>NW_026652287.1:33991201-34123701 GCF_009828535.3 Hylobates moloch | reverse complement strand
AGGGCTCCCTGGAGGAGGAGGGGTTAAGCAGAGTGAGATGGACAAGTGGAAGCAGACAGTGGACAATATTGGAGCAGAAAAGCATGTTGGGAGAAAGGAAGACCAGTGCAAAGACAACTGTGAATAGAAATGGCCTTGGAGTTTCAGGGAATGGAAATTAATCCTATAAGGGAAGAGGATAGAAATGTGCATAATCATGTGGAGAACAGGGTGAAAAGAGGAACCTTTGGCAGGATTATATATAAATATAAAAGTAAATTAAATATAAACATTAATATAAATATGTGTTTGTGTATATAGACATATACATTATGTATACTATGTACATTATATATAATCTCAGAGGCAGGAGTGCCAGAATGATAAACAAAGATTTACAAGCAAAGACTTACAAACTCAACTACATAAAACAAAACTTCCATGGCACATCCAAGCTAAATGAAATCAGGAGAGAGAGATGAAATTGACAAACTTTTCTGACCGATGACAAAAATACCAGAAAAGACATTTGCAATTATATTATGGATTAGTGGTTGCATTTCCTAATATAAAAATAACATCCAAATCCTGAAGAAAATAAGCACAAGCTAATGACAATGGGAAATTGTATGAACAGACAGTTCGTAGCATGGCAGAACACAACAGAATGGACAATGTTAACGGCAATTAAACCTCACCTTCATGCCCAGCTAGAGAAATGCAATTAAAGCTATGGTGCGGTACATTTTTTATCAGTAGTCATGGAAAAATCAAAATCATTGCTAATGTATTTGGTTGTCGAGGTTGGAGTGAGGCACAAACTAACACATTGCATGGGCTGGGGAGGACGTGGGGATTGCCAAAATGGTACAACCACGGGAAAAGCCATATGGCCACACCTCTCAGAATTGGTAATGCATGTGCCCTTTGATCAAAGAATTCAAATTTATACAGACATATTAACTTTCTTGCAAAATATATGTAAATATTATTTATCGTAGCAGTGTTTATAAGTAGCAAATGACATATATGCAATGGAATATTTTGTAGTTGTGAAAAAAAATGAAGTTCTTTATTTACTGGCATAAAAAGATCTCCAAAAATTATTAAATTTTAAAAAATAGGCCAGGCCCGGTGGCTCATGCCTGTAATCCTAGCACTTTGGGAGGCCGAGTGGGGTGTATCACCTGAGGTCAGGAGTTCAAGACCAGCCTGGCCAATATGGTGAAACCCCATCTCTACTAAAAATACAGAAATTATCCAGGTGTAGTCGTGGGTGCCTGTAATGCCAGCTGCTCAGGAGGCTGAGGTAGGAGAATCACTTGAACCCGGGAGGCAGAGGTTGCAGTGAGCTGAGATAGTGCTATTGCACTCCAGCCTGGGTGTCACAGTGAGACTCCATCTCAAAAGAAAAAAAAATAGGGTGCAGAACAGTGTATCAAGGATGTTTTGTGTGTAAAAAAGCATGCTCACATGAAATTTTTATATTTACTCCTAGATGAAGATACACATGCATAAGGCATCTCTGGATGAATGTATCCAAAACAGTTTACAATGGAGGCCACAGAGGAAGCAAACTAGGAGTCTGGAGGGCAGAGGTAGACAGGTGCATTCTACACATGCCCACTTATACCTTTTCTTTATGAGATCATGTGAATAAATTGCCTGGGAAAAATTCTTAAATTAAAATTGTTGAGAGGAGAGGCTGAATGAAGAGGCAGGAAGGCAACATCTGATTCTCAGATTTGGTTCTGTTAGTGTTGGAGAAAGAGCTGAGAAGTCCCAGAAAGCTGCCAGGCCGGGCACAGTGGCTCACACTTCTAATCCCAGCACTTTGGGAGGCTGAGGCCAGCAGATCACTTTGAGCTCAGGAGTTTGAGACCAGCCTGGGCAACATGGTGATTCCCTGTCTCTACAAAAACTACAAAAATTAGCCAAACGTTAGTGGCTCGCACCAGTGGTTCCAGCTACTCAGGAGGCTGAGGTAGGAGAATTGCTTGAGCTTGGGAAGCAGAGGCTGCAGTGAGCCGAGATGGTGCAACTGCACTCCAGCCTGGGAGACAGAGTGAGACCCTGTCCCCGCTCCCCCCCCAAAAAAAATTCATCGGATAAAACAAAACAAAACAAATCCCCCAAAAAGGTCTAGGTAAGTGAGGTCCAGGAAAGTGTCTGTAAGATTTGACAATAAGAGGCCAGGCGTGGTGGCTCACACCTGTAATCCCAGCACTTTGGGAGGCCGAGGTGGGCAGATCACGAGGTCAAGAGATCGAGACCATCCTGGCCAACATGGTGAAGCCCTGTCTCTACTAAAAATACAAAAATTAGTTGGGCATGGTGGTGCACACCTGTAGTCCCAGCTACTTGGGAGGCTTAGGCAGGAGAATTGCTTGAACCTGCGAGGTGAAGGTTGCAGTGAGCCGAGATCACACCACTGCCCTCCAGCCTGGTGACAGAGTGAGACTCCATCTCAAAAAAAAAAAAAAAAAAAAGATTTGACAATAAGAAAGTCTTTGTCATGGTGGTGAGATTAGGGAGTGTTCCCTGGGGCTGAAATAGGGCACAGAGGATTTAGATTTAGGAAGTCTTCTGGCAACTATGCTGGAATTCCTGATCTCAGCCCTCCTATCATGCAAGCTCTGAGACTTAGACTCTATTCTGAGGTGTTGGAGGTGCCCTCCCACCCTAATCACAACCTTAGAAAGGAGGGCTTGTCTCCTACCTGTGTTAATTCCACGGAAGACACTGATGGTCAGGTTCTGTGGAGCATCTGAATTCAAAAGATGACACATCCCTCTTCAGTTTTGAGGGTTAGGGGAGCATCCTTTTGGTCCCTTCCCCTGCCCAGAATCCAGGACCCTGCTCCAAGTATCCCATATCCTGACTCTCTTCCCACAGCCACTGCCCAAAATAATTCAGACTCACAGGAGACATTGAGTTGGATAGTCATCTCTGTGGTTACATGAAACCTTGGGAAAGTCACTTTGCAGGTGATATTGGAGCCGTGGCTCCAGGGATGTGGGATGATGGTGATCTCTGAGAAGTGAGGTGTCCCAGGGCCCAAGCAGATGACGGTTCCCCATGTCCAGGAAAAGATGAGCGGCTTCCTGCTTTTACAGGCTGCTGACACGTAGCAGGTCAGGTTTGCAGGACAGCCAGATTCCAGAGTTGCTGGGACTTGGATGTCAGGTGCCTGGGTGAGGGCTGAGAAGGAGAGAGGCAGAGACCTGGGACACAGAGAGGGGACTTCCAGGGTGTGAACTCAGAAGCGGCCTCTGTCCCAGCCCCAGGGGGGTGGCTCCCCTATCTGAGCCCTAGGCTTCTGGACACAGGCACCCCTACCTGTCACGTTCAAAGACAGTGTCTTTTGCTTGAAACTGAATTTTATGACAGGACCCCTCTCCAACCAAAAGAAATAACACTCCACCATCTTTCCTCCTGGTGTCTCTGATACTCACGGAACAGTTGTTGGTCTGGGGGTCCCCGAGGAAATGAAAAGGGTCCTGGCTTCTCTTTTGCAGCTTCTAGCTGGGTTTGTTTCTGGCCATGGGAGGATCCCAGTGTTCATTGTCCCCTTTCCGGAACCAGAAGATGTAGAGTGGGTCTGAGTGACTCCATCCGTCACTGGGGTAGGAGAAGGAGCAGGGCACCAGGACACACAGGCTCTCCTGCACCGTCACCAGCTCTGGAATCTGCAGCTCATACCCCGTGTGGTCCTCCAGGGACGCTGTGGAGAGCTCAGCATTTAGGCTTGTGACATTGAGCTCCCACCAACCCTCCCACCTCTGCCCAGCCCCCTCACCTCCCCACAGCAGTGACGGCAGTAGCAGCAGGGATAGCATCTCTGAGACTGGAAGGGCTGTTTAGAGCCCCCTTCAGACCATCTGAGGAGCCCTTCCCAGCAGACACCTGGTATCTATTTTGAGTTTTTGCCTCAAACCCTTCCCTCCAACAGAAACACCCAAACCACTTTTGGGGAAGTGAAGGCTGAGCCCAATTTACCGCAGGGCCAATGACACCCTAGCAGGGAACTTTGTTCCTTTCCCTTCCCCACTCAGACCTCAGATTATGCCCCCTGAAGCCAATTCTTCACCTTCCCTCAGGAGAGCTGTGGATTTGGGGTCATTCTCCCACCATGCAAGGAAGGAGATGCTGGAAGCTGGGTCCTACCTGGGACTGAATCCTCCTATTCCACACTCTTCTTCAGATCTGGGCATGTTGGGAGCCTTGGGAAGCCGTGGCTGAGCTCTCGAAGTTCTCTGAGCAGGGAAACCCGTGGTGCTAGGGTTGAAGCCTGGGGGCCATGAATGGAGCCCCTGACTTAGGTGGGATATTTGCTGCTTTCTGATGCTTGTTTGGGTTCAGGGAGGAGCTTGGGCTTGCCTCACAGACCTTTCTTGGGTTTCTGTGTGAGCTCTGCCTTTGCTGTGGGCTTTTTTTCTTCCAGAAAGAACCCAGGAAGCATTGCCATTTACTGCTCTCACTGCCCTGAACGCCTGCCCTGAACCCCTGCTCTGCCTACCCTTTGGATTTCTTTCTCTTCGCAGGCTCTTGCAGCAGATCCTGATGCCCCTCCTTCGTGCTTTACCCAATCCTTCATCTGTCCCACATCCACTAAGACCACAACATCTCCCTTCCTCATCCTGCCTCCTCCCAGTAGACATCTGGCCTATGGGCTGCCTTCCTGAAAACTCTCTGGCTTGTGGTTACATGAAGCCAGAGTCCACTTGTTGTTATGAGCACAGGATCTTCCTGAGCCAGATAATGTGTGTTTAGCTTGATCCTAAATGAGTTTCAACCTAACACTCTCATCTGGCCTCTCCTAGCTGAGTCTGGATGTCAGCTACCCATCCATTCGACAGGTATTGAGCACCTTTGACCTGTCGCAGAAGTGGCATCACATTGACCTGTCTCAGAAATGGCATCAAGGGCAAAGAAAAATGACCACATCAAGACCCCTCCTACGCAAGAAGACATGGGATGACAGAGAACCAATTCTGCTAGTGACAGTGCAGCTATGGTTTCTAGGACAAGAGTAGATGAAGGGGTTTGCCGGCTGCTATAACAGGATCCAGTAAAGGGGCTGGCCCTAAGGGGTGAAGGTGCAGATTCCTCCCTCAACCCCTGAGCAGTCTGACTGGCATTTCTGATATTTGGGGCTCAGGAAGTTAAAAACTATAGAAAATATTAATTCCCCACTCATAATATAATTGGCATGTACTATTCCCATATGTGCAAATTAACTCTTAGCTGTGAACATATGCAACTTGGCATTCCACACTCAACCGGCATAAGGGCAGACTAGGAGTCCCATGGAGTTGATGCTCCCAAGAGCACCCCTCAGCCTATGCTGGTGGATAACACCTGGTGTGGGGGTGAGTGAGAAAGAACCCAGTAGAATAGCCTTTCTCCTCCCCACTCTTTCCTCCACCCATGAAGACTATTCTTTATTCAAGAGAGACATGAAATTGAGGCAGAAGTGTGCTGAGAAATATTTAACTGGATTTCCAAAAAATACATATTCATAACAAATTTTACTGATATAAAGTATTTGTAGTACACTGTTGAGCACCCAATTTGTCGCTGTTCAGGGTGCCACTATGTCACCCTCATGGACCTAGGGGAACTGAACAAAGGGGGGTGAACGTGGGAACAAAAGACAAGAGACAAAAGAGTATATTCGGAAGAAGGCGTCAGGGGGCACCTTGCCTCTAGTGGACAAGGGCCCTGAGCTTTACATAGCCCTCCGTATTTATTAGGCAAAAAAGATAGCGAGAAATGGGGTGGAAGAAGAGGTCAGCTGCTTGGTCTAGAGTAGGCTTGCAAGACTGCATTCTCTAGATGTCTGAGTAGATAACTTCAAGGAGCTCGGCGCCAGGAAGCAATGGCCCTCAGCAAACCTTCTGGCAGTGGGAGTAGTCGTGAGTTTGCCCACATCCTGCATTCATGATAAACAGTTTGCTGTTTGATCACATAGCCTCCAGTGGAACGCTGAGTTGGTCATGTCCCATGGGACTTCGTCTCCCTGCAGCACATAACTTTTAAATAATAATAAAATGTACTATACTTTTTGCTGTAAATTCCACATAGTCAACTGATTCTCACAGAATGCTTTCACTGATTTTTCTGAACTTTTGCAACTTTAGCTAACTTATAATGGCAATTGATAAACAGTACACTGTGTAGTTATGAATGTTGGTTGATATTTTCATTTCAATTAAGGAGTAAGATGAAACAGAAATAATGAGATGTATGGTGGGATTTTATTCATCTGTCAATGACAGGAGTAAACTCTTTGCTGAATCAGATAAGTTTGGAATATCTACACTAGAAGAATATTTTCTGAATTTTTGTGCTATTTACAATGTAATGACTGCAGATATTAACATCTTTTAAGTTGCATTATTAACATTTTATTCATCACTATATCAAGTGTAGACAATCAATAAAATGATAAATCAAGACTTGATGGATAGTATTTTCCAATTTCTGTAGTGTAAACACTTCTATCATGACTGACTTCAAGCTACAAATGTGACTTGTGTAAAAATATAATTTCTGATTATTTCCTTAGAAGATATTTTTAGCAGAAACTGGATCACCTTTTCAAGGGAAAGTAATATGTTTGCAAGACAATGATGAGTATTCACAAACTGCTTTCAAAAATGGCTGTAACAGACCATGCACAGTGGCTCACACCTGTAATCCTAGCACTTTGGGAGGCCGAGATGGAAGGATTGCTTGAGGCCAGGAGTTTCAGAAAATGGCTGAAACAGTGTCCATTTCCCCAATCTTGAATGAGAGTAACCATTGCCTCTCTTGTTTCAGGAATTATTAATTTTTCCAGTTTTGTTAATTGGCAGTTTGGATAATCATTCTAGACACAAGAATAAAGGAGATCATGCTCCTGATTAAAACCTGTCAGCGACCTTCATTCCTCCAGCCAAAGCCCTCAGCCATTTTCCCACATAAACCCTAAGCAGACTAAGAATCTCATTTTCATAGACTTGCCCAAAGTTTGTCTTCAGGCTACATGCAATTTCCAAGGGCTCCTCTTCCTGTACTTCTGTGGAAAGTGCAATATCAGAATATGAATGAATCAGAATGATGTTCTTAGAATCTTAATATTGGATCCATTTGAACAGATCAATAATTGAACTTTGGGAAAACTTCACACTTCCCTTAGCATACAATTTCTTGTGATGCAAATCACAACTGCTAATTTGTATTTTGTTTTCTAATCCTATATCTCAGAATGATGAAGCCTCTTTTTACCAGAGGTCTTAGAATAGGTTTGCTTAAAATGAAATATATGAAAGAAAAGGGTCATTTTAGTCAGTGGGCGAGCATTTATCCTTAGCTATAAATGAAGGTGATAAACAGTTTCATTTCTGTATATAGAATGGTCTGTTCAATACTATATTTTTTGAGTAAAGTTTCTTTTAATGCTCTTGGTTGTTTACTTTCTCTGATTTCCAGGGGAAAAAAAACCAGGCACAATTGCTATTAGATATTTTGAGGGCAGGCATCTTGTTGAGATCATTATTTAATAAGGTGTTGAGTCATGCAGGCAGTAGATTGGTTTGAGTTGGCCAGGATGAGAGTTCTTGGCATAGTTTAAAGCAAAGCATTTGAAATTCTGAAGTCCTCATAAGTTGCAGACAGTTGTCTTTATTTTTTGAAGCACTTTTATTTAAGTTTCAAGAACCAGAATTGTTTTTCTGTTTCTTTTTTGACTTTCATCTGCACAAGACTTTTTGTCTTTATTTTTTTAAGCCTTTTAATTTTGAAGCACTTTAAGTTTCAAGAGCCAGAATTCTCTTTTTATTTTTCTTTTTTGACTTTCTTTTTTTTTTTTTTTTTTTTGAGACGGAGTCTCGCTCTGTCGCCCAGGCTGGAGTGCAGTGGCGCAATCTCGGCTCACTGCAATCTCCGCCTCCCGGGTTCACGCCATTCCCCTGCCTCAGCCTCCCGAGTAGCTGGGACTACAGGCGCCTGCCACCATGCCCGGCTAATTTTTTTTGTATTTTTAGTAGAGACAGGGTTTCACCGTGGTCTCGATCTCCTGACCTCGTGATTCGCCCGCCTCAGCCTCCCAAAGTGCTGGGATTACAAGCGTGAGCCACCGCGCCCGGCCTTTGACTTTCATCTACACCAGATATATGAAGATTCATAGTCAGAAAGTTCTGTCTGTCTTCTTGAGGAATAGCCAACTCCAATCTTAAAAAATTCTTCTAGACTGTCATAATAAAATTTTTAAACTTCTAAAGATTAGAATAAATGAAATAAAAAAGCAACCACAGACTGGAAGAAAAATGTTTGTGATATGTATATCTCTAAAAGACTTATTTTTAGAATAAATAAAAAATTCTCACAACACAATAATTTTAAAACACAAGGAAAAATGGGTGGAAGATTTTAAGATGTGCTTCAGCAAAGAGGATAAATGGCCATTCAGCACTTGAAAAAAATGCTTGATCTGGGAAATGCAAATTAAAATTACTATGAGATACTCACTAAAACATATTAAATTAAAAATACTAACAATACTAAGTATTGATAAGGCAGTGAAGCAACTAGAATTACCATGCATATGATAAAAGATATCTATTAAAACCTACACCAACTTTCACCCTAAATAAGGACAATTGAGGCACATTCTCATTTGAATCAGGAATAAGACAAGGATGCCCACTGTCACCACTATTACTTGACATTATTAAAGAGGTTATAGCCAACAAGGCAAAACCAGAAAAATAAGCAAGAAATGTAAAAATTAGAAACTGAGAAATATTTCCAGTATTTGTAGATGACGTTCAAGTTCCCATAGATTTTAATATCATAATCTAATAATAGGGACAAATCCCATAACTTTTGCCATATTCTGTTGGTAAGAAGCAAATCTTAGGTTCCATTTGCACTCAAAGGGATGGATTTATACAAGGTGTGACTCAGTAGGTGTCACCTTAGGGTATGCCTGCCCCACTAAGAGTATGAGGGTGCAGTTACCCCTCATCTTACAGATATACAGATGTCCCAGTGGAGGGACGCCTTCACTTGCCCTTAACATACACATGCTGGGCTATTGTACTTAAATTCTCCTACTTCTATCTCAATTTTCACTCTCTGCATTTTCCTTTTTTTAAATAAAATGTACCAAAGCCCTAGGGTAAAACCTATGACACAGTAAATAGTCTCAGATTTATAAGTGGAGAAAATTCAAAAGTTCTAAGTCTGGGGAATTTCTTAGTAACTCAAATAAAACGTCACACTTTCTCACACAGTAAAGAGAAGTGTTTTTATTGCTTTTACACTATTTGTTTACAGTAAATATATAATTGATTTTTTAAAATAAAAGCAGGTTTCATGCTTCATGTAACAAAGTTAGGTTCAGATACTAATGTGAAAACTGAACTATTCCTGGGGAACCATGTTCAAAAAAATACTTCATTGGCTAAGCAGTCTTATTTTATGATTCAAATTGACTAAAAATGAGGTATAAAGTAATTAAAAGTAATATGGTGGCTTTAAGTGCAGAGATGGGGTGGCAGAAGCTGTGAATACAGAATGTAAAATCGGTAACTACAAAATGGCACAAACTACTAAAGCAACATATTTAAATTATTATTTTTCAAAAAGAAGGATCATTTCAGATCTTCATCTTCAGATCCTCACTCAGCCCTGCCTCCTATTTCCCATAATCAGCCTTTTTTTTAAATTTTATGATTGCTATTGCTCACCTTCTAGAATACATTTTTGTTTATTTGATTGAACAACCTCTTCCTGAAAATTCTGCCCAGTTGGGCTGGCTGACATTGATCTCAGTAATTGTGTTTTTTTCCTTTAACTTGATTATATTTTTTTCATTTGCCTCTCTTTAAATGAAGTGTCCCAAGAGCCCTAAATTCTCTCTTCAGGTGGTCGCTTGGTAGGTTACTTCATCAATAGGTTCATCCAGGTATAGAGAGCAATGGTGTAAGGATAACAAAGATACAATTTCTCAGAAAGATAACATTTTCAAAAGTGCTATTAAAGATAGTGAGTTGTTTAGAAATTCAAGGAAAAAAAGTCTTTCAATCGGAGGGGAAAATACAGAGAAAAAGTATTTTTCAGAATACATGTCAGTTTCTCCTAGAAATATATATACACAAGTATTGAATAAGTCACCTGCCAATGTAGGACTCAAGACTTTTCCTCTGTGACATTCCATTTGTCCTTGGCTGTACGGAATAAAAGCCTTTTGACGATGGCGGCCTCCGATATCATAATCCGTACGGGTGCGGCCATGCCGTCCTCCCGACGAAGTTTCTGAAGTTGAACGAACCACAGAATAAAGGTACGCCGTTATACGCCATGATAACTGCTGGCGGAGCGTAGCTTCAAAAGTGTTAGTGGGCATGCGCATGGTTCAACAGCGCCTACAGAAATCCTAACGGGAATGTAACCCAAACCGGAAGTGGCCTAGAGCGGCCATGTAGCTTCTGTTGTTAAGTGGATCTAAGCCTATGTCGCTTACTGGACGCTGAAGTGATTGGGAATATTAGCAGTGGGGGTTCTGTAGGGTCAGGGAGGGGCGGCCGGCTTTGTGTGAGTGATGAGGCGCTTGTTGGGGGTGGGGGTGCGTGATAAAGAGATTTCTCGGCTGAAGACAAGGCTGTGAGGTGAGTGACGGGCTTGTTTTGGCTGAGTGATGGGGGGTTTCTGGGGTGGGTGTTGGGTGCTGTGGGGTAAGTGGCGTTTGCTAATTTTAGTTGGATAATTAGCTGGTTAATTTTCCCTCTTTTCTTGCTTATTTTCTGCTTGTAGTAAGTATTTTTGTGACTTAAATTCGAAGTGTACTTTAATATCGAATTTTATATTGGTCCACGAAACTTGCTAACTTGAGGACAGTGAACGTGCTTCTTAAGAGCGCCTTTGCGGATGGTGCTGGAGGACGTTCAGGGAAGGGAATCACTGTCCGTGGGACTAGGGGAGTCAGTGATTGATTGGCAGCCAAGAGCTTCAGAGGTTGGAGGACTTTGAGGATCACACTGTAACACTCTCAGGGGACCAGTGATGGGCAACCTACAGGAATCAGTAGAGCGGGGTTGCCAGGGGTAGCCTATGGCAGCCAGTTGACTGGAGGCGTAGGGGGTCAATGATGGGGATTTGTGAGGGTGACTGCATTGCTTTCTAGGCAGTGAGTGTTGGGATCCTTCAGGGATTGGTGGGTGGGTCAGTGTTGCCCTCTTCTTGGGTCCCTTGGACATGGTAAGGATCAGTAATTGACAGTTGAGCAGATGGATGATGGTTTCCTATTGGGGCATTTCATTTGGACCCCTATGTTGGGGATTATTTGTCGTTTTATGGAAACCAGAAAATTGTGCTCGCTGGGAAACATTTCTTGGCTATCAGGGCAGTAATGGTTTCAGAAGCCTGGGCCATGTCAGTGACTGGGAGGCATTTTGGAACTTTCTGGCAGCCCTGTAGTCCACTCAGTGGGGATTTCTGAAAGTCAGTCCTGTCAGTGATTGCATTCAAGTGCGGTAGGGGCAACTTATTGTGGACAGGCAAGAAATGGTAACTGGAGGCCCTGATGCATGTCTGCAAATTTTCTGCATCAAGGTGGGTATTGGGACAGTGATTTTAACTTTTAGCTCGAGCCAGAAGAGGGTGGTCTGTGTGGTGTGTTATGGATGGGGACTGAAAAGTCCAGAAGCTCAGAATAGGTACACCAAACAGAGCCACCTCCTGGCCTGAGTTCTATGAAGGCAACAGGAAGAGGAAATGGTTTTTCTGGAAGCTGGCCATGTATGGATACATGAGATAGTGGAGACAGTGTACAGTTTAGAACAAGGCAGATGTGGGGCTGATTCCCTGTTTTTCCATTTACAGACTGAGTAACCTTCAGGCAAATTATGTAACAGCACACAGCCTCATTATCCTCATCCCCAAAATGGGTATAATAATGCCCATGATATTTAGGTGACAATTAAATTGACAACTTTCTTTTTTTTGTTCATATTTATCACTTGCCAGGCAGGCACTGAGGACTTGACAAGCTTCATCTTGCTTAAGTTTCCCAACACCTGTGATAAATACCTGCATTTGCATTTTGGAAACTACAACTAAAGTAATATTTTCATATTCTCACAGTGAAAAGGTGGCAAAGCTGCGATGAATTCATCATTTAGTCCAGACTCAGTCTTTATTTTTAACCCTGACTAATAACTAGAGTTGGGCTTTCTGAACTTTGTCTACTCCAGTGTCTGACACAGTGACTTCACCTCAGTGCCCTCAGGAAATATTTGTGGAGTGAATGTTGAATGAGTGACCATGTACTCATTGCTTTTCCAAGGCTTCTGCAGAACCCCCAGGTCAGGCCACATCGTTGAGGCTGCAGGATCTCTCTTCATAGCCCAGCACGCCTCTCTGCATTGTCCCTAGTTGGAGAATCCAAACACCTATCCAGCTTCTGGTTCCTGGGAAAAGTGGAGTTGTCAGCAAGAGAGACCGATAGTAGAAGCCCAGAGCGGAGATGCCTGCTGATGTGAATTTATCCCAGAAGCCTCAGGTCCTGGGTCCAGAGGAGCAGGATGGATCTTGCGAGGTAAGCAGCCCTGGGGACAGTTCTCCAGAACGTGAGGGCAGACACAGGATGCAGCAGGCTCTGGGCTCCCTGCTCCTGAGTCAGTCTTGAGCCTTCTGTCAAGCGAGGACCACAGAGGCTGATGTTTCCACATTCATAGGCGATCTGTGTTCTAGAGGAAACCATGAACTGGCTGATAAAAGAGGATAGCAGAGGGTTGGCCTTGGGTCAAGAAAGAAGAAACTGTAGTCCCTGGTCTGATCAGAAGCCCCAGTCATAGGATGGAAAAGCTGACTCTTTCCTGCTAAGCACTGGTTCTGCTCCTTCATCCACCATTGGGTCTTTGAAGAATTTCAAGTGGTCCCCCCCTACCAAATTCCTTGCTTGGTCCACGGGGATTGGCCCATTTTTCCTCTGTTCTCATAAGGTGCAGCAAAATCTCCTTCCTTTGTAGTTTAAATGGTCACAGGGAGGTAGAGTGAGAACAGGCTTTTAAGGACTATGTGGTTTTTCCTGTTTAAAAAGGTGAATAAAAAATGCTGGAAAATAGTGTTTCCAGATTGCCCACAGATAGAAATAGTCAGGATTTGGTAACAAGAAATCAGAATTCTTGGTATAGTCAAGATTTCCTGAAATCCTAAATTATTCTGTGTATCTCTTGATGCTTTATTTACAAGTCTTTAAATAGTATGTGACTATAATAGTAAATAGTGCACCATTGTTCTGTGATAGGTTTGTACTCAAATTTACAGAGATGTTCTGTTTTTTAAAAAAGTATAATAAATATGTGTGTTATTATCCTGAACCAATGTATTGTGAGAAGATTATATATTTCAGTAACCTGTTAAAATCATCTCAACCTGCTAGAAACATTTGATAATAGAAAGTATTAAAAGAAGGGAACATTAATGCAAAATAAATTGCACATATAAATCATTTTCAAAATTGTAAATATCCCAAATATTTAAAAGTCATTCTTAAAAGAAAAATTGAAACATACAAGTTTAGGTGGGGTACAGTGGCTCGTGCCTATAATCCCAGCACTTTGGGAGGCCGAGGCGGGCAGATCACTTGAGCCCAGGAGTTGGAGAGCAGCCTGGGCAACATGGCGAGACTCTACAAAAATACAAAAATTAGCCAGGCGTGGTGGCATGCACCTGTAGTCCCAGCTACTCAGAATGTTGACGTGGGAGGATCACCTGAGCTTGGGGAGGTCAAGGTTGCAGTGAGCTGCAATCATGACACTACACTCCAGCCTGGGCAATAGAGTGAGACCCTGTCTCAAAACAAAACAAGTTTAAAACATGAAATTGTCTAAGTCTTGTGACAGCAGTGCAGATGCACAAACGTTTCTCTCATTTGCATTGATGTTGGTCAACCTGTGTGTTCAGAACATCTTCAAGTTTAGTGTTTTAGGACACGTGTTCAATATAAGCTTTTTTCCTTTTTTAACAATGAAATTTTTTTTCTGCTTGACCTGATTTACAGTTTGTCATTTGAATCAATACTGCTGTCGCTAATTCAGATGTTCCATCAGTGTCTGAATTCATGTCAGAATATATCCCAGTACCATTCACATTATCTTCTCTTTGTGGTGTGTATTTCCCTCTGCTCTGGACAGTACTATTTTTATTTTGTTATTTTTATCTTTTCTAATGTGATGGAAATAAAGATAGTATAGTGTTTTAATTTGCATTACTTTCTTTACAAACAGGATTTTCATAATTTTATTGGTCAATTACTTGTCTTTAGTGAGTTACTTTTTCTTACCTTTTGATTTATATTTTGGTTTAGTTTAGCCTCTGGATTTTTAGAGAGTTCTTTTTTTTTTTTTTTTTTGAGGCGGAGTCTCGCTCTGAAGCCCAGGTTTGGAGTGCAGTGGCGCAATCTCTGCTCACTGCAAGCTTCACCTCCCGGGTTAATGAAATTCTCCTGCCTTAGCCTCCCGAGTAGCTGGGACTACAGGCGCCTGACACCACTGCCGGCTAATTTTTTTGTATTTTTAGTAGAGATGAGGTTTCACTGTGTTAGCCAGGATGGTCTTGATCCCCTGAGCTCATGATCCACCCGCCTCAGCGTCCCAAGAGAGTTCTTACATAGTAATAACCTATGGTCCTTTTTGCATATGTTTGTAAATACTTTTTGTTACTTTTTCCTTTGAAAGTAGATTTTAGTTTTATTTGAACATAGAAAAGAGGATCAGATGGTTTCGTGAAGCCTGTAATCTTTTAAAAGAGCTGTCACTTGCTATATTTTTACCCAAGTTCCAGCTCCTCCCAGGCAACCACATTTTACATTTTTAGCTAATTATTTCGGCATTTACCTCCTAATCTTTTAGTGACATGCTTATATTGCTGCCTCTTGGATTGTTAATTAACATCTTAATTAATTAAGAAACATGTCATTAAAAGGTTTGCTTTTACCCGCTTCCTCATACTTTCACCCCCAACACCTGCTTTCCTTGCCCATCCTTCTCTAAGAACTGGTTCAGATTCTGATCAGGTCAGTATTCCTTGTTTATGATTATGACTGTGTAAACTATATTCAGAGCTGCCTGTATAGACACCATGATAACTCTTTGCCTGCATAACTTATGGTTTTTCCCTGGAGCACACAATTTTATGGATTATTTACTTGCCTATATACATGTTAATGTATTATACAATTTTCTCCAAGTGTGTACACACTGTCTTCATAAATTGAATTTGTTACTAGGTAATTGCAGACCCTCGCTATTTCAGAGACAGTTTTATTTGATTTGATTTTATTTTTTGAGACAGAATTTCGCTCGTCTCCCAGGCTGGAGTGCAATGGCACGATCTGGGCTCACTGCAACCTCCGCCTCCTGGGTTCAAGTGATTCTCCTGCCTCACTCTCCCAAGTAGCTGGAATTACAGGCACTCACCACCATGCCTGGCTAATTTTTGTATTTTTAGTAGAAACAGGGTTTCACCATGTTGGCCAGGCTGGTCTCAAACTCCTGACTTCAGGTGATCCGCCAGCCTCGGCCTCCCAAAGTTCTGGGATTACAGGCATGAGCCACCGCACCCGGCCTTTAGGGACAGTTTTAATCCTCATAACTTTGCAAGGTACTGCTGCCATTATCCCCACTTTACAGACGAGAAGACTGAGGCACAGAATGAAATAAGTGGCTCGAGTTTACATAGTCAGCAAGCAGCCAGCCTGGGATTGAAGGCAGGCGGTTTGCTTGAGGGTTGGGGCTGTCAATTCCATCTCCTTGAGGAAACCTTTCTTATTGCTTTTTTGTCTTGATGTGATTGGACCTGGCTGTTCTCCTGGCACCTCACGCTGTCTTCTCGTGGTGGCTCTGTTCACCATCACCTGGGAATTCTGTTTTTCTCTGTCAAGTGTCCAGTTCCTTGTGTCTTGAATCCTTTGGCTTTCTCTTCCACGGTTTACCATTACTCTCATTTCGTGAAAGTGCATCCTCTAGGAGTTCTTGGATATGGTACACGGCAGTACATCCTGTGAGAACTTGTCTGAATATGTGTGTTCAGATAATGGAGACTAACAGCTTAAAAATAGGAGAATCACTTGACCCAGGAGGTCGAAGCTGCAGTGAGCTGTGATGGCACCACTGCACTCCATCCTGGGTGACGGAGTGACATCCTGTCTCAAAAAACAAAAACAAAAAAAAAGACCTGAGAGGTTTACATATATGACCATGACATGAAAGTGAAATGATATGAAAACACATGATATGAAAATGTCATGCCAAAAAGCAAAGATCATATATTTGCATATTTAATAGAAAGATGTCATGGAAAATGACTTGATTTACCCTCACACTAAGTTGATCTTTGCCTGGGTTGGTAGGTTGGAAATCACTTTTTTCTTCCTAAAGCACCGCATGTACTGCTTCCTCACCACACACATATAGTCTCTGCTCTCAGATCCTGAAATGCTTATTTTCAAGCTGTTAGTCTCCATTTAAAAGGGTTTTTCTGCTCTGTCATTTTCTGTTTCTTTGGTTTTGGACCTTCTTTCTGGAAGAATTTCTCAACTTTATTTTCTCCGATAATCATTTCCTTTTCCATTTATTTCCTCCGATAATCATTACTGCCTTAAAAATTTTTTAAGAGCTTTTAGATATGAATACTCCATTTAATGACATGATGTTTTTGTTTAATGATTCAACTATCTTACCTAAGGGTATTTGAGATATTTTAAAATGTGATTTTATGAATAGATAATACACAGCATTCACAAATGAAAACATAATGAAAAGTAATTTTTTTACAAAATATTCCTTTATCTCTTTTTTTTTTTTTTTTTTTTTGAGACAGAGTCTCACTCTGTCGCCCAGGCTGGAGTGCAATGGCGCGATCTCGGCTCACTGCAAGCTCCGCCTCCCGGGTTCACGCCATTCTCTTGCCTCAGCCTCCCGAGTAGCTGGGACTACAGGCGCCCACCACTACACCAAGCTAATTTTTTGTATTATTAGTAGGGACGGGGTTTCACCGTGTTAGCCAGGATGGTCTCAATCTCCTGACCTTGTGATCCGCCCGCCTTGGCCTCCCGAAGTGCTGGGATTACAGGCGTGCAGGCGTGAGCCACCGCACTGGCATACCCCTCTCTCTTTCGTCCCTGATTTGTCCAGGTTTCTTCCACATAGGTAATTATAGTTAGCCATCCACCTTTACCTCCCAAACACTACCACTTCCTTCCAAAGTTAACTACTTTCGTCACTTTTAAGTTAATTACTTCATTTTAAAAAACGAGGCCGGATGCAGTGGCTCACGCCTGTAATCCCAGCACTTTGGGAGGCTGAGGCAGGCTGATCACGAGGTCAGGAGTTCGAGACCAGCCTGGCTAACATGGTGAAACCCCATCTCTACTAAAAAAAAATACAAAAAATTAGCCAGGCATGGTGGCGGGTGCCTGTAATTCCAGCTACTTGGGAGACTGAGGCAGGAGAATCGCTTGAACCCGGGAGGCAGAGGTTGCAGTGATCCAAGATCGTGGCATTGCACTCCAGCCTGGGCAACAAGAGTAAAACTCTGCCTCAAAAAAAAAAAAAAAAAGACAAGCAAGCCCCAGAATGGGAAAAGATTCTTGTTACACGTAAAGCTGACAAAAGGTTCCTATAAAATGTTGAGGACGGCTGGGCATGGTGGCTCATGCCTGTAACCCCAGCACTTTGGGAGGCCAAGATGGGAGGATTGCTTGAGCCCAGGAGTTTGAGACCATCCTGAGCATCATAGGGAGACCCCATCTTTACAAAAATTAGAAAAATTAGCTAGGTGTGGTGGTGTGTGCCTGTGGTCCCAGCTACTCAGGAGGCTGACGTGGGAGAATCACTTGAGCCCAGAGGTTGAGGCTGCAGTGAGATGTGATTGCACCACTGCACTCCATCCTGGGTGAGAGTGACATCCTGTCTCAAAAAACAAAAACAAAAACAAAAGACCTGAGAGGTTTACACGACAATGAGATACTCCTTCAGAAACACAGAAATGGCCACGTGCAGTGGCTCACACCTGTAATCCCAAAACTTTGGGAGGCCAAGGTGGGTGGATCGTGTGAGCTCATGAGTTTGAGACCAGCATGGGCAACATGGTGAAACCCCATCTCTACAAAAAATACAAAAATTAAGGCTGGGTGTGGTGACTCACACCTGTAATCTCAGAACTTTGGGAGGCAGAGATGGGCCGATCACTTGAGGCCAGGAGTTTGAGACCAGCCTGGCCAACATAATGAAACCCTGTGTCTACTAAAAATACAAAATTAACTGGGCATGTTGGCAGGCACCTGTAATCCCAGCTACTCGGGAGGCTGAGGCAGGAGAATCGCTTGAACCCAGGAGTCAGAGGCTGCAGTGAACCGAGAGCGTGCCAGTGCAGTCCAGCCTTAGTGACAGAGTGGACTCCATCTCAAAAAAAATAATAACAATAATAGCTGTACGTGGTAGTGCACGCCTGTGGTCCCAGCTACTTGGGAAGCTGAGGCAGGAGGATTGCTTGAGTCTGAGAGGCAGAGGCTGCAATGAGCCATGCTCGTGCCACTGCAATCAAGCAACAGAGTGAGATTCTATCTCTCAAAAAAAAAAATTTTTTTTTTTTTTTTTGAGGAAAAGTGTTTTTTAACCCAGTAGAAAACTGAAGAAGAGACTTGCTTGAATAGGCTGGTAAACATGGGAAGATGCTCAGCTTCATTAGTCATCTGGGAATTGCCAGTGTAACTCCCATGCCCCCACCAAAATGCATACAGTTATCAACACTGATAATACCAAATGTAGGTGAGGATATGGAGCAACCAGAAGGATTTTGTGTGCTGCTGGTGAGCATATAAATTGGTACAACCAGTTTGGAAAATGATTTCCAATGTTCTACTAAAGTCGAGCATGCTTTTCCCATGACCCAGAATTCCACCCCTGGGTATATGCCCAACATCTGTTCTGAACTGGTATTTAAATCTAGACCTGTGCTGTTCAGTATGGTGGCCACTCACCACATGTAGCTATTGAGCACTTGAATGTGGCTGGTTCACACTGAGATGTGCTTGAAGTATAAAATATATGCTGACTTCTGAAAACTTAGTATGAAAACAGAATGTAAAGCATCTCATCTCGATGATTTTTAAGATATTGGTTACATATAGAAATGATAATGTTTTGAATGTAATGGATTAAGTAAAAATATCATTAAATTGATTTTATGTGTCTTTTAAACATGGCTACTAGACAATTTTAAGTTATATGTATGGCTCACATTCACGGTTCATGTTTTATTTCCATTGGATGGCTCTCCTCTAGAGGCTTGATCAGAGTCCACTTGGATTTCTTTGTTTTTGGAAATGATACTTAATAGTTTGCACACCACATATTTTCCTACCTCTCTACTTTTATTTTGCATCATATTAGGTGCACTTTAATATCTGGTTATCTCCCTCCTTGTGATAAAATTGATGATTGGGTTCAGATGTTGTCAGCCTACTCCTCCATTATAAAAACCCCATCAGTCTTTCATATGGCTTCAGCAGTCATTGGTAATCAGTAAAATTGGTATTTCTGTTTTGTCCTTCAGGCTGCATTTATCATCTGCAGTACTTCTGTAATGAAGATCTTTTCATCATCAGTCCTTTCATTAACCTAATATTGGTTCTTATAGGAAAGATCATCTTGTTGAAATATTATATGATCATATCTATTCCCTGCACTTAAAATCCTGAAATGGCAATCCATTCATTAAAATAAATAATCCATACCCATTATATATTCAGACACCAGCCCACTTCTTTGGAGCTTGGATGGTAACTACCTTCCAAACATGACATAGTCGCCTCTTATCTTACACAGAGCTGTCTGCTTCTCCCTGAATTCACAGTGTTTTCCTACCTCTCTACTTTTATTCATGCTCTTTTCTGGAAAATGATTTCCTTCACACATCCTGCATCAAAGTTCTTACTTCCAGTGTAAGCTTCGCCAACTCTAAGTAGCATTACCTTCTACTCCTAGGTAGAATTTGCCTTTCCCTAATTTGCCCCTCCCCAACAGTGTCCTCTGCATATATTTCTACCATGTTCCCTTTTTAACCCTGTAGTTGAGCTTTTGTATTTACATGTCTTCCAAGTCTCTGAGTTGCTGCAAGAGTAGAAGCTTATGTAATTCTGTGTTGAGCACCAGGACCCAGCTCAAGTACAGCCTCACGTGTAGTTTTTGCTTCATCAACATCATGCTGGTTTTTCCTAAATTAGCTAGAGGACTTAGAGGGAACCCATTTCTGGCCTCATTTAAAAAAAAATGAATGAATGAATGTAGGTGTACAGTAGATGGAGGATATTTCTCTTAATTTTTTTAAAATCCCTAAAAATGTGAAATAGGTGTTTGGTGGGAAGCCTCTGTGATGGATCATGGTGAAAATCATTAAAAGCACGTTCCTCCTTTATGTGCCATCCCCACTCACCAGTGATGATCTAATTCACAGTGAGCTGGGGTACACTGTTACAGGCATCAGTGTCATTTGAGGATGTGACCGTGGACTTCAGCAGGGAGGAGTGGCAGCAACTGGAGCCTGCCCAGAGACGCCTGTACCAGGATGTGATGCTGGAGCTCTATAGCCACCTCTTCTCAGTGGGTGAGCACAACTGACCTGGGAATCTTGGCCGGATCCTGTTGAGGAAATTTCCTTCCTCCTCATTGCAGAACGAAGTGGGATATCAAAGTATGTCATGACTCTTTCCTTGGTTTGTCCTGGATTGTTTGTTTCTTTTGGGTACCTTTTAGTATTATTTTGTGCCTAGTGGAAAATGTTGACTTTTCTAATGAGCCAGTGTAAAGCTTCATTGAATGGCCTCTAAAACTGAAGAAGCTACACCCAAATCCAGTATCCTTTCTAATTAACAGGGTATCACATTCCCAACCCAGACGTCATCTTCAGAATGCTAAAAGAAAAGGAGCCACGGGTGGAGGAGGCTGAACTCTCACATCAGAGGTGTCAAGGTGAGTAAGTTGTACCCAGGCAAATGTAGGTATCTTTGCAGGGAACCATTACCAGTCTACCATACTTCTATTCCCTCTATTCCCCCAGTGATGGCCTGTAGATTGCCTCCTATTCCCAATTTCTACATCAAACGCTGTAAATGTTCTATAAATTCTGAATGTCCTATAGGGGCTGCCTTAAGAATTTTCCATTGGTGAATACTCAGGAATGGGATTGCCTGGTCCTGGAGATAAGTATATTTGACTAAATCAACCATATTGCTCTTCTGATGGGCTGATGGGGGGCTGCACCAGTTCACACTCCCATGTGCAGTGCACAAGGATTTGCATTTGCACATCTTGCTTGCTAACACTTGGCATTAACAAAATTGGTGAATTTATAGCCCTACTGATGGGTGAAAGGGCTGTTTCATTGTTTTTTGGTTTTGGTTTTGGTTTTTTTGAGACAGAGTCTTGCTCTGTCACCTAGGCTGGGGTGCAGTGGCGCGATCTTGGCTCACTGCAACCTCTGCCTCCTGGGTTCAAGCGATTCTCCTGCCTCAGCCTCCCGAGTAGCTGGGACTACAGGCGCCCGCCACCACATTCAGCTAATTTTTTGTATTTTTAGTAGAGACAGGGTTTCACTGTGTTAGCCAGGATGGTGTCGATCTCCTGACCTCGTGATCTGCCCACCTTGGCCTCCTAAAGTGCTGGCATTATAGGCGTGAGCCACCGCACCTGGCCTGTTTCATTGTTTAAGTGTTATTTTTTTAATAACTGGCGAGAGCCTCTAATCTTATCTGTTATCTGACTGGCTTTTTCATTTGTTCGTGGCATTTTCTTATCATTTATCTCTTTGTGTCCGTGGAGTTTTCTGCCTTTTTTTTCCTATTTTTTTGCCCCTAATTTTATTGATTTTCTTTTCTTTGCTGGATCTGCTGTCTTCTTTTCCTCCCAGTTGTGGCACCTCTAGTTTGGGGCCCTGTTCTTCCATATGGGCATCTTTTCTTTTTCTTTCTTTTTTTTTTTTTTTTTTTTTTTTTGAGACAGAGTTTCACTCTTGTTGCCCAGGCTGGAGTGCAATGGCACGATCTTGGCTCACCGCAACCTCCGCCTCCCAGGATTGAGCCATTCTCCTGCCTCAGCCTGCCGAGTAGCTGGGATTACAGGCATGCACCACCATGCCTGGCTAATTTTGTATTTCTAGTAGAGACAAGGTTTCTCCTTATTGGTCGGGCTGGTCTCAAACTCCCGACCTCAGGTGTTCCACCTGCCTTGGCCTCCCAAAGTGCTGGGATTACAGGCGTGAGCCACCGCCCCCGGGCTATGGGCATCTTTTCATACAGGAATTGACTTAAAGGACCCATCCATTCTGAACTCCTAGTCCTCATATTTTTATTCTAATGATTTCTGTATCAATACCTCTAGTCCCTCTGCTTAAACTGTGTTCTGCTACCTATTTAGTTCCATGGAGGACAGTTTGCATGAGATGACTCACTTTCTTAACTTTGAGAGATCAGAAACTGGAATCATCATCATCCAAAAAAGAAATTCTCACCTGACAAATTTTGTCAGATTTTTCTGTGTTTCTGGGCTCAGAAACACAGTCCTCTATTATTCTGGAATTCTTACCAGTTTTTTTTTTTTTTTAATTAAGAAAAGGGTGACCCTTTTTTTTTTTTTTATTATTATTATACTTTAAGTTGACCCTTTTTCTTAATCCCAGTGGTATTACAACAAACTAGATCCCCATTTTCTCATATTTAGACAATTTTGTTCCTAATGAGATATGTTGATTTCAGTTTTTTGAGTTTAGTCAAGATACTGACAGATTTTATTACCCCAAACATGGCTATTTTGTTTCTTTTTTCCTCAGTAGATATGATAAAAACAGGCAGTTATTTCCTACTGTGTAGGATTAACAAATTCTTTTCAGTGACATTGTCCTCATGGCCACATATTTCCAATGTAAAAATATACCTGAATAGTTTTCATCAATCATGCTCTGCTCCATTGTTTTCGTATGTTGTTTAATGTCTACTCCATAGAATGATTTACTTTGCATACAGTCTGCTGATTACTTTGTAGTTTCTTTACTTAATCTTCATTATGTCAATGGTTAGCATGAGGAAACCATTGTATTTAAGATACAGGATTAGGATTTTTGTATTTAGGATACAGAAATTATTGATTTTCTGAAAATGGGCAGAAAAGAATATTTCACACTACTTTTAAAGGATGTTTTAAATATTTGCTGAGATAAATTCAAAACAACAGAGATTGTATTTGGATGGAGAGGACAATGGCATTAAATGTTAAAACTGTTAGCCTTTGTGCATCAATCATGTATATTTCATGGACGGCTACTCAAAAAGTAAGTGTATCAACATGGGAAGCATGGATAGCAAATGCTTGTGAAGTTCAGAAAAAATGATGTCAGCCTAGAGGTAGAGTGACATTGGGGATTAATTTTAAGGGCACAGTACCTATAACTGGTACAAGAAGCCATTTTGAATTGAAACAAAGAAGCAGATGAAGCAAGCTTAATGGGAATAGAGGACATGAGAGTGTGCCTGGATTTGAGAATAAATTGGACTTCTTTTTTGCAATCAGCATTATTAGGCTGTGTTGGAGAGTTGTGGAAAAGCTTTTCTGTACAGTTCTGATAGTTTACATTGAACATTTTGGGCAGTAATTTAAGGGTTACCAGGTTCAGCAAGATTTTTATGACCTGAATAAAGTGAAAAGTTAAAAATGTTTCAAATCTCTGCCTGGGGACACAGCAGAAGATGCCAGAATAAATGACCACCCGTTATGGGTAAAATTGCTATTTAAGAGTGAAAAATGAAGTAGAAAACAACCTGTTTTAATAAGTGGGAAAAGGATGTGAATAGACATGTCTTCAAAGATGATATACAAGTGGCCAATAATAGGAAAAAATGCCCAACTTCACTAATTATGTGGGAAATGCAAATCAAAACCACTGGGTGATATCCCTTTACATCCATTACAATGGCTACGATTAAAAAAACAGAATAACAAGTGTTGGCAAGGATATAGAGAAACTGGAATCCTTGTGTATTGCTAGTGGGAATGTAAAATGGTGTAGTCCTGTGGAAAACAGGATGGTGATTTCTCAAAAATTAAACATAAAATTACCATATGATCCAGCAACTCCACTTCTGGGTAGATACCCACAAGAATTGAAAGCAAGGACCCAAACAGCTGTTTGTACACTCTTGTTCATAGCAGCACTATTCACAGTATCCAAAAAGTGGAACTGTCCATTGACCAATGAATTGGTAAACAAAATGTGGTCTATACATACAATGAAATATTATTCAGCCTTAAAAAGGAAGAGGAATTATGAAACATGTTGCAGTGTGGATGAATCTTATCATGATGCTAAGTGAATAAGCCAGACACAAAAAATCCAAATGTATCATTCTACCTATATGAGGTACTTTAAGTAGTCAATTCATAGAGACAGAATAAGATTGTGGCTGCCAGAGAATGAGGGACAGGGGGAAAAGGGAAATTGTTTAATGGATACAGCATTTCAGTTTTGCAAGATGTAAAAATTTTGGAGATCCATTGCACAACAGGGTGAATACAGGTAGCACTACTGAACTGTACAATACAAAATGGGTAAGATGGTAAATTTAATATTATGCACTTTTGCTACAATAAGAAAAAGTTAACAATAAAGATTAAAAGTGTCCTTTTTCAAAAAAAAGAATGAAAGATGATTGAGTTTTTTTGACAGGACAAGAGTCTGGGATACAGTTTAAGTGACTGAAAGCGAAAAGAAACTACATGTGATGGTCATACTCAGTATTAAAATCTGGTAGAAAAAGTAATAGTAAAATTTAGTAACTATTATTTTTATTGAGAACCTGCTGTGTTTTGTGCACCATACTAGTAAAGTGCACAAGATGATGAGGGACTCTTATTCTTGGCAAACAAAACAAAACAAAAAACTAAACTAAAAAAGGCATGTTTGACAGCATAAAGCCAAAAGTTCTAACAAAGAACAATTAATTTCAGTGGAACAAGAGTGAAACAAATTCTGGGGAACAGCTTGCTTGTCCAGTCTTTTAGAATATATTTCTGGGGATATGGGTATATTCCTAAGTTCAAGAAAAAAAAATTGTAGCTTCATGGAGAGTTGAGGCGTAGTCATTCTTTCACTGGTTGGCCATGTCAAGATAGGTGAAGCTTTAATAGTTTTCAGAAGGATATACAGGGCTGATGGACTTGGCATTGTTTCTAACAAGTAAGATAAAGTAGGCAGATTGGTGAGGATTCATCCTGAAAGTTAATGAAGAACTACACACTGAGCCCCCTCCTTCAAGCCTTGGCTGCCCACGGATGTTGCCCTGCAACACTCTTGTCTGTTTTATCCCCTACTCATCCTACTAGATCTGGGTGTCTAGACCGCTTGCATAAGTGTCCTCAGGTTGTTGAAATCTAATCCCCACAGATTAGCAAAGTGATCTTGGCCAATTACATAACCATTATGTGCTTCCTTTTCTTTGTAAAACAGGAACACCCATCAACGCTACCTCCTGAGATTATTATGCAGATTAAATGAGTATGTGTGCACCATGTAGGCCACTGCCTGGCACATGCTAAGTGCTATGTAGATAAGTCCTCATCCATATAATAAGGGCTCTGTGTTTCTGCTCATTGTCAGCATCATTAGCACCATTATTACATGACTCAGCAATTTCCTTGTGTTCAGTGTTAATCAGCTTCATACAGTTTCTCCTCTTTCCTGTTCATTGTGTCTATTTCATCTTCTCTTTCTCCTTTTAGAAGGGGAGTTTGGGCTTGAAATCCCGCAAAATGAGATTTCTAAGAAAGCTTCATTTCAAAAGGATATGGTAGGTGAGTTCACAAGAGATGGTTCGTGGTGTTCCATTTTAGAAGAACTGAGGCTGGATGCTGACCGTACAAAGAAAGATGAGCAAAATCAGATTCAACCCGTGAGTCACAGTGCTTTCTTCAACAAGCAAACATTGAACACAGAAAGCAATTGTGAATATAAGGACCCCGGGAAAATGATTCACACACGGCCCCACCTTGCTTCTTCACAGAAACAACCTCAGAAATGTTGCTTATTTGCAACAAGTTTGAAGCTGAACCTAGAAGTGAATGGTCAGAATGGAAGCAATGACACAGCACAGCTTGATGATGTTGTTGGGTCTGGTCAGCTATTCAGTCATAGCTCTTCCAATGCTTGCAGCAAGAATATTCATACAGGAGAGACCTTTTGCAAAGGTAATCAGTGTAGAAAAGTCTGTGGCCATAAACAGTCACTCACGCAACATCAAATTCATACCCAGAAGAAACCAGATGGATGTTGTGAATGTGGGGGGAACTTCACCCAGAAGTCACACGTCTTTGCCCAACAGAGAATTCATAGTGTAGGAAACCTCCATGAATGTGGCAAATGTGGAAAAGCCTTCACACCACAACTAAAACTCAGTGTATATCTGACAGATCATACAGGTGATATACCCTATATATGCAAGGAATGTGGGAAGGTCTTTATTCAGAGATCAGAATTGGTTACGCACCAGAAAACACACGCTAGAAAGAAGCCCTATAAATGCCATGACTGTGGAAAAGCCTTTTTCCAGATGTTATCTCTCTTCAGACATCAGAGAACTCACAGTAGAGAAAAACTCTATGAATGCAGTGAATGTGGCAAAGGCTTCTCCCAAAACTCAACCCTCATGATACATCAGAAAATTCATACTGGTGAGAGGCAGTATGCATGCAGTGAATGTGGGAAAGCCTTTACCCAGAAGTCAACACTCAGCTTGCACCAGAGAATCCACTCAGGGCAGAAGTCCTATGTGTGTATCGAATGCGGGCAGGCCTTCATCCAGAAGGCACACCTGACTGTCCACCAAAGAAGCCACACAGGAGAAAAACCTTATCAGTGCCACAACTGTGGGAAATCCTTCATTTCCAAGTCACAGCTTGATATACATCATCGAATTCATACAGGGGAGAAACCTTATGAATGCAGTGACTGTGGAAAAACCTTCACCCAAAAGTCACACCTGAATATACACCAGAAAATTCATACTGGAGAAAGACACCATGTATGCAGTGAATGTGGGAAAGCCTTCAACCAGAAGTCAATACTCAGCATGCATCAGAGAATTCACACTGGAGAGAAGCCTTACAAATGCAGTGAATGTGGGAAAGCCTTCACTTCTAAGTCTCAATTCAAAGAGCATCAGCGAATTCACACAGGTGAGAAACCCTATGTGTGCACTGAATGTGGGAAGGCCTTCAATGGCAGGTCAAATTTCCATAAACATCAAATAACTCACACTAGAGAGAGGCATTTCGTCTGTTACAAATGTGGGAAGGCTTTTGTCCAGAAATCAGAGTTGATTACCCATCAAAGAACTCACATGGGAGAGAAACCCTATGAATGCCTTGACTGTGGGAAATCGTTCAGTAAGAAACCACAACTCAAGGTGCATCAGCGAATTCACACGGGAGAAAGACCTTATGTGTGTTCTGAATGTGGAAAGGCCTTCAACAACAGGTCAAACTTCAATAAACACCAAACAACTCATACCAGAGACAAATCTTACAAATGCAGTTATTCTGTGAAAGGCTTTACCAAGCAATGAATTCCTAGTGCATCAGCATATTCATAAATGAAATACACTCCCTGAGTTTCTTGAAGAAGAGAAAATCTTCTCAGAATCAGGTCTAATTATATGTTATTGAATTCATGCTTCAGAAAAACTCTAGGGATGCACTGCATGTGTGAACACATGACAAAAAAGTCATGCTTTATTTTATGTGAGGGCAATTGCACAGAAAAGAGTAAGCAGAAATGTCCTTTGTAGTACTGCCCTCATTAAGGATTATAAATTTTCACCCTGGGAAGAAACCTTGACTAATGCATTGAGAAAAGCCTTTCTGTAAAGAATGGTACAAGACAGATTATTTATAGTAAAATGTGTGGGAAATTATATCAATGATAACCCTGTTTATTGTGGGATATCAATATTTCTAAAGTGCCATCACAGTCATGATAGGACAATATGTGTATGTGTGTGTATGCCTTATGTATATAAGCATATATATAAGCATATATATTATATACAGGTTGAGAATCCCTTCTCCAAAATGCCTGGGATCAGAAGCGTTTTGGATTTCAGATACTTAAAGATTTTGGAATATTTGCATTATATTTATTGGTTGAGCATCCCTAATCTGAAAGTCCAAGATTAAATGCTCCAATTAGCATTTCCTTTGAGCGTCATGTTAGAGTTCAAAAAGTTTCAGATTTTGGGTTTTCAGATTAGGGATACCCAACCTGTATGTACGTATATTTATGTATCTATGTATGTATATATATGCATATGCAGACATACGTATATGGTCTGGTCAGCATATATGTATGTATGCATATGTATGTATGTATGCCCTCAGTGCCGTGGGGTTTGCTGCAGAATTCACTGCATAGTAGGTGTATGTAGATTAGTTATTTTTTAAGAGAATCTAATCTGTTTTTATAAAAATTATTCCCTATTGAATATTTATATAATAAGGTTGTATCAACAATGATTAACTCCTTTATTATACATACACATGAATGTACATTTTTGGTAAATGCATAAATGAGATTCTATAATGTTTACTGATCTTTATATTATAGCTTTTCTCTTCTTTTAGGATTAGCTCAGCTTGCCTCTCCCTTTCCATCTCCACCATCTATAGTGAGCCTCTCCATAATTAGTGCCAACCATTAGTCTGGTTCAAGTCTCTGCATAGATAATCAGTGCCAACCATTAGTCTTGTTCATATTTTTACACAGGCCCCTAAACATACACACCAGGAGTCAACAAACTGTGGCCATTGGCCAAATATGGCCTCCCAACTGTTTTTTTAAAATAAAGTTTTATTGGAACACAGCCATGTTCATTTGGACATGTAGTGTCTGGGCTTCTTTTGTGCTCCACTGGCAGAATTGAGTAGTTTTGGTGGAGATCAAATGGACCCCAAGCTGGAAACTGAAAATATTTACTCTCCGGCTCTTTACAGAAAATGTTTGCCAGCACATGATACACACACACACGTACAGACATATTACTATGCTCATAATCATATACCTGTGTAAGGACTCTTTCCTTGATTTATAAAACTCAGATCTCTTACGTGTGTGGATGGTATTTTTTTTCATTCTACAGTCCATGATGGATTGTACACACGTGTATTCTATGAGGTTGACCTGCCATAATTTATTTAGCCATTTGCACAGTTTTGATTACTTATTTCCTCCCCACACACATTTTTTGCTAAAAAAGGGAGAGGGGACTGTTATCAATACTTCTGAGAAGCAGACCAGCATAATCTTTTAAGTGCACAGGCCCAGGAGCCAGGTTCCTGCATTTGATTCCTGGCTCCACTCTCTACCCTCTGTATCTGCTGAGCAAGTTATTTGGTCTCATCTATTCTGGTTTTCTCATCTACGAAAGGGAAATTATGATAGTACCCTACCCCCATGCATTTGGTGAGAAGTGTGTGTGTGTTAAACCCTTGCAACTGCATGGACAGACCAAGTGCTGATGAATTTTAGCGGACCTCGTATCCCTGAGCCTGCCTGGTTCCCCTGTGCTGGTTGTGGGACTGTGGTGGGAGATTTCAGTCAGCCGGAAGTCTTTTCCAGAAGGGTGTTAGAGATGGGTACCCATGGCTTTAGTCTCCATACCCCTTCAAGGTTGATAGGGGCCCACACAGCTGGTCAGGAACCAGCACAGGCCTGAGGCTGTGTCTAAAACAAGGTGACTTCACATGCAGGAGCCTGTGCTGGGCCCTGGAGAGCAAATCGGTTCTGTGTCTCACTGGCCTCTCCCTGTCCAGGGGCATAGAATCAGTGACCATGTCCCACCTCCTGAAAAAGGTGGGAGAGTCTCACCTGGGGAGTCCAGGCACACGGGCTGGCAGGCCATAGACGTGACTGGTGTGGGGTGGAAAGGCCACAGAGGGCTGGCTCTCCATGGTGGTGAAGGGGTAAATAGTGTGCACCTGGGTCCTGGGAGTGGCACCCTATTCAGTTTCAGGGAGGAAGGTGGCAGGGCCCTAGGACAGGTGTGTTAAAAACTTGAGCCCACGGTGTAGATACACTGGTTCCAAAGACCCCTCAGGATGTGCCTCCCTTCTCAGATCTGGGCTTTCCCTGTTCCCAGGCATCACCTGGGGAGATCACTCTGGGGGCCTCATCTCCAGCTACATGTTCACTCCTCACGTGGCCCTCCCTAACTGTCCCCCTCAGGGCAAGCCCTTCCTCCCCACTTCCAGAAAGCTGTTCCTTTCCTGGCCATCCCACACCTCTGACCTCGTGCCTCTTCCAGGGCCTGTTGTCTTTAACACCTTTGTTTTCTCCGTACCCCCCAACCCCCTCTGTCTAGAGTGCTCACCTCCCTCCCAGCCTCTATCTCATATTATTTTTTCTTTCCTCTCAGTACCAAGCGCTGGGACAAGCCAGTCTGTACTCAATGCCTGTGGGATAATAGACAGAGGAATCTGGAGTTTGGTTGGGTGATTAGTTTTGGAATTGATGGGTCCCAGGGAGCTATCTAAAGTTTTCGGTCACATGAGGGCATGCTCACAGATCTGTGAAAAGATCTGTTGGCTCAGAGAACTAACAGATGACTAAATGTTAGTCCAATGGCCTCATCGTGAGATGAGGGGTCAAGAGTTTTGAATTTCCAGAGGCAGAAGCTACTATTCTAGGCAGTTTGTATGAACTAACTCGTTTATTCCTCACAGCCATTGTAGGAAATAATCTAACCTCATAAACCCCATTTTAGAAATGAGGAAACTAAGGCTTAAAGAATTTGACATAAACTCAAGACCAAAAATCTAGGAATGAGAAAAGCCTGGATTTGAACCAAGCTATCTGATGCCAATGTTTTAACTCTTAACCATTGTACTACCTTACCTCCCTGTGACCTTTTTTTTTTTTTTTTTTTTGTGAGACGGAGTCTTGCTCTGTTGCCCAGGCTCTGGAGTGCAGTGGCGCGATCTCAGCTCACTGCAAGCTCCGCCTCCTGGGTTCACACCATTCTCCTGCCTCAGCCTCCCAAGCAGCTGGGACTACAGGCACCCACCACCACGCTTGGCTAATTTTTTGTATTTTTAGTAGAGACAGGGTTTCACCATGTTAGCCAGGATGATCTTGATCTCCTGACCTCGTGATCTGCCCCCTTTGGCCTCCCAAAGTGCCCATGACCTTTTTATTGTTGGGCAGTGAAAGCCATAGTGAAATAAAGAATGTCCTACTGTCATGTGATGTGATCAGAAAACATACTGCCTGGAGTCCCCTGCCCCCACCCCCAAAACCAGTACTCGATCCATCCTTTGACTGTTGTGGGGATTAGCACAAAGGTTGGGCACAGTAGCAGTTAGGCTCATGGGCTCTGGAGCCAGCCTACCTGGATGCTACACATCCCAGCTCTGCCCCTCGCTAGTTTGGTGGCAAGCAACTTAACCTCTCTGCCTTAATTTCTCCAGTGGCACAATGGAAATAATAATAGATCTCACCTTGTGGCTCCTTTGCAGATTACATGCGTTAATTATGTAAAGTCAAGCATTAGAATGGTGGCTGTCCACCGTGAGTACAACACAAATGCTTGTTCTTAACGATTCAACAAACATGGAATTTCATTAAATCTGAAATAAACGTATTTTGAGAAATTGAATTCTGTTACCAAGTGGGAAGTCCTGATCTAGACTCACGTCATGCACACTATTTACCACAAAGGTGGACTCCCTATTTTAAATGCATTCACTTAAAGAGACCTTTCCCTGTACTAATTAGTGTTTGTTAAGAAGGACCTTATGGACATAGTTGAAAGAGAAAAGAAGCAGGGGTGGGGAGGAGGAGAAGAAAGGAGGAAGGGAGGGAGGGGAAAGATGGATGGATGGATGGATGGATGGATGGATGGATGGATGGATGGAAGGAAGGAATTAGGGATGGCAGAAAGGAGATAAAATAAACTCTACTTTAATAAGAAACCAGGTGAGGTGAGCGGGAGGGCTTCCCTGTGACCTTGGCCTCAGGGGCTCTGTTCTGGCTTCCAGATAAAATACCCCTCAGCTTGGCACTGGGTCTGCTGAGGCTTGGAAGTTATGTCCACAGTGAGGTTGGTGTAGAGTGGCAGCTGCTCTTTGGAGAGCAGCCTGTAGCCCAGGGAGTTGATGCCATCATTGGAGGATCCAGGGATCGGAGGATTGGCGGATCCGGGACAGAAAGCGAGGCCTGGAGGATGGGGAGGGGCAGCTATGTGAGCCTCAGGGAGGACCCAGAACCAACCACCCCCACTTCCAACACTGATTCACCTCCAGGGCCTCTGCTTGTGGCCAGGGTCTTCCCCCTCCAGCATATGGTAGTGTCTGAAAAGCAGGTGGGGCCAGGAGAGGAGCATCCCGCTTAGTTTCACCCTTCCAGAGACACAGGAAGGCATGGAGGCCAAACACCTGTCTCTGACAGGGTCCCCATGCCACAGCCCAGCCCCTCCAGTCCAGGGTAGCCCATGTCCCCCTCAGCCCAGGGCGGCCCATACCTGCCTCATCATGTCAGGACCTGCAGCTCCTGCCCCCCACCTGGCAGCGATGTCATCCTCATCATCGCAACCCCAGTACACATTGGAGAAGCCATTTATCTTCAGGTAGTGAGTGGGGTGCAGGGCAAACACCCCTCCAAGGTGGCCTGGGTGGGGCAGCCTAGGGAGGCAGAAAGTTGGAAGCACGGCTTTCCTTGTACAGGAGGGCCCCGGCCCTTTCCTGGCCAGGATCTACAAGGTCTATTTCTAGATTGGCCCTTTTCCACTTACCCTGTGACAACCTCTCCCCTGACCCCTGTGATAGTCCCGTCTTGAGCCTGGGATGTCCCCTTTTCTGACCCCAGGATAACCCTTCCGCTGACCTTTGGGATGGCCCTCACCCGACTCTTAGGGTATCCCCTCTTCTAAGTCATCTGGCTGGCCCATCTTGTGACTGTGTTGATGGTCCCTTCTCCCCAGAACCCTAGGATAGCTCCTTTCTCACCCCTAGTCAGACCTCTCCTATGTTCCCCTCCTCTGACCTCCATAACAACCTCTCGGCTCACCACTTTATTAAGCACATCTTCTGACTTTTCTATCAATAACCACCCCCACCCCCATGTCTCAGAGGAAGGTTCACCATCTATAAGGGTTTCCCCACATCCCATCACCCACTCCCTCCCTACCTCAGCCAAGGAACCAAGGGATGGACCCTTGATTTCAACCTCACTGCATGCACAGATAGGCAGGGTGAGATGCAGGAAAAGGCAAGGCCTGGCCAGCAGTCCCCCACAGGAGGTCCCCTCCCTCCCCCTACTTGTAGTTGAATTTGTTAATGGCCACAGACACACGGGCAGGGATGATGTCACAGGTGTAGAGGTTGCAGTCATCTGGGAGCAGGTTTACATCGCGGAAGAAGACACAGTCCCAGTCCTCCTGTATAGCCTCCCAGAACCCCACGTTGCATAGCCTGCCCTGGTTGAAGGCAGTGTTGTTTACCTGGTGGACACAGATGCTCAGAGCTGTCCTCACCATCAGGTAGCAGTGTTCCCCCACCTACCAGGCCAGTCCTTTTTCGCCTTCTCAAGTGCCATTCCCCCACCTAGAATGTCTTCTCTTTCCCACTGTGTAGTTGGAAAACCCAGACTTGTCAAGGACGATGCAATGCAAAGATTACTCCCCTGAGAAACTTCTCTTGTATTTCCCGCCTCCAACCAAGTCAAAGTCAGTAATTTCAGCATCTCAGCTTCCCTCCTCTGGCCATCTCCAATGTTCTTGAGGATTATCACTTTTGAGGGGCCATCTAAGAGAGGCAGAGGTTAGGGGTGATAAGGGACCAGCTTTGTCTCTGTTTCTGCTACTACTAGATGAAGACTGGGTCAGAAGCCCAGGAATCAACATTGGGCTTAATCCTCCTCTTCCCCTTCCTCGATCATCATCTTCATCATCATCATCACCATCACTATCATCCTTATAATCAGCATTACCATCATTATCACCATTACTGCCTTCATCATCTTCAACACTGTCAACATAACCACCTCACCTCCGCCATCATCATCATCACCACCATCACTTCCATCACCATTATTTTACTCATCACCACCTTCATTACCATCACTATCATCATCACCAACATCATCACCACCACTACCACCTTCAGTATCACCATCAACATCACCACCATCATCACCACATCAGCAGGAGCAGCAGCAGCAGCACCATCATTTATCAGAATCATCATCATCACCATTCATAATCACCATAATTGCAATCACTTATTGAGCACCTACTATGTGCTAGGCATTGGCCTAACTGCCTTACATGGTTAATATGAGGCATTACATTAGGTATGAATCTTCCCATAATCCAACAATGGAGGTGCTATTATCATCTCTATCATGAATGAAAACTGTGGCACAGAGCATAAGCTCCCCAAATTCATACAGTTATACTGAATAACAGCATGCTGAATGAGTGAATGAATGAATGATTCCACACTCAGACAACACAGCTAGTAATAGGCAAGGCCAGGATTTAAACAATCCCGTAACTGACCTCAAACCCAGTGCTTTAATTTGCCCCTTAGGTTTACCGTCCAATCTGGTCAGCCCTGGTCTCAAGGAACCTCACACTCAGCAGGACTGAGCCTTTGCCTCAGACAGCCTTTTAAGCTGATCCCAGACTTGGCAAGTCTAGATCAAACCTACAAGCCCTTGGCTCCAACGTCCTCCAATTCAAGTTCTTCTTGACTCACAAACTCAGCCCCCCGGATACTCTCTAACCCAGACCACTATCACCTTAGAGTGTGCCAACTTCAGGCCAGGCATGGTGGTGCACGCCCGTAATCCCAACACTTTGGGAGGCTGAGGCACGCAGATCATGAGGTCAGGAGTTCAAGACCAGCCTGGCCACTATGGTGAAGTCCTGTCTACTAAAAATACAAATATTAGCTGGGCGTGGTGGTGTGCACCTGTAGCCCCAGCTACTTGGGAGGCTGAGCCTGAACCCGGGAGGCAGAGGTTACAGTGAGCTGAGACACTGCACTCCAGCCTGGGTGACAGAGCTAGACTCCATCTCAAAAAAAAAATTTTTTAAAGTGCCAACTTCAGCCCTGCCATGCTGGGACCCTTCTGCCCTCTTACCTCTGCCCCTCGCATTTCTGCCTCACCTGGTTCACCACCTAGATGATGGTGTAGTGCAGTTTCTGGCACTGCAGGAAGGGGTGCAGTTGGAAGAGCAGGTACTTCAGGTGCTCGTTTTGCCCATAGTAGGGCACCACTACTGCTGTGTGGTGCTGTGCCCAGCAGTCAGGTGGCTGGTATTGGCCTCCCAGCTTCACCGGTGGGTTCTTCTCTACCGCCTTCTCCATTGTCAGGTTCTCTGGGATGATCGCCTTCAAGAGGCCATCTGAAGGGGCAGAGGCCTAGAGTGGTCAGGGACCTCCTACCCCACAACTCAGTTGTACTGGGTTGAATATTGTCTCCCCATATTCATGTCTACATTAGAATGTGGCCTTATGTTCGGAAATAGGATCTTTGCAGATGTAATTTGTTAAGATGCAGTCATACTGGATTAGAGTGGGCCCTAAATTCAGTGACTGGGGTCCTTGTAAGAAGGCCATGAGAAGACCCCCAGAGAGAAGATGACCATGGAGGTAGAGATTAGAGTGATATGCCTACAAACCAAAAGATGACAAGGATTGCCAGCAACAACTAGAAGCCAGGTGAGAGGTATAGCTTCCTCCCTCAGAGCCTCCAGAAGGAGGCTCTTTGATTTGGGGATTCTGGCCTTCAGAAATGTGACACAATCTCTGTTGTTTGAAGCCACCCAGGTTGTGATAAGTTTTTTATGGCTGCCCTAGGAAACTATTAATAACATGCCAGTGCAGAGGGCTCTGGGCTGCCCATGTAGACCTAGGAATGCCCAGCCCTCCTGGCTTTCCCTCCACCTCTCAATGCCTCCTCTCATTCTTACCTCATCTCCCCCCTGATTAAATATGATCATCTGGGCCTCGTCCTGCTTCCCATGTTTCTCACTCTTCTCTCAGCAAATTCATCACCTCCTGTTGCTTTCCTTCCTAGGGACTCCAGTGGTCCTGAACCTGCCTTCTGAGCGCCAACCCCAAACTGCCTCCCAGCTGTCTCCTCCTGGATGGTTCGCAGGCTGTCCACTCTCACTGCATCTCAGACCATTCTTGGAAGGCAGTATCTCTCAATTCCCTCGTCCACTGAGGACCCCCATCCATGCTTATTCCCTTCATGCCCGATTGGATTTATTCTAAACATGGCCATAACGATATCTCTTATCCAGCATGCCCTTCTGAGACTGTGGGTGGAAAGTGCACAGGGCACAGCGTCTGGCACAAGCTAACGGCTTAATTGCTGTTGTTTTCCCCATGTCCTGGCTTGCAGCACTTGTAATCTCCAGGCTCCTGCAGCCCTTAACATCTGATACCTTCACATTAAGATTTATCATCCTTATCTCTGGACCAGGCTGAATACACCTGTGTGCCGGTGCATCTGGCCAGCCAGTGAAAGGGCCTAGCACACAGATTAACAGATGAATGAGTTCCAGTTACCAAAGCTCAATCCTTGAGGTGGACAGAAGACGCCCGAGGCGTGTCTCCCATCACCCTTCACTATCAATCCTCCTTATCAAGGGCCTCACGGGAATACAGAGATCTCAGAATATACAGGAGGGAGCAGTTTCGGGAAAGTGGGCATTGGAAGGAAGTGGAGGGCTTGGATCTGGGGAGCAAGCGGGGAGTGCTCCGTTCCTTGGTTTTGGGAGCTTGCCTTACGGGTCTCACCTGCCCTCCATCCTGGCTTCCACCTGGCAGGGTGTGTTTGTGTCAGAAAGACGATTGTGCGTAACTGTTCACCGCGTCCACGTCCCGAGAGTTGCGCACGCGTGGAGATCTGCAAAACGCTCCCTTTCAGCTCCGCGCATGCACAGAGACCCCACCCCGCAAGTCCTTGCCCCTCGGCCTGGGCAGGCGTCCACTCCTATGGCTGCAGGGCGCGCGAAAGAGCCCACTCTGCATCCCCGAGACGCGGCCCAATCCTAGGAATGTGCTTAGCGCAGGTGCTATCTTCCCTTTTCACATTCCCAATCCCTTTCTCCGCCCCCTCAAACTCTTGCCATACTCCCACAACAGCAGAAAATCTGAAAAAAAAAATGTCCATCCCATCTTTGCACTGACAGCAGTGCACAGCAGCTGGCAGAGAACTCTGGCACGGCGATTGTGCTTGCGCAGGCGCAGACGGGAAGCGGGCCGGACTGGCCTAGTGCACTCTGGGAGGCGTGCGCAGAGAGCGCAGCGCTGCCGCGAGGATCTCTGGGAACTGTAGGCCCAGTTTGTCCGAGCGCCGCAAGTGTTTCAGGACGAAGCAACGCAGGGGCACCTGGGAGTCGTAGGCGGATGGGCCCAAAGCCTTCCGGGAGTCGTAGTCCTTCCGCCCGCTCCCCGTTTCCTTGGAGGTTGGCCCTTCCAGCTCCAGTTCTGCCCAGGTGAGCGCCCATCCTGCGGCCGGCCGGTCCTGGCCCTTTGTCGCGATGACGTGGAGGCGTTGAGGGTCTCTGTATTTCTCTGCCCCGCGTTCTGGTAGGCGTCCCTGGAAAGATGACACCCTTTTCCGTGATCTCTCAATCCCTCTCTCCAGGTGGGAGTGCCCTAAGCAGCTGTTGTACCTGCTGACCCGCTTTGCATTCTGCGGCCCAGCCTGACACCTTCTCGCTCTCGCCCTTCCACCTGGGTGCAGGTGCGAGCGCACCCTCCTCTGTCCTGGTTACAACACAGAGTGGTCAGGGCTGCCCCAGGGGGTGCTCAGGAGGCTGTGGGAACCCAGAGGAGGTGCTAGACCCAGCCCAGGGTTCAGGACAGACCTTACAGAGCAAAGGACCTCAAATCTACCACATCCAAACGAAATCCCAGATTCTCTGTCCTAAACCTGCTCCTCTCGCAATCTTTCCGCCTCCTCCCCACTAACTGTCCATCCAAGTGCTCAAGCCAAAACCTTGGAATGGTCGTCAGTGTTCTGTTTCTCTCATCCGCTTCCCTCCCTCAACCAAGTCTTGTGTGAATCTCATCGTCTCTATCGCCAGAAGAGGCCCAGAATCTAACCACTTCTCTCCACTTCCACTGCCTCCATTCTGCTCTGAGCTACCGTTACTCCTCACCTGCATCACTGCAGGAGCCTCCTCACTGTTCTGTTTCTTCCCTTGCCACACTCCACCCTCTATTCAGGCACAGTGCCAGGAAGCCTGTGGAAATATAAATCAGATCCTGTCACCAGTCACTACCCTGCCCCCCAGCTTAAAATCATCCAATGGTTCCCATCTCAGAATAAAATCCAAGCTCCTTATCCTGCCAACCTCTAAGCCTCTGGTCCTTTCTGGTCATCTTCAGCCACAGCACACTTTCCAGTGGGCTGAACACAGCCAGGCCCTGCCCTTCATGTCCTTTGCATTTGCTATTAACTCAATTTGGAGCATTCTTCCCACCCTGATGCAATATCTGTCTCCTCATTTTGTTGGCCTCAGCTCAAAGGCCTCCAGCCACCCCAAAGAAACCCCTCCCCGTTCCCCCCCAGTCATACCACCAAAGATAATTCCCTCATATTACTCCTCATATTTGGACAGCATCTTGGTCATTTACTTGCTTATCCATGGCCTGGTTCCGCCATTAGAACATCAGTGCCCTGACAGCTGCAACCTTTCCTATCTTGCTCACTGCTGTGTCCCAGTACCTAGAGCATGCTGGGTACATAAGAGGCACTCAGTGGGTATTTGTTAAATGAATGAATGAAAGTTTGAGCTGAGACTTGAAGGTAAGAGTTAGGTCTACCACAGTGTTTAGGGAAGTGTCCTGGGCAATGAGATCAGCCTGGCCAAAGATGCAAGGGGTTGAAAAACCAATGGGAAGTTCATCTGGCTGAGGTGGGTAGGTAACTAAAACAGGGATGCAACTGGATCTGATAAGGACCTCAGGAAGTGAACCCCAGTACTAGGTGACTGTAGATTCAGAGGTTGAAAAAGCTGAGTTGTCTTCCCTAGAGAAGCTGGGTGAAAGGTGGCGTTGCTTCTGGGAGATGGGGAGCTTGGTTAGGTAAGTTTCTGCCTTGGGGTGTGACAGCTGGTCAGTTGGGCACTGTGATATGAGAGGCCTAGATGGGATCTTCTGTGGGGCATTTGGAGGGCCAGGCTGGTGGACATTGCGATTCAGAGTCACCCACAAAGAGAATGAGAAGAGGGGTGATGGGCAGGATCTGAGGACTGTGAAGAGGCCTCCCCAGAAGATATTAAGCAGGAGGCAAAAAACAAGAACAAAGAGGGAGGACTGAATCAAAAGCTGTGGGAGAAAGTATTTCAAAGGGGACATTGCTCTGCTGTGACAGATGTACCTGACGTCACCGCAGTTGAGTCCTGAGGGCTGCTTGATGGCTCAGTGACAGGGAAGAGTGCTTTGGGCAAAGAGAAGAGCCAGTGAAAACAACTAGAGACAAGAGTGTTCCTGGGGGTACTCAAGAGTAGACACCAGTGAGGAGGAAGGAGAGTGGAAGGAGATGAGGACAGAGAAACAAGGAGCCAGAGCATGTAGGGCCTCGTCGGCCATTAGCAGTTACATTTTGTTTTTTGTTTTTTTGAGACAGAGTCTCGCTCTGTCACCCAGGCTGGAGTATAATGGCACGATCTCGGCTCACTGCAACCTCTGCCTCCCAGGTTCAAGCAATTCTCTGCCTCAGCCTCCCAAGTAGCTGGGATTACAGGTGCCTGCCACCATGCCCAGCTAATTTTTTTGTATTTTTAATAGAGACAGGGTTTCACCATCTTGGCCAGGCTGGTCTTGAACTCCTGACCTTGTGATCCACCCTCCTTGGCTTCCCAAAGTGCTGGGATTATAGGTGTGAGCCACCGTGCCCAGCCAGCAGTTACTAAAGTGAGACGAGATCCAGGGCAGGATCCCACTGGCTGTTATGTGAAGGAGTGCGTGTGGAGCAGGCAAGGCGGGGAGCATGGAGACCTGTGAGGAGCCCGCTGCAGCCATCCAGGAGAGAGGCAGACCTGACTAGGGTGCTGCCATGGAGATGGTCAGAAGTGTTTGGCTGTTTTGAAGCTATAGTCAAACAATATGTGTGACTTTTCATTTGGGCACCTGGAGTTCGAAAAGTTCCGGACTTAGCATTTCAATTTGGCTCCACGCACTGAGAGAGTGACAACTGTAGTGAGAGAAAGAGCAGTCCAGCGTCCTGGACCCCAAAGCTTCTGGCCTGAGCAGCTGGAAGGGATGTAGCTGCCCTGTACTCCAGGAGAAGCCCGTTAAGTTGGAGGAATCAGGAATTTGGGTTTTGAGATGCCTATCAGACATCTGAGTGGCACTGGTCTCTACTTGCATGGAAGTTAGAGACAGTAAATACACAGTCATATGAAATAATTCCACACATTGCGGTAAATCCTAGAAGCAGCGTGACCTGCTCTGAATGGCAAGGAGGTGACGGCAGTAGTCCAGGCCGGATGTGGTGGTGGCTTGAGGAGGGGGACTGAGCCTGGGGAGTTTTTATGGGTTCACCAGGCAAGTGGCACCAAGGAGGTTTGACTGGACAGTTAGTCTTGGCTGGGTGGGGAGGGATGAGGTAGGAAAGAGAACAGATGGGGGCCAAGGATGAGCCAACCCCATCACTGACCCTTCCCCTCCTAACCTCTCTGTGTCTTTATGGGGCCACAGAAGCTTAGGTGGATTCTGATACCAGAGCAGGGTTAAGTGCAGAACTGGAGGCCCACACACTCACCTCAAAAATAGGTGCAACCCCTGCTAGTCTCCCTAGAGGTGTGATCTAGCCTGCCTGTGTGTGTCCTTGTAAGACACAATCAGGACCCATTCCTGGAGACAGTATGCCCACTCCCACCCCTGAAAGTGAAACCCAATTGGTCTTTTCTGTATAGCCCCCTTCCCTTGAACAGAGAATGGCCTCCCTCTGTCCTTAAGAGTCTCTGACCCCTCCCCTCCCAACCTCTCTGAATAGTCAGTAATATCTACCTTCTGATCAGGGCTGTAACATGGGTGGCCTCCTGAAAGTTGTTACAACTGGTCCTTAATAGACGCCCTCACCCCTTTGGACAGGACACGATCTAATTCTGGGTATAACCTGCTTGTTGCTCCCTCTTTTCCCCCCTGAAATCAGCTTAAGTTCCTTCTCTTCTTGATGCATAATGGGTGCAGTCCAGAAAGACTTCCTGGAGGCAGTGGCCTTCTTACACCAGAATCCATTTATAACCCACGTATATAAGAGCAGCCTGCCCACAGCTGTCCCTGGTCTATTCCAGGCAGGGGCACTATCTAGGGAACTCCTCAAAGGCAATGACACATGTGTAACCCGCCTCCTCTCCCGGTCTAGGAGAAGCTGTCCTTTCCTGCAATGCCCGCCCCATCCTGTGCCTCCTGCCACGTGGCACGCGCCTCCCTCCACCGTCCATGCTCCGGCCAAGCGCTGTGCGGTTCCTGCTTCTGCGCCACCTTCGAGGCGGAGGTGCAGCACATGGTGCTCGTGGGCCACCTGCTGCTGTCAGGCGCAGTGGCGGCCCTGGGCGCCTCGGGCGGCAAGGACTCCACGGTGCTGCCGCACGTGCTGCGCGCCCTGGCGCCACGCCTGGGCATCTCACTGCAGCTCATGGCTGTCGACAAGGGCATCGGGTGTGGCTTAGAGGGAGGATCCCAGTAAGGAGCTGGGGAAATACGCATGTGCCTATTTAGGGCCGGAGCCTACTGAAGGCTCATGTGGGTAGTACGTGTGCCTCCCTAGGATGGAGTAAGGCAGGGTTTTCAAGCCTCTGGGTCTCTGCCATCATCTTAGTGAGAGGTGAAGCCGGCTGGGCTTCTGGGTCAGGTGGGGACTTGGAGAACTTTTCTGCCCAGCTAAAGGATTGTAAACACACCAATCAGTGCTCTGTGTCTAGCTAAAGGTTTGTAAATGCACCAATCAGCACTCTATAAAACCAGACCAATCAGCACTCTGTAAAATGGACCAATCAGCGCTCTGTAAAATGAACCAATCAGTGCTCTGTAAAATGGGTCAATCAGCAGAATGTGGGTGGGGCCAAATAAGGGAATAAAAGCTGGCCACCGAGCCAGCAGTGGCAACTCATTTGGGTCCCCTTTCACTCTCTGGAATGTTTGTTCTTTTGCTCTTCTCAGTAACTCTTGCTGCAGCTCTCTGTTTGGGTCCGCACTATCTTCATGAGCTGTAACACTGTGAAGGTCTACGGCTTCACTCTTGAAGTCAGCGAGACCAAGAACCCACTGGAAGGAACCAATTCTGGACACATAGCTTGTAGGAGCTAAGGCTGGAGTACTCTGCTATTATTATTATTATTATTATTATTATTATTATTTTGAGATGGAGTCTCACTATGTCACCTAGACTGGAGTGCAGTGGTGCAATCTAGGCTCACTGCAGCCTCCGTGTCCTGGGTTCAAGCGATTCTCCTACCTCAGTCTCCTGAGTAGCTGGGCTTACAGGCACCTGCCACCACACCTGGGTAATTTTTGTATTTTTAGTAGAGGGAAATGACTTTCTTTGCATCTCCCTTCACAAAGAGAGATGTGAAGAGGTGTTTCTCATCAAAAGTCACACAGTCTGAAACGCTGCTGCATCTCTTAACTCCTTTTCTTTATAGGTTTCTCACTGACAACTCTTATTTTCTCTCAGTGATTACTTCAATAAGTAATCATCGTCCATTGACTAAATACCAGATACAAGCTGAGTTGCCTAGAGCAAATTACTTAACCTCCGTTTCATCTTCTGTAAAATGGGGATGTTAATAGTATCTGGGTCCTTGAGTTGGGAATTAGATGAGTTATATATAAAGCACTTAGACTAGAGGCTGAAAAACAGTAAACATGATGTACATGTTTGCTGTTATGACGATGCACAAGAGCACAAGAGCACAAGACAGTCTCTACTCCTGCCTGATTCTCACGAAGGTAATTATAACCTGACGAATGCTACTACGGAAAATGACACAGAATGTGTGAATTTATATCGGGGGTCCTAGTGACGGGGAAAAGGTGGGGATTAAGGAAACGTTTCCTGAGTGAACTGAGACCCGAAGGCTCAGTGAATAACCAGGTGAAGGATGAGTTGGAGTTTGGGCGGGGGGTGTTCTGAGCTGAGGTCACTGAGGGGCAAAGGCCTTGAGGAGGGGAAATATGATCAACTTGAGAAGCCCTAAGAAGAACAGCATTTTAATATACAGACTCAAGTATAAGATGACAAGATGCAGAATAAGCATAGTTCCCATTTAAATTGTATGGCGACTGGTGTATATGTATTCACTAACTTTCTTTCTGGTCTTTCTAAACTGCGTGGTCTGCATTCCCAGAGGCACTTGTGTCTACAGCTCTCTTGAGAATCCCCATTAAATGGCCGTTTTTTCTCCTGTGTAGTCTGAAATGCAGTTTTAATTGAGGCTGAAATGGTGTTTGCAGCTCAAAGCACTTTTCCCCCGCTATGTGGAAGGAGAGCTAGCAAAGGGCCTGGTATACAGTAGGTGGACGGCAAATGAGGGCTCCGCCAAAGAGCTTGTTTGTGTTCCCTTCAGGTTTTCTGTCCACCTCCAGTCTCCATCTGGCTGCTCCATGGTGCCCGGGAGTCTCCATGGTCCGGTTCCCCATCAGTATCTCTTCCCCCTCCCCCTGCCCCTCTCTGTCTTGGGTCCTGGCGGCCCCGCTGTGCCCTGGGTTTCTACGGTCCGCGCTCCTCTCCCCGTCTCTCTCTGGGTCCTGGCGGCCCCACTGTGCCCTGGTTCTCCCCCCCGCCCGTCTCTCTCTGGGTCCTGGTTGCCCACAGTGCCCCAGGGGTCTCCATGGCTCTGTCTCCCCGTCCCTGTCTCTGGATCCTGGCTGTTGCACATTGTTCGGGGGTCTCCATGGCTCGCTGTCCCCGTCGCCGTCGCTCTCTCTCTGGGTTCTGGCGGCCCCACTGTGCCCTGGGTTTCCGTGGGTCTCCCCTCCCAGTCTCTCTCTGGGTCCTTGTGGACCCTTGGTTCCCCGAGGGGCTCCCTGGCCAGCAGCGCCCTCCGCGCCCCACCTCACCCTCTCCCGTCTCTCCCCACCAGGTTACAACGCCGACGACATGGTGGAGACCGTGCTCATGAACTTCCTGCGGGGCGGCTGGCCCAGGGCGGGGGCCTGGGCTCTCCGGGCTAGGGGGGCACCCTGCAGCGCCGCCGCCCGCTGCAGTTCGCCTCGTAGAAGGAGGTGATGCGGGACGGGCACTTCCGCCGCCTCGACTACTTCTCATAAGAGAGGAGCGCCCGGGACCTGCTCAAGCGCCTGGAGGCGGCGCGGCCGCCGGCGGTGCTGGACCTCGTGCACTCGGCCGAGCGCCTGGCGCTGGCCCCGTCTGCGCGGCCCCCGCGCCCCGGCGCCTGCTCCTGCTGTGGGGCGCTGGCCAGCCGCGCGCTCTGCCGGGCCTGCGCGCTCTCCCGCCTGGCCATCCGCAAGGGCCGCCGGGGGCTGGACGTGGAGGCGACGCCGGGGACGCCCGGGGATCCGGCCCGGGCCCCCACCTCCGAAACCGTCCCCACCTTCTAGCGACTCCGGGCCTCCCGCCGGGATCAAACGCCCCCGGGTTGGGGCTGGCTGTAAATGACACTGTGAATGAACCTGTTACCTTACCCGGCCTTCCATGTGAGGTGGGAGGGGGGATGGGGGCCTGGTGACCTGGAACCCTAAAGAAGCTGGGACCCCAGACTTCGGGGTTTCAGGGAGGAAGGGTCTCGAGCTGGCCTTCTGGCTCTGAGGGAGGAGAGGGCTGGGGGGCCATCCTAGGTCTGAGAGAGGAGAGGGCCAGGACTAAGGCCTAGAGGAAGTGGGGCTGGGGACCCAGACATCTGTGGCTGAGGAAGGAGGGCCTGGGGTCGTGGACTCCTGGGTCTCAGGGAGGAGGGGGCTGAACACCTTGTGATTCCTGAGCGAGTGGGGGTTGGTTGGGGACCTCCTGCGCAGTGCCTCTGCTGGTGCTGGGTGCGCTCAGCATGGTCCTGACCCTCCTTGAGCACCAGATTCCTGATGTTTCCTGTTTGCCCGCAGTGGGGTAAGCGGAGTGACATGACTTGATGGACACACGCCATTCACAGCCCCCGACACGATGCCTCGCTTCCAGCGCTTCGTGTGCAGCGCGCGCTGCGCCCTCATTTCGTCTCCACCACGGCCTCACTGGCTGCAGCCTTAGCCGCAGTAACTGACCTGGGGGCTCCCACCAGGTTGGCCTGGCTCCAGAGCTGTCAGAGATTTTGGGATTGCCTTTCCCCCATGCTATGCTATCCTCATCCATCACCACCTGAATCTCCCTTGCCCTCTCTTGTCATAGGTAAGGAGGGGCTGGTGGGCTTTGCAGACCTCTCAAGCTCTGAAGGCAGAGCTGCGCGAGCCTGAATCGCGGCTTAACTTTTCTGACCTTCCATTTCCTCCTCTGAAAATAGAAGCAACACTCCCTCTTCACTTCCCCCACATCAGGGTACTCTTGGGAGGATTCAGTAACTTGGTTGTTCATATTAAGGTTTGGCCACCAGGGAGCTTTTAGTTTCAGGATAGCTGCTCAGCTGGTCCTGGAAGGAGTGAGGCCCAGAAAATTCCTGCCTAACCTGTGGGAGATTTGGTGTTCTCAGTCCCACATCCGAGCTTTCCTGGCTTGCCTCCCTAGTCAGGAATGCCTTCCCTTTCCCATCTGCCTGCTCAAACCCTCCAGGGCCCTTATAGAAAGAGGACCTTCCTGATTCTCCCCTCCCACCCAATCCAGGGCATAGGGATCTCCCAAACCCCACCCTATAGGTCCCCCACCCATAGGTCCTGCCCTGGCTCTGTGGCCTTCCAACCGTTTTGGGTTATGCTCTCCCTAATTAGACTGATCATTAAGGGCAAAGACCAGACCTCTCTCCCCACTGGACAATACAGCATTATTCATCCAAGAAACACTTATTGAGCACCTGATGTGTGCAGGGGCTGTTCTAGGCACTGGTGAGAGAAAAAAGACAGAATCTTTCATGGAGCTTACGGCCTTGTGGGAAAGACACCTATATAATGTCGGATAATTAGTGCTGTGGATAAGAAATAGCATAAAGGGAAAAAGTGTAAAAAGGTGTTACTTTAGTTTGAAAGGCCAGGGTCTCTTTGAGAAGGTGACTTTGGAAAGGGATCAAATAAGGCAAGCGAGGTTTCTAGCCATGATAGAGTAGCTAATGTCAGGACAACACTTCCACGCTGAGACTGAGACCAACTGGAAAAACAAGACACACATACACACACAAAAACAATCTGATGACATTGGAGAACTACCAAGTTGGCCAGGATCCCAGAGAAAAGGGAAGCTCATTCCACTGGAGGGGCCAAAAGGCTAAGGAAGCAAGCAGAAAGCAGAGGCTAAGAGGATGGGAACCTGAGTTGAGATTTCAGCAGTGTTATGGCTGGGGCTGGAGACAGAAATAATGGTGGCCAGGTGCAGTGGCTCATGCCTATAATCCCAGCACTTTGGGGTGCCAACGTGAGAGGATCACTTGAGCTCAGGAGTTTGAGGCCAGCCTGGGCAACATACAGAGACCCTGTCTCTACAAAAAAAAAAAAAAAAAAAAAATTAATAAAATTAAATAAATACAAATAGATCATGGAGCCTGGTGCTACAAAGGTAGACAGGACTTGAGGGACCAAAACCCTGGAAGGAAGGGAAGATCATTGAGGTGAGCCCAACATGTTTAAACTCTCCTGTCAGCAGTCTGATGGAACTGGGTAAGCCAAATGTGATGTTCCGGGTCTGATAAGGAGAGGCCCAGTAAACACCCCAAACCTTCCGTTAGAGCTCAAGAAGGGTTACAGATTAAAAGCAAGGGTCGGCCGGGTGCAGTGGCTCACACCTGTAATCCCAGCACTTTGGGAGGCCAAGGCGGGTGGATCACGAGGTCAGGAGATCGAGACCATCCTGGCTAACAAGGTGAAACCCCATCTCTACTAAAAATACAAAAAATTAGCCGGGCGTGGTGGCGGGCGCCTATAGTCCCAGCTACTCAGGAGGCTGAGGCAGGAGAATGGCGTGCACTCAGGAGGTGGAGCTTGCTTGCAGTGAGCTGAGATCGCACCACTGCACTCCAGCTTGGGCGACAGAGCGAGACTCCGTCCCAAAAAAAAAAAGTAAGGGTCAACTGGGAGTGGACCTGTCCACAAAAAGACCAAAACCCATCTTCAAACTCACTCAACCTGGGGCCGGCTTAAGGGATCTGTCCCTATTCCACTTGCCAGAAAGCAAAAATAGGGTAGCCCTAGCCACATGAGCTGATTTATCTTTAAATTAATTAAAATAAAATTAAGAATTAAATCCTCAGTCACTCTAAATACCTTTCAAGAGCTCCGTACCACCATATTGAACAATGTAGACACAACGCTTCCATCGTCATGAAAGTTCCGTCGCACAGTGCTGTTCTAGACTGTACTAGAATCCGGAGGAGGAAAGTTTCAGTCAGAGCTCAAAAAAATCTCTGCAGTTTTTCAGACAAAATACTAGAAATTCAATTAAAGATTAAAAAGTTTACAAGCATGCCAGGAGATTGACAAAATGGTTGAATACCAAGAGGCTGGGCATCAAGCACAGATGTATTTACAGGTGTTCTAGATATGAGTTTTAGGTATGGACTTTAATTTTCATCACGTAAAAACAGATGCTAAAATGGAGAGTTTCACCATTGTATTGGATTACATTTTTAAAAGAACCATTAAAACTGTGAATGTGATGAATAATAATAACCAGGCAGAGTGGAGTAACTAGTACCAGAATTACCCTCCTGCTGTAAACTATAAAATAGCATAATGTATTGGGCAGTTTTCCCTGCTTTGCTCCACATGCAGGCCGTCTTCCCAATTTGCCAGCCCTGGGGATGACCAACACCAGCCTCAAGTCTACCACCACCTGCTTGGTTGTGTGCTTACAGAGGCAGTAGCTACATAGGCAACAGTTTTCCATAGAACTTTCTGAGATCCCCCTTTGGGGGGTCCCATGATAATAATGGGCATACTTGGCTTTTCATATATCCCTGCAAGCTCTAGCTTGCCTACCCTCACCTGTTCTTCAATGGAACTGCTTAATGATGCTCTCATGATCATCCTGCCTTCTCCAAAGCATCACTTTCCAGCTCTACCACATTTGCATTAAGTTCTAGGTCCTCTAGTGAGCGCTTTATTCTCATAAAACTCTTGGTTGCTGTTTCCCTGGCCACACTCTTGTCTGGTGGAGTGATGAAAACCTATAGAGGTAATTTTAAACTCTGAGTCACATTATCCTTCTTCAGGGCATATTTACTCTTGCTTGTGGCAAGCCGACCACTTCAATTTGATCAGATATTGAGGGAATTTGGTCTGGCTTTAATCCTTATGAGGTATCATCTAGTTCAAACTCATCCTTACTCTACAAGGTCCCAATCGCAGCACTACAGTGTTTACCATGGCCCTTTTTCCTCGGCAAGCCCTCAGCCATAACGTTTATCATTCTATCCCCATGAGATTCAAATGTTCTACTTAGCTTTTCAGTCTATGCTTGGAATCAGCAACCTATTTCATCCAAAGGATTGGGTTGTGGAAGGCATGAAGGACCCTGAGCTGAAGGAAGAGGACTCAGCTCAGGGGCTGATGCACAGGCCACTCCTGGTACCATACCCTCCTCTGTGCCCCAGGTCCTCCCTCTCCCCACAAGTGCTGACCCAGACACCTGACATTCACATCCTAGGAATCATGAAATCTGGGTGAAAGGGGGCTCTGACTTCCCCATGTCAGAGCCTGCTAAGGATACAGGACACCCAAGAACTGTTACTGGCAATGGGTCACCCTGAGACACACCTCCCTCCATCCCCACACACAATTATTGTGGTTGTGATGATCAGAAGAGCTTGCACCTTGCACTTTTCTCACTCCAGGATCCCCAGATGGACCCAGATCCAGTTCGTGGCTATTGGTTCTGGAAAGGGGCCATCCTCACCTGGATGCTCCAGTACGAAACATAACAGAGTCTAAAATGTGAAAGAAGAAGGCAGTGGCAAATCTACCTTCTCTGAGCCCTCCAAACTCGCAACTGGCCCTCAAGCATGAGAGGTGCTCAGATGTGGGACACAGGAACACCTAAGCTCTCTGTAAGTAGAGTAGTACTCTACCTTTCACATTTAGAGATTATGTTTTCTGTTTGTGACAATATCTCACAAATAGTCTTCTCCTCATGAGGGAAAAATGTCATGCTCCCCTCCTTCTTGGCATCTCTGTTGCTCAGTGAAGGTCTCCAAGGAGGTGGAATCAGCCTATGGTTCTTGGTGTCTCCCCTGCAGCTTTTGACCTGGTCTATTTGTGGAAATAGGAGGATCATGGAAATGGAAATGTTGACCTCTTCCACAAACCAAAAGACATACGCTCTTCTAGAGTAAGCACAAAAATTTCAAGATGAGAGATCAAAGCATGAGGATACAGAGGCAGTTTGTCCCGTACCACGTCTTCAAATCTAAGACCTGCAGCTTCCTGCATATTTCTCCAAGCTGTACCCCAAATGATGACCAAGGACCTTCTGTGAAGTCACATTTCCTGCAATCCTCTTGCCCCTGCACACGCACAGCAGGGGCAACAGCAGCATCTCGGGTTTGGAGGGGGGTGAGTCTGGGACTCCTGACATCGCCTGATGAGTCTCTTCTATCTGGAGATCAAGGCAGCTACAGAAAGAGGACAGCTAGAGACTTTTCCTGGATTGGGCTGCTCCAAGTTCCTCTCTCTGTTAGGAGTCCTCTGCCCTCAAACAACTACCAGAGAAGTGAAAGCTGACCTCCTTTCACCCCAGGCCTACTGATAACCTGTTCAGTGCCCCCTGCCATCTCATTCCTCACTCAGATGTTGCCTCCTCCAGGCATCCATTCCTACCTCTCCTCAGAAAATGAATGGGGCATGCCCCACCTCTTCTCTGTTCACTTGGAACTCGGAGATCTCTCTCAGAACAGAAGAGTCTAGGAGCCCTGAAACTGAATCTTCTGCCCCTCCACCCGGTCCTGATCACACAAGAAGTCACAAGAAGGTGGAACTGAAACTCACCTGCAAGGGGGGCCCTTCATGGTCAGAGACTGTGACTCAGAACTGAGGCCCTGGCTCCAGCTTCACACTCGACTGTGACGTTTGTGGTTTTTCTGGTGTCAATCTGAGTTCAGAAAGTCACTGAATTTTTGTATGTCTCCTCGCTTATTCTCAGGTTTCTGATAAGCCCTTCACTCACACCTTCAGTGTGAGTTTTGACTTCTTAACAGTTCCTCCAGTCCTATGGGCCTCCCGTCTTCACAGTATTTATCAGATCTCTCTCTCCTTAACCCACATCCATTTTACCCTGACATTGCCTTGCCTGTTCTGCCCTTCATGACAACTCTCTCCATCTTGTGGTCCACTGACGCCCCAAGATCATTTTCCCAGTATAAACACTTACCATTCATGTATAATGAAGGAAAACTTAGAACTTGTTTCTGTGACCCCTCAGCTCCAAATATAACTTCACAACCAGCCTTCTGATAGATACTTCATTCCTTCATTTGAGCTGATTCAGGATTTGGCACAGAGTCAGGTACGGAAAAGGATCACATATCATGTTCTGTTGTTCAGAACACCATGACAGAACAAATAAGGGATTCAAAGCAAGAGCAAATTATCAACTCACTGGAAAAGGAAGGGAGGAAGAGATGGAGCCTGCCACATAGAAGGTTTCCTGGAAGGAGTGAGGGCAGAGTCAGCCCAGAGAGGCAAGGATCCCAATGGCCTGTGAGAAATGCACCATCTCTCTAAAGTTAAGTCTTCTCTTCCCTAAAATGAGGGGGACTTCAGAAGAAGACTGAGGAGGAGTTTGGATGTCCTCTGACCAGCGCATCTGTCCTGCAGCACAGAATGTAACCAACCCTACTTTCCAACCTTCTTACCTCTGCATTTGAGACAGGCCAGAGTTCTGCCCCCAGGGGGCGCTCCATCCGCCATGCCCGATTTGGGGAACAACTAGACCAGGGTTTGGCGCTGTCCATGGTTCTGCACCATAACTGTGCTCTGAGTTCAGGAAACTCTCAACTCTGCCATGGACACAAATTTACAAGCACACGGTTCTGAGCTGTAGGCCAGCGGGGCACCTAAGTAAGAGAGGCTTCGAAAAGGCTGGGTCCCTTTTGGGAAGGAGAGGCCAGGGAAAGAGACATATCGCTGTGCTTTTCCTCTCACTCCTCTTGTTGAGCTAAGGATCATTCTTTTGAATTGTAGTACCGGCCTGGCTAAGGGACAGGGAAGAACAAGGTATTTTTCTGAGGTTCCAGATTATGCTGATGTTGCCGGCTCTTGGACCACGCTTTAAGTAGCAAGTCCGTGCCTGGATCTCCTCTCGGATAAGGGTTTAGGAAAGAGATGGACATTCACTGAAGCTCCCCAAGTTCCAGACTCAGGGCTGGGCTTTTCCATCTATGCCTCATTTAATCTTCATAACCAACCTAAGAGAGGTTTGGTTAATAATTCTCATTTGACGAAGTGGGAAACAGAGACTGGATGTATAAGCGATTTCATAGGGTCTCACATTATTGGTTCATATATATATGTGTATGTGTGTGTATATATATATATATATATATTCTTTTTTTTTTTTTTTTGAGACAAAGTCTCACTCTGTCGCCCATGCTGGACTGCAGTGTCATGATCTCAGCTCACCGCAGTCTCAACCTCCAGGGCAGAAGTGATCCTCCCATCTCAGCCTCCCGAGTAGCTGGGGCCACAGTCACCTGCCACCATGCCCAACTCATTTTTGTTGATTTTTTGTAGAGATGAGATCTTACTATGTTGCCCAGGCTCTTCTTGAACTCCTGGGCTCAAGCGATCATCCCATCTCAGCCTTCCAAGTAGCTAGGACCACAGGCATGTGCCTCCATGCCCACTAACTTTTTCTTTTCTTTTTGTAGAGACAGGGTCTCAGTACATTGCCAGGCTCGTTCCGAACACCTGGGCCCAAGTGATCCTCCCGCCTCACTCTCCCAAAGTGCTGGGATTACAGGCATGAGGCACTGAGCCTGGCGATATTTTCCATTGTGATGTTGTCAAATCTATCAAAATTTTTGGTAAGAAGGATGAGTTTTTATTAACTTTTTGTCATATTCTCCTTAAAGAAAATTATTTTTTCTTCAAAAAATTTACGAAAAGATGACTATCAGAAGATCAGACATTTCCTAGCTTGCAATATTTTTCCATGTTTGTGTTATCAAAAATATACTTACCATTCACGTTGTGTAATCATCTGTTATGCTGAGAAATAGAACATGCGGGCACCCCGGGAATCTTAGAACCCCTCTTTGTTTCCCACCTTCCCTGACCTTCTTTATGAGTACCACCTTGCTGATATTTGGGATTATCTTTTTTCCCTTCCTTTGCCCATAAGCATAATACCTGTGTATATATTCTTAAGCAAGAATAATTGCTTTAAACGTTCACACAAGTGGAACAATGTGGTAATGTGTATTTTGTATGGCCAAATAGGACTGCACCAGCTTTCCTTTTATTAATGCCAGCATAATATGCTTTCACTTTTGGCCTTCTCTATCCTTGTACTTTACGTGTATATGTTGTAAAGATCATATACTTGGAATCCATCCAAGTGGACTCTGTTTTTAACTGAAGCATTTATCCAATTATATTTAACATAAATATCCCATGTTACATTTTGTTTTCTGTATGTGTCACCAATTCTACATTACTTTATTTCTCCGTTTTTTGTTTTTTGTATTTTTTTGTTTACTAAGTTTTTTTGTTGTTGTTTGGCTTTTTGTTTGTTTGTTTTTTGAGACAAGGTCTCACTCTATCACTTGGCTTACTGCAGTCTCCACCTTCCGGGCTCAGGTGATCCTCCTGTCTCAGCCTACCAAGTAGCTGGGACTACAGGCATATGCTACCATGCCTGGCTAAATTTTTTGTATTTTTTTGTAGAGGTGTGTTTTGCCATGTTGCCCAGGCTATTCTTGAACTCCTGGGCTCAAGTGATTCTCCACCCCTCGGCCTGTCAGAGTGCTAGGATTACAGGTGTGAGCCACTGTGCCTGGCTGGTTTACTAAGTTTTTAATAGTATACCTTTAATGATCACTAGGTTGAAAGTTATGTATTATGATTCTGTTCTTTTAGCCATCATGAGAAAAATTTACAGCATGCATTATTAACCTATCAAAGTCTTTAGTAAATGAAAACCTCTCTCTCCTCCTGGATAATATATGGATATTAGGACATGTAAAATACACTTACCTTGGTACTTAGCCATTGTGATTGTCAGGAATTCTAAACTATCTTTTGTTTTTATTAAAGCTCCCCCATTTACTTGCTCTGAAAGATCATTATTGCTTTCTCTTTTTGAGTTGACTTTACTGAGTATAGATTACAAATTGATGTTAGAAATAGTATTTGACTTCTTCTACTCTCCAGGTTGCTACTGATAATTCAGTTGTCAATTAAATGACTTTTCTTTTGAAGGCGATCCTTTTTCTCTGGTAGCTGTTCAGATTTTTTTCCTTGTCTTCAGTTTTGATTCAGCCTTACCTTGACATATCCCCACACTGATTCAGCCTTAACCTTGACACATCCGCACATTGATTCAGCCTTACCTTGACACATCCCCACATTGATTCAGCCTTACCTTGACACATCCCCACATTGATTCAGCCTTACCCAATGTGGGGATGGTCTCTTTGGACATTTCCAACCTTTCACTGGGCCATAGACTTGAACCTCATTTCCAGAGCCACATGCAAGACCACAGAACCAAAGGTTCCTTTTTCAATATGAGCAAATGCCTTTGGGAATTTTGGCTTAGCGATTCTGCTTACTTCTCTGGGTTCAGCCTTTCCTCAAAATTTTGGCCTACCAAGTTCCCATTTTCTTTTCAGGCATTCTATGCTATTTAAGGGAAGTATTCTTTTTCTACTCATTTTTTCCCCAAAAGATTTTATTATTTTCAACACAAGGCTTGATCAAAATTATCTAACCTGTCATAACCAAAACAGTAGTCACAATTCAACTTCTTTAGAGTGATGAAAATGAGGTTTGTGTGGAGATATTGAGAATCAATGTCCTCCCAGTACTCCACTGGAATTATCCACTCATTTCCTGATGGCCACTTGCTAAAGTTTCTAACATTGTCATTTATCCGGGTTTGGAGATACCCTAGATAAGTAACTGGAAAATTTTTAGCTGCTTTTGGTTTAGCATTTTAAAAAATAAATTAGTTCAATTTTAGAGGAGGGAGAGTATAAGTTCTTTCTTCATTCCACTCTTCCAACCCAAGACCACCCATTAACTCACGTTTGGAGGAAAAGATAGTGCAAGCCAGATGAAAGCAAGGAGGCATGGCTTCCGGAGGAGGAATGTCAAATTGCAAAGACAGTGTGGTATGAACCAGCATGAAAGGCTTAAGGAAGTGTTGGCCAAGAGGAAAGTATAAATGAATAGATAGCAGGGAGGTCATGAAGGACTTTAAGTGCCAGGGCAGATGCTTGTGATATATTGTCTAAGGCCAGGGGCCCATGAATGGGTTTGGGCAGGAAAGAGTTAGACTCAACTCTTTGGCTGTTGGAAGGATTCCTATGGGTCTCATAAATGAAGGACTGGAGCCAGTGGAATATGATGCAAGGATTGCAGGTAAAAGTGGGCAAAGATATGACCCTGGCAAGGATATAAGATTCCACGTCATGAACCAAGTGCCAGGCTGAGGGGCTGGTCTTTCCTAGGGAGTCTTTAAAGAGTTTTGGGAAGGAGAGTGACAGCAACATATTGCTGCCCTGTTTTTTGTGCCTGGTCATTCCCAGCCTTGAGAGAACTTGCCAGCAGGACCTTCCTCTTCAAGGAAGAGAGACTAGAAAGCACTGAGCACAATGCCCTGTGCCAGGACCCGTGTTGGTTGATTTCCACGTGTTGATTTCTTTAATGGTCACAACAACCTTTGAGGTAACATGCATGATCTCTGATTTACAGAATGGGAAACTGAGGCACAGAGGGACGCAGTGAATTGCTTGATGACAGTGCTGGGGCCTAGGTTTGAGTCCACCTATCTAATTCCATCATCTGTCTTCTTTCTGCTCTGCTTGGAGCACTTAAACATCAGTTAATGTTAACATTGCCACAAGGGATCTTCATGCTTCAGCAAGTGGTCCCTGACTTGTCCTTTCCCCCAGACAGGCTGTGGTTCCTCCGGCCAGGACTGAACTCTGGGCGAGTCCTCACTTGCTTGTCTTGATCTCTGAGTACTCCGTGGTGCTTGGGGCCTCCTGGTCCTTAGGCTCCCTCGGCTTCATCTCAGAAAAACTGAGGGAGGCATAATAGAGCTCCTTTTGTTCTTCCAGGGGAGGGACATCTCCAGCAGGAGACGCTTGGTCTCCAGGGCTGTCTGGCCAGGGCTTCTTCCTGGAACCCTGAGTAAAGGGGAAGGAAAGTTGTCACAGTAGGAATAAAGAGGCAGGCATAGAATAATGAGTTCTTATATTTATATGTTGCCTTGGGATTTATTTTGAATGTAAGTTGGACTTTCTCATGCCAGAAGCAGGGCTTAGTCACCTGGACACAATTTCCAATTCTCTACCTCCTCCCAGTTCCCCAGGGTGGTTAATCCAAATGTCTGCCTTATACAACCATCTCCTTGTGACCAGCTCCCTATGGGACATACAGCTACAACCTACTTGACTTACCTCCTGACTCCTGTGTCCCTCATAGGCTGCACAGATATACTGCGGCAACCACCTATCAGTCACAGTGTCGCTCCAAAGAACTCCTGCCTGCTAGCTCTAAACCCCCAGTTAGAACTCCCTGTGGAAAGCCTGCTTGGGTTATGCCCTGGACTCTAATTAAGGCTTTGGCTCATGGGTCCTTCTCTCTCTCTCTCTCTCTCTCTCTCTCGCACCCTACCCACTGGATGAGCACTTGTGTCCTGGTCAGTTCCCTCCTTTCCATTCGCCCTTCAAGGCTTGCTTGCCGTCTTCTCTCTAGGACCTGTGAGTAATAAACTGCTTCTGTTATTTCATGTGTTTTGTTGTGCTGTCTCCTCTGTGTCCCACCGGCCCAACAGACCTGAACCTAACTTCTTTTCTGGTCAAGGCGCTTCTAGAGAATAGCTGTCTTGGTGGGAATAAACTGGACACAGGTCATTCGAACCTGCAAGGGAATCTGCCAGGATAAACAAGTTTGCTGTGAGAGGGGGTCACAGGCCGGGCACTTAGACAGTAGGCGGTGTGCCAGGATAAAGGAGTATTCTGTGAAAGTCACACTGTGAACATGATGGCCAGATCCCTGGGGTTCCCATTCAAGGCAGGGCTAGAGTTTATGACCACTCCCCAAAGAGAGACCTCAACACCAAATAAGAGGAAAATACAACAAATGGTTCCCACAGGGAAGTTGGGCTGATGTGACATTTATCAATTCATCCTTTTATAATCCACTCCTCCTAGCAGGCCATAGGCTGCCTAGGTCAGGGTCTATGTCTGATTTCTCACACTGTACATGCCCAGGACCTGCCACAGGGCAGACGGGGCTGGGTTCAAATCCCGGCCCCACCTGTCCATATACATTTCCTGTGAACTCAACTATTCACTCATTCTTTCAAAATTTTGTAATACTATGATTGATTAGACCATATTGAGGACTTACTGATCACATTGAATCGTCACAAAAAAAAACCCACAACAGTATAAAAGATATTCTAATTATCCCCACCTTACACACAGGGAAACTGAGGTGGAGAGAGGTTAAGCAGCTTGCCCAGGGTTATTCATCTAATACATGGTGAAGCCAGGATTCGAACTCAGCCCTGTCTCCCCTGTTTCAGGTTCTGGGCACGTACAGTGTGAGAAATCGGACATAAACCCTGACCTAGGCAGGAAGAGTGGATTATAGATGAAGCAAATGTATACCTTCAGCATACATTACAAGGCATCTTATGTGCAAACCAGAAAAGAGACGGCAATTCTGACCCTGGACCCAGGTTCCACGAAACAGAAACAAACTGGAGCAGATCCTAAGTCCCCAGCAAAGATGGTACCCAGACACAAGTAAGCAATTTCTTTCCTCTCCCACCTTCACCCATATCCCTACCCATCACGCTATGGAAAAGTATGTCGAACGCAATATGAGTCTTCAAACAGTAGCTCAGAAATTTTCTTTTTGAGACAGAGTTTCACTCCGTCATCCGGGCTGGAGGGCAGTGGTGTGATTTCGTCTCACTGCAACCTCCCGTCCCTTGCTCAAGCAATCCTCCCACCTTTGACATTCTCCTTGCCATTTTCTCCACTCCAAACTCCCAGGGCTGGTGGATCACAATGCAACAAGAGTCCTTGACCAATGTTGCTTCTCCATGAGGGTCTGAAGATAGAGGGACGACTTAAGCTGCCTTACTGGGGTGATAGGAAGTGGGACTGGTTGGGTGTGGTTTGGGTTCCTGAGGGGCTCCACCCTGGGGCTTGTCCCAGTCATTTCTCTTTTTTTGAGACGATGCTTCGCTCTTGTCGCCCAGGCTGGAGTGCAATGGCATGATCTTGGCTCACTGCAACCCCCACCTCCCAGGTTCAAGCAATTCTCCTGCCTCAGCCTCCTGAGTAGCTGGGATTACAGGCATGCACCACCACACCTGGCTAATTTTGTATTTTTAGTAGAGACGGAGTTTCTCCATGTTGGTCAGGCCGGTCTCAAACTCCCAACCTCAGGTGATCTGCCCGCCTTGGCCTCCCAAAGTGCTGGGTTTACAGGCATGAGCCACTGTGCCTGGCGTCCCTGTCATTTCTTCGGCTCAGAAAGCCCTTCCCTCATTCAAGAAACACTGCCAGAGTAGCCAATAACCCCAGGGGAATATGAGCTCACAGCTCAGAAGGCTGGGCACCTTAGAAGAAAAGCAAACCAACAGAACCTGATAGACCGCTAGAAGCACAAGTACTAGGACGCTTTGGTCAAGAAGCTAAACTGAGCATATTACATGCACCAAAAAGATGTGGTAATATTAGCGGTATGAAAACAAGCATAAGAAACTTTGTCAATAACAAAGTGTGCATGCAAAATGAATGTGAAACATAATAAGGAATTATGTAATTGTGTACTTGATGCAAAAAGGGCCATGTGGAAATATCTGAAAAATATCGTAGGAAGAGCCCAATGGATGGGATGAAGAATAGAATGACTATAATTGAGGGCAAATTAGTGAGCTAGAAGGGCCGTCAGAAGTATCCCCTAAAAGGAAGTAGGGAAGGATGAAGACTAGAACATATGAGAAAAAGGTTAAGACAGATGGAGGATAGAAATAGAAAACTTTGGCTGGGCGGGGTGGCTCATGCCTGTAATCCCAGCACTTTGGAAGGCCGAGGCAGGCAGATCACTTGAGGTCAGGAGTTCAAGATCAGCTTGGCCGACATGGCAAAATCCTGTCTCTAAAAAAATACAAAAATTAGCCAGGCGTGATGATGTACACCTGTAATCCCAGCTACTCAGGAGGCTGAGGCACGAGATTCACTTGAACCCAGGAGGCAGAGATTGCAGTGAGCCGAGATTGTGCCACTGCACTCCAGCCTGGGCAACAGAGTGAGACTGTCAAAAAAAAAAAAAAAAAAAGAACACTTGAACATTTAGATAATAATAGTCTTCAAATAGATAAAAAAAAAAATAGGCTGGGCACGGTGGCTCACGCCAGTACTTTGGGAGGCCAAGGCTGGCGGATCACAAGGTCAGGAGATCAAGACCATCCTGCCTAAGATGGTGAAACCCCGTCTCTACTAAAAATACAAAAAATTAGCCGGGCATGGTGGCAGGCACCTGTAGTCCCAGCTACTCAGAGGGCTGAGGCAGGAGAATGGCGTGAACCCAGGAGGCGGAGCTTGCAGTAAGAGGAGATGGCGCCACTGCACTCCAGCCTGGGCAAGAGAGCGAGACTCTGCCTTAAAAAAAAAGAAAGAAAGAAAGAAAGAAAGAAATAGAAAAGGAAGAAATATTTGAAAAAAATAGTGGAAACAAAATTTCCAGAGTTAAAGAAGATGAAACACCTCAGCTGAAAGGGCCCCACGAGTGCAAGAAAAAAGATGCAGGGAATCCCATGCCTAGATACAGGATAGTGAATCTTAAGAATATCAGAACCAAAGAGAAAATTATAAAAGTTTCCAGGGAAAATGAGTGGATTACCTACAGATATGTGAGATTAAGAATGATGTAAGATGTCTTAACAGCAATACTAAATGCAAGAAACAGTGGGGTGGAGTTTAAAGCAGCAAAGCAAAATCACTTTAATTTTAGAATGTATATCCTGCCAAATAAAATTCAAATGTAAGGAGATAAAATATATTTCCAGGCATATAAGTCTTCAGAAGCCTTGAGGAACCCAAATTGAAAACCCATTGGGAGGAAGAATTCCAATAAAAAGAGAGAAAGAGAAAGAAAAACAGAAAATCTGTGATAAGTATGGGATAGAAAGGTGACAAAATACCTCAGCAAAATGGGTAGCTGTATATTTTTTAAAAAATCAAATAATAGAAAAATGCTAAGTATGTTCATAATAACACAGAACAAAAACTGCACATCTGTAGAAAATAACAACATTGTAAGGAGTTGAAGGAAGAGAGGCCAAGAGATATAAAAGCACGCCAAAATTCTTTTTGTTAGATATAAGGCAGAGATATTAATTTTTTTTTGAGACGAGAGTCTTGCTATGTTGCTCATACTAGATTCAAACTCCTGGGCTCAAGCGATGCTCCTACCTCACCCTCCCAAGTGGCTGGAATTACAGGTATGTATCACTGTGCCCGGCAAGATATTAAGCTTCTAAGTAAGAAAGGAGAAAAATGAAATATTGAAAAAGTGGAACTAAGTGAAAGTAAAAGGTAAAATAGTGGAAAGAAATCCACATATGTCAGTTACCACAATAAATACCAGTAGAGTAAACTCAACAAGGGATGTCAAATTGGATTTCTTAAAGCCTGGTTATATACTGTTTACAAAAATCACTGGTAGAGCATAAATACATAAAATGTTGGGAGGATGGGAGAAAATGAAAAAGTATCAGGCATCTAACTAATCAGTAAGAAATTAGAGTAGCTACATTAAGATCCACATGCCACTTCATCCAGCCTGCATGAAAGAGTGAGACCCTGCCTCAAAAAAAAAAAAAATCCAGTCGAACAGACTTTAAAGCAAAAAGCATCATTATGAGCCAGGCACAGTGGCTCATAGCTGTAATCCCAGCACTTTGGGAGGACGAGGTGGGCAGATCACTTGAGCCCAGGCATTCAAGACAAGCCTGGTCAACATGGTGAAACCCTGTCTCCACTAAAAATACAAAAACTACCTGGGCGTGGTGGTGGGCACCTGTAATCCTAGCTACTCGGGAGGCTGAAGCAGGAGAATCGCTTGAACCCAGGAGGTGGAAGTTGCAGTGAGCCGAGATCATGCCACTGCACTGCAGCCTGGGCAACAGAGTGAGACTCTGTCTCAAAAAAAAAAAAAAAAAAAAGCACCACTATGAAGAGAAAGAATTACTATGTTTGATAAAATGTTCAGTTCACTGAGAAGATATAATGCTTTTCTAAAATATATGGTTTTAATTTAAAAGTACATCAAAGAAACACAATTGATAGAACTACAGTAAGAAATTGACAAATACATTATCATAATGTAAGATTTCAACACACCTCTCTCAAGTATTGACATGTTGGGAAGATCTATCGACATCTAAAGATTTGGATTTGAACATTACAATTAACACACTGGCCTGTTAATTTAAGAAATAAAAAATATACATTGTTGCCCAGGCTGGAGTGCAGTGGCACGATCTTGGCTCACTGCAACCTCCGCCTCCTGGGTTCAAGCGATTCTCCTGCCTCAGCCTCCCGAGTAGCTGGGACTACAGGTGCCTGCCACCACCCAGCATGCCCGGGTAATTTTTATATTTTTAGTAGAGACGGGGTTTCACCATATTGGCCAGGCTGGTCTTGAACTCCTGACCTTGTGATCCGCCCACCTCAGCCTCCCAAAGTGCTGGGATTACAGGCATGAGCCACCACGCCCGGCTAAAAATATGCATTATTCTTAAGCACACAGGAAACATTTACAAAAATTCATTGTATACAGGCCACAGATCAAGTCTCAACAAATGTTAAAAATAGATATCATAAAACCATGTATTCTGACCAAAAAGCATCTACTTAGAATTTAATTATGAAAAATGTTTAAAATCTTCATACCTTTGGAATTTTTAATCCCAAATAATTTAATATTCAAAGAAGAAATCACGATGTTGTTTTAACAATATCCACAACTGAATGATATTCAAATAATACATATTAAAATTTGTGGAATGGGATGAAAATGAAATTCTGAGAGAAATTTATCCCTAACTACGTTTTATAGAGAATGAGAATATAAACACTAAGAAGCTAAGTATCCAGTTTAAAAATTTATCAAAGATCATCAGAATAAACCAAAACAAGTAGAAGGAAGGTGCTGAGAAAATGAGAGTAAAAATCAATAAAATAGAAAACAAAGATACAGTGAGAAAATTCTACAATCCCAAAAGTTGGTTCCTTGAAACTGATAATAAAATAGGGAAAGCAATTAACAAGATTTAGCTAGAAAAAAAGAAAGAAGTCACAAATAACCAATGTCAGGAATATTTCTAAAAGGGGAAGTAATCTCGACAAAAACAAATAATATAAAGACAAAAGAATGCCACCCATATCCTTTTGTCAAAAAATATATATATATATAAATCTTACGTAAAACAAACACATCTCTAGAATAAAGCTTGCTGAAGAATACATAAAATGATTAAATTAGGAAAATTGCACATAGCGACGCCACCAGGCCCAGGTAGTTTGATAAGCGACATCTATCAACCATTCAGGAAACAAGTCATTTCAGTTTTACACACACTCTTCCAGACAATAGAAAAAGAGGGACTAGTTCCCAATTTCTCAATCTTATCTTGATGCCCAAACAAAAGAAACAGGAGGAAAAAGGAAAATGACAAATGTATTTGACCATGCATATAGACGCAAAAGTGCTGAGCAAAAGATGATCAAACTGAACCTACTGGAGTATACATAAAAAAAAAAAATGCTATGAACAATATGGTTTTCTCCCAGGAATGCAGGAGTAGTTTCATATTAGAAAAATCTTTAATTGTCATTCCCCATGGTAACAGATTAAGTAGGAAAAAATCCTATCAGTAGATGCATTCAAAAAATACAACAGAAATTTAGGATAAAAACTTATTTAGTGACAGAAAGGAACTTCCTTAACCTGATGAAAGTTCACAAAACCAAGTGGCAGGATACTGGGTGCATTTCCTTCAAAATCGGCAGTAGCAAAAGATGCCCATGGTCACTATGTCTACTCAACTTTGACCGTAATCTCACCCAGCATATTGAAACAAGAAAAAGGAAAGAAGTGCTTAGGACAAAGGGAAGAAATAAGCTGTTATTATTTTGCAGATGATATAATCATCTAATTTGAAATCCCAAAAGATTCTAAATAATACCCAAGACCAATGTGTGATTTTTTTTTCGTTTTGTAGAGATGGAGGTCTCACTGTGTTATCTCCTGGCCTTGAACTCCTGGCCTCAAGAGATCCTCCTGCCTCAGCCTCCCTAAGTTCTGGGATTACAGGCATGAGCCACCAAACCTGGCCTAATTTGTGATTTTGTTTTAATTGAAAAAAATGTATTTAAAATACTTCAATTTCTATATACAAGTTATTTGAACGAATAAGGGAGCTTAGCAAGTTGGAAGGAAATGAAATCAATTAAAAATGTAATAGAGTTTTACTTGCTGCATTTACCGAGAGAATTAAGACAATTCTCTAAATCCAGAGAGCTGACATCCCAGAGGAGGTGGGTGTCACTATGAAGAGATGCACAGTTATAGTGAAGCCCCTTGAGGAACCCAGCCAAGAAATTCAACCCCATCAATGTAGGAAAGAAAAAGGAGAAGTTCTGTGTTGCCAAATGGTGGGGAAATGAAAGGTAACTGGCTATTCTTCAAACCATCCATAGTCACAAACTGCCCACAGTCTGAGGTGTTGCATAGACTTCCGTTGCCAGATGAGGTTAGGTTTGCGTGTCCTCACTTCCTCATCGAAGTGATTATTCAGGACAGTGGGTCGTTTGCTGAAATCTGACATCTCTTAGAAGAAAAACACATCTGCAGAGTATACATGAGGACAGGCATTTCTTGCTCAGTACCTGAAGCCCAAAAAGATGAGTTGATTCTTGAAGAAAATAGCATTACACTTGCATCAGACCCAGCTGCTTTGATTCAGCAAGCCATGACATTTAAAAATAGGAATATCACTAATTTTTCAGATGGTATCTATATTTCTGAAAAAGAAGAGATCAGCAGGCTTATAAATAAGGTCTAAGAATTCTCCAGCTACCAAAGCAAGAAGATGCTAAAGGACATATGCAAGACCAACTTGTGATTTTTTTTAATTACAAAAAAAAACCCCTCTTATATTTTTTAAATACTTTCATTCTGCATTCTGATAAGGAATCAGAAAATGCACTTTTAAAAAGATAGCATTTACAATAGCAACAAAAACTGGTATTTAGGAAGAAAAATAGCAAAAGATGTGTAAGACCTGTGTGAAGAAACTCTACATTATCTCTTTAAAACACTTAAAAAGATTTAAAGGAATAGAGAGAGAAAGACCTACTGTCATGGATAAGAAGGCATGAATTTCTAAACAAGTAAATTTTTTCCAGATTGAGCTATAGATTCAATGTATTTTTTGGAATTTGACGACCTGATACTTTTTGTTTGTTTGTTTTGTTTTGTTTTTTGGTTTTTTGGTTTTTTGGGGTTTTTTTGAGACAGAGTCTTGCTCTGTCACCCAGGCTGGAGTGCAGTGGCGCGATCTCCACTCACTGCAAGCTCTGCCTCTCAGGTTCACGCCATTCTCCTGCCTCAGCCTCCCGAGTAGCTGGGACTACAGGTGCCCGCCACCAAGCCTGGCTAATTTTTTTTTTTTTTTTTTTTTTTTTGTATTTTTAGTAGAGACGGGGTTTCACCGTGTTAGCTAGGATGGTCTCGATCTCCTGACCTCGTGATCCACCCACCTCAGCCTCCCACAGTGCTGGGATTGCAGGCATGAGGCACCGCGCCCGGCCTTGACAACCTGATTCTAACATTTAAGTGAAAAAAAAAAGGACCAAGAATGGTCAAGATACTATGGAAGGAGATTAAGGAAGAGGTTTTGCTGTACTCTGTATCAGGACTTATTTTTGAATTTATAGACAGTGATGACTCAGGCATGGTAAAATTGACTATTGGAATAGAATAGAGACCACAGAAAGAGACCCACAAATATATAGAATTTTAATACATGGCAGAATTGGCATGTAGCTCAATGGAGAAGGGAGAAGGACTATTCAGAAATGAAGGAGAAACATATATGGATCAACACTATATACCATACACAAAAGTCAACCCCAGATAGAGTGAGTACTTAAATGGCAAAAGAAAAGCATACTCTCTATGTCCATCAGTTCAATTTTTTTTTATTCTTAGATCCCACAAATATGTGAGAACATGCAATGTATGTCTTTCTGTGCCTGGCTTATTTCACTTCACATAATGATCTCCACTTCCATTCGTGTTGCTGCAAATGACTGGATCTCGTTCTTTTTTATGGCTGAATAGTACTCCATTGTGTATATGCACAACATTTTCTTTATCCATTCGTCTATTGATGGACACTTAGGTTGCTTCTGGATTGTTTGCAACTCAACGGATCAATGCTTGAGGGGATGGGTACCCAATTCTTCATGATGTGTTTATCTCACACTGCCTGCCTGTATTAAAACAGTTCATGTACTCCATAAATATATACATCTAATATGTGCCTACAAAATTAAAAATAAAAGCATAAAACTTTTAGTAGAAACTATATTCGAATATCTTTCTAGTCTTAGGATGGGTGAAATTTTTTTTAATGAGATCCAAAAGGTACTCAATAGAAAAGAGAGGATTTGTGAATATGATTATATTACAACTAGGAACTTATGTTCATTGAAGATCACTTTAAGAAGTGAAGACAAGCTATGCATTGGGAGAAGATATTTATATTTACAACACATATAATGAGAAAAATAGTGTAAAAATGTATAAAGCCCTCCAACAAATTCAATAAGAAAAAGTCAAACACCCAATAGGAAAATGGGATCCAGATGTGACCAGGTGTTTTACAGAAGATGAAAGCAGAGAGAGATTTTTCATCCTCACTGGTAACCAAGGAAATGCAAATCAATACCATAGCGAGATAGTAAAATAGCCTCCAAAACCGAGAAAACTGAGAAAAGCAAGTGCTGGAGAGATAACAGAACAACAAGATTTCCTAGGCATAGATGAGAGTATAAATGGATGTAATTGCTTTGGAAAGCCATTTTTCATGACCTTGTAAAGATGCCCATTCACATGCCCAGTGATACGGCAACTCAATCTTTAGGTAATGCTAAAGAAAAGCTCTTGCGTGTTAGGACGGTGAGACAAGGATAAGAATGTTCAGAACGGCTCAAATGGAAACAACTCAAGTGTGCATCAGTATGAGCTTAGGTGATAGATACAATCATAAAATATTATAAGCAGTCACACCTATAATCCCAGCACTTTGGGAGGTCAAGGTGGGTGGATCAAGACCAGCCTGGCCAACATGGTGAAACCCCATCGCTACTAAAAATACAAAAATGAGCCTTGCGTGGTGGTACGTGCCTGTAATCCCAGCTACTCAGGAGGCTGAGGCAGGAGAGTTGCTTGAACCCGGGAGGTGGAGGTTGCAATAAGCTGAGATCGCACCACTGCACTCCAGCCTGGGCAATGGAGTCAGACCCTGTCTCAAAATATATATATATATTATAAGTGGGAAAAGTGAATACAACTGCAACTTTATACAACATGGATGAATCATAATACAATGTTGAGTCTACAAAGCAAGTCCAAGAAGTGTGCATGGAACATGATACCCTCTGTAGATTCATAAACAATTCAAACTAAATAGTGGTATAAGTCTACATATATGTGACAACACTAGGAAGACAAGATTCACAACAGTGGTTACTGGGAATGGATCAGGGAGCAACACAGGTGGATATAAGTTATCACCAATGTGTTAGGTCTTAGGTTGGATGGTGGGTTTGCAGTTATTTATCGTATTATGAACAAAAGTGAAAAAGTAAAAGTAAATGATGCTTGTTCCAGTGATGATACCTTGGTCATGAACTAAGCATTTTGGACAATTCATTCGGGGCAACACTAGATCAATTTTATAAAAGAGGAGAGGAGACATGCTGGACAGAAACAGCATGAGAAAAAACTGCAGGGGCTAAAGAAGCCCCAGCCCCTGTCCTTCAAGAATTCCACAGATATTGGCCGGGCGCAGTGGCTCACACCTGTAATCCCAGCACTTTGGGAGGCTGAGGCAGGCAGATCACCTGAGGTCAGGAGTTCGAGACCGGCCTAGCCAACACGGTGAAACCCGTCTCTACTAAAAATACAAAAATTAGCCAGATGGTGCATGCCTGTAATCCCAGCTACTCGGGAAGCTGAGGCAGGAGAATTGCTTGAACCTGGGAGGCGGAGGTTGCAGTGAGCCGAGATCGCGCCACTGCACTCCAGCCTGGGTGACAGAGCAAGACTCCGTCTCCAAAAATAAAAATAAAAAAGAATTCCACAGATATGATGAGGGAGTGGAGACAGGTAAAGGCCGTGGTGATGTGTGATGGGGACAGGGATGCGTGTAGGGCTGTAAACACAGAAGAGAAGGAGTAGATGTCAACAGCAGGGGAAATGACTAGAGTAGCAGGTACTGAGATTAGAGCTGGAAGGATTAGATGAGGTAGTCAGGTGGAAATGGGGAAGGAAGGGTGGAAGCAACTGTACTTGCAAGGGCTCAAAGTTGTAGGACAGCAGGTCTGTATGGAGACCGAAGGCCAGCGTGGCCAGGCCACGGGGCAGGATCAGAGGACGGAAACAGGCTGAAGTGGCCACCTGGTGTGGGGCAAGGAACATGGGCCTGATCCTCTAAGCCACAGGAACAAACAACAACCACATTGAAACTCCAGGCTGCCTGGGAAGTAATAGTTTTGGGGCGATGGTTCTGGCAGCCTGAAGTTCGGGATGAGAGATGGAGGCAGGGAGGAGGTGAGGCAGGCTCTGTGGTCAGTAGAGGTGGGGAGGGAAGATGAGCAAAGGACAAGTTAGTTTTACTTTTAGAAAGAAGGTTGGTGGCCGGGCACGGTAGCTCACGCCTGTAATCCCAGCACTTTGGGAGGCCGAGGCGGGTGGATCACCTGAGGTCAGGAGTTCAAGACCTGCCTGCCTAACATGGCAAAACCCCGTCTCTACTAAAAATACAAAAATTAGCCAGGCGTGGTGGTGTGCGCGTCTGTAATCCCAGCTACTTGGGAGGCTGAGGCAGGAGAATCGCTTGAACCTGGGAGGCGGAGTTTGCAGTGAGCCAAGATCACACCATTGCACTCCAGCCTGGGTAACAAGAGTGACACTCCATCTCAAAAAAAACAAAAACAAAAAAACAAAGAAGGTTGAATGGGACATAATGATTTCCTGGCTCTGGGATATGATGGGGGAGAACAGGAGAGAAGAGAACGCCCAGGTGATGAGGAAGGAGTGGGTTTGGTGGAATGCTGCACACGAGAAGATCCCCAAACCACTCACCAAGCTGACGGTACCCATAATAGGATCTTCATCATCCATTTTCTCTGGTCTCCCAGCTGCTTGCTTCCTGCGGGCTTTCACTCTAAGGAAAGAAACCAGCACAGTGCAGCTGGGACCACCCAGGCATGGGTTAGCAGGCTGCCCAATCCCGTGCTAAGATGGTGAAAATGACAATGAAGCCATCCAGGCCCCGGAACTGAACTCGGAGACCTTCCTGACATGGGAGTGAGGGCTCCATCCTCCTGGATAACCAGGGATTTGGTCAGGGTGGCCATGGACTGAATTTCCATCATATGGACCCCCTCTTACACACAAAACCATGGCAGGAATGGTCATAGCAGTGTTACGCATCATAGCCAAGAAGCAGAGGCAACCCAAATGCCCATCAACGGCTGAACAGACAAATCAAATGTGTTCCATTTATGAAATGGAATATTATTTGGAAACAAAAAAGAATGAAGTATCGATGCATGCTACAACATGGATGAACTTTGAAAACATTAAGCCGAGTGAAAGAAGCCAGCCACAAAGGACGACGTATCGCGTGATTCCATTCACACGAAGTACAACTGCAACTTCAGGACAGACAAATCTACAGAGACAGGGAATAGGTTAGGGCTGGGGAAAGAAGCAGGAGTGACAGCTAAGGGGTGCAAGGTTTCTTTATGTCTTCGTTTTCCACTTTAGGCTAATGAAAATGTTCTAAAATTGATTTTGGTGACAGATGCGCAACTCTGTCAATATACTTAAAGCCATTGACTCGTACGCTTTCAGTGGATGAATTGTACAAAATGTGCATCTCAATAAAGCTATTAGAAAAAAAGAAAAGAAAGAAGACCTCTCTGGATCTCTCAGTTCTGCTTTTTGTTTTGTTTTGTTTTTCTTTTAAGACAGGGTCTCTCACTCTGAGGCCCAGGATGGAGTGCAATGGCACAATCCTGGCTCACTGCAGCCTCAACCTCTATGATCAAGTGATCCTCCTGCCTCAGCCTCCTGAGCATCTGGAACCACAAGCACACATCACCACCTCTGGCCTTAGCTCTGTGTTTCTGAGATTCAGTCTCTCCTACTCCCTACAGACACCACCCTGTACCTTCCCTGGGACCAAGACTTACATTAAAAAGAAGATGAGGCACAGACAGATACAGAGCAGGGCCATGACACCAGCACCACCAAGGGCTGCAGGAACCACTCCTGTCCCGAGGTTCGATCTCCCTGCAGAAAAGAGGGGTGTGCAATAACTCACTCCCAGGACTCAGACTCTTGTCCTCCCACCTGCTGGGCAACTTGCTCCAGGGCCCTGCCCAGACAGGAGATGAAGAACCCTGTCCTCCCCACCACCAGTCCAGCCTCTCTCTCCCACCATCCATCACTCTGGGATCCATGCCCCTCCCCTCAGGCCCCTGCCCTCTGCAATACACCCCCTGACCTTGCAGCAGCAGGACAGACCCGCTCTGGGACCCATAGACGTTCCAGGCCTTGCAGCTGACTTTGAGGCCGGGGCTGAGCCCCCCGTGGAGGATCAGGGAGCTGTTGGCCCAGGGCCCAGCTGAGCTGGAGTTGACCTTGAATGAGCCCTGGCTGCTGTTCCCCTCCAGTGGCTTCTCCCCAAGCCACCAGCACAGGGAGGGGGCCGGCCGGGCTCGAAAGGAGCAGCTGCAGTGCAGACCTTCAGCCTCCGAAGAGCAGGAGGGGCCCAGTAGCTGTGGGAGGGCTGTGGGGAGGGAGGACAAGACTCAGCAGGGGGCCTCTTCCCTCTTTAATACCATGCAGTTCCTGCTCCAGCTGCCCCCACACTCACAGTAAACTGAGAGATTCAGAAAAATTTGCCGGAAGCCCAGCGGGTGCTGAGCGCGGCAGGCGAAGCCTCCTTCTTCTGCAGACCCTACTCGACGAAGCTCCAAGATCCCGGTATTGGAGATGGGGGTGGTGTTCAAGGCAGGGGAGCCCTGGAACCAGCTTAGGTGTGCAGGGGGGTTGCTGGGAGCATCACAGAGCAGTTGCAGAGCCTGGCCCTCCAGGACCTGAAGGTACGAGGTGTTTTGCAGGATCTCTAGGGCTTTGGGGAGAGAGGGGTGGGGAAAGAGAGATGGGGCCAGGGAGGCTGACAGTCCCTATCCTTCCCTCCTTCCCAGGATCTAGATGACATCTCCCTCTCCTCCCCTGGCCTATGCTGGCTTGATTGCATCCTGGTTCAAAGGCTGGGCCTTTGCACACTCAGGAAACTGACCAAAAGTGTCTGAGTCTCATGTCTCCAGAGGAGGCTCAATATCTTACTGGTACATGCCTGGACTGTGGTGGAGAGAGGGCAGAGAGACCCCGGTGGCGGTGGGAAATACAGTCCGCTAATGTGACAGGAAATAAGACTGAGGATGCAGGAGTGGAAGGGTGAGAGAAGAAGAACCACAGAGCTGGGCTGACTGAGATGAGAGGGGCATGGATTGGTCCTTGGTGACTGTGGAAAGAGCCAGACCACAGGAGGGATGGGAGATGGGAGGGGTCTAAAGTCTGTTCACTGCTTTGAGCAGAGTGCATGTGTGCACCTGTGTGCATGTGTGTGTGCGCGTGTATGTGCGTGTGCGGGTGCATGTGCATGTGTGTGTGTGCGGGTGTACATGCATATGTGTGTGTGGTGTTTGTGCATGTGTGCGTGTGTCAGTGTATGTGCATGCGTGTGTATGGTGTATGTGCATGTGTGGGTGTATGTGCATGTGTGCATGTGCGGGTGCATGGGCATGTGTGTGTGCATGTGTGTGTGGTGTGTGTGCATGTGCAGGTGTATGTGCATGTGTGTGTGTATGTGCATGTGTGCACATGTGGTGTATGTGCATATGTGCATGTGTATGTTTGTGTGTGTGGTGTATATGCATGTGTGCGTGTGTATGTGCATGTGTGGTGTGTGTGTGGTGTATGTGCATGTGTGCGTGTGTGGGTGCACGTGCATGTGTGTGTGTATGTGCATGTGTGTGTGTATTGCATGTGTATGTGTGTGGTGTATATGCATGCATGCGTATGTGCGTGTGTGCGTGTGTGGTGTATATGCATGTGTGCGTGTGTGTGTGTATGTGTATGGTGTATGTGCATGTGTGCATGTGCATGTGCGTGTGTGCCTACACATGGGGCTCACAGAAAGCAGAAGCCAGAAGGCAGTAATTCTCATTCTTGCTCTTCCTAAATCTGATTCCATTCAAGCTCTGATTCTCTACCTCTGCTCAGAGACAGACCCAGAGGCAGGTCCCAGCTTCAGAGAGAAGGTCTTTCCTACCTATGCCGTTCCTGAAGATGGTGATGGTCTGTGGAGCATCTGGGATAAAAAGATATAACCTTGGCTTCAGCAGTGAGGAGTGAGATGGGCATGGGCCCAGGAAGTACCCAAAGAGAAGCCACAGAAACCCACCAAGTGGGGAAGGCTGTCCTTCTGGCTCACTCCCCCCCGGATCCCAAGGCTCAGATCCACACACAAGGCTTCTCAAGTTATTGTTTTGTTTCTCTCTCTCCTCCTTACACACACACACACACACACACACACACACTCCTCACTCCCACTGCCCTTGCGGACTCAGCTGTGTCCCCAGCACCACTCACAGGAGACATTGAGCTGGACAGTTCTCTCCGTGGTCACCTGAGCTCCTTGGCGTTTCACCTGACAGGTGAGGTTGGTGCCGTGGTCCTCGGGCCTCGGGGTGAGGGTGAGCTCCGAGGAGCGGGTTGTCTCGGGGTCCAGGGGGCTGAGGGCATCCCCCTTCCAGGAGAATGCGAGAGGTCGTCCCGCTTCACAGGATCCTGGAAGGCTGCAGCTCAGCCTTGTGGGGCGGCCTGACTCCAGAGGCTCCAGAAAGTGGATGTCAGGTTTCTCTGTCAGAGCTGAGGAGCAGACAGGGAGATACCTGGGCCCCAGGGGCTTGAGGACGTACGGTGTGACCCCGAGAGTGGCCAGGCCTCAGGCCCCGACCTGCCCCAAGTCCTACACCTCCTCCAGCCGCCCCTGCCCAACTCCTGTCCCTGTTCTCATACGGGGGTCTCCGCGTCCCAGGGTCCTCTCCAAGGGTCCCTGCCATACCTGTCACCTCCAAGTTCAGCTTATTCTGTTGGTAGCTATATTTTACATCCCTTCCTCTCTCCACTCGGAAGAAATAGCTTCCCGTGTCCCTCACTCTGGCATCTCCGATGCTCAGGGAGCAGTTCTTCTGGACGTCCCCAAGGAGGCGGAATCGGCCCTGGGTCTCTGGCTTCACTCTTCTGTCCGGGTGGTTTGTGGCCACAGCATCAGCATAGCGTGGGTTCTCCCCGTCCCGGAACCAGTAGATGTAGAGTGCGGGAGGGGGATACCAGGAGCTCCAGGGGTAAGAGAAGGAGCAGGGCACAAGGACGCACAGGCCCTCCTGCACCGTCACCGACTTCTGCACTTGCAGCTCATACCCTGGCTTCTCCTGCAGGGACCCTGGGGGGGCACGGAGGCTCAGCTGCAGCTCCAGCCCCCCCTTCTCACCCCCGTGCCTGTCCCTCCTCCCTCAGCTCACTCACCCCCCCACAGCAGGGGCAGCAGCAGCAGGGGCAGCATGTCTCCATCCGCCAGGGCCCCAGCCCAGTCCCAGGTCCCGCTGTCAGGGAAGGAAATGCCCCAAATGTCCAAATGTGGGGTGGGGCTGAGGAAGCCCCGACAGGAAGCCGGTGGGTGAGTGAGAGCTGTGGCCGCGCACAGAAGGAGAACTTGGGCATCACGTGCTGTCGGGGTGAGGTGGGGACTGGGAAGCCATCCTTCTCCCACCCTGACTGGACGCCGCAGGTGAAGATACTGAGGTCCCCAGATGATTTGAGGCTTGTCCAGCAGGGGATCTGGAGGTGATCACCCCTCAAATGATGTTTCAGTCATGAGGGAGATCCTCGGGGGGGTGAATGCAGAAAGAAAAGAGAAACGAGGGCTTGTCCTGGTGATGAGGTGAGATGTCAGAACAACCCTCCCCCCCAAAACCATGAAACATTCTGGAAATATATAATTTTAAATTTGATTTTAAATGTTCAAAGTAACCAGGCATGGTAGCTCATGCCTGTAATCCCAGCACTTTGGGAGGCTGAGGTGGGAGGATTGTGTGAGCCCAGGAGTCCAAGACCAGCCTGGGCAACATAGCAAGACACCATCTCTACAAAAAATAAAAACTGTTAGCTGGTGTGGTGGCACACCTATAGTCTCAGCTCCTCCAGGGCACTGAAATAGGAGGATTCCTTGAGCCCAGGAGTTTGAGGTTGCTGTGAGCCATGATCGCACTATGGCATTCCAGCCTGGGCAATAGAGTGAAACCCTGCCTTAAAAAAAAAAAAGTTCAAAAGTGCTGAAAATAATTTTTTCCACCCAAATTTAGTGGAGAGTCAGAACATGAGAGAGCTGAAGCACGGTTATGTTAAGAAGATTCTTGGGACACAGCACAGTCCAGTTTTGGTCTTGATGGACCTGAGGGTCTTGTGGGACAGAGGCGAAACGCAGGCTCCTGCTAAAGCCTCATCCTATTAAGAAGCTACAGAAGCAAATTTGCCACAATGAGGCTAAACCTAGTCTCAATCTGCCACTAGTCTCAATCTTCAATGCCCTCCCTTTCAGGGTCCACTTTTCATATGCCCAGCAGGGGCCCAAGCAATGTGTGGAAATAACCTGCATTGCTACTGCTCTTTTATGAAAGAAATTTCATAATAGTTTCCCAAAATTTTAACAATGATCTTAAAAAATGTTAGACACTCCAATTAATGTGTTGTGAGAATAAAGACAGTTTCTTAAACTATCAATGATCAAAACAAATGTCAACCACCCATGCCAGAAGAAATACTGACTTCTCTTTCTATTCTATCTATAAAAATTATATTATAAAATTATTCTCCAATATTGGCCGGGTACGGTGGCTCACATCTATAATCCCAAGCACTTTGGGAGGCCGAGGCGGGCGGATCACCTGAGATCAGGAGTTCGAGACCAGCCTGGCCAACGTGGTGAAACCTCGTCTCTACTAAAAGTACAAAAATTAGCCAGGTGTAGTGGCTCACACCTATAGTCCCAGCTACTCCAGAGGCTAAGGCAGGAGAATCACTTGAACCCAGGAGGTGGAGGTTGCAGTAAGCCAAGATCACGGCACTGCACTCCAGCCTGGGTGACCGAGCGAGACTCTGTCTCAAAAAAAAAAAAAAAAAAATTATCTCCATTATGAAGGCAATCAAAGCGTATCAGTGAAAAATATAGGGAAAAAGTATGCAGGTGTAGCAGACAGGTAGACTATACTATTAATAAAAATAGTATGCCATTTTTCTGAGTTGTCTCATATTTTGGCATTTTAGATTTTGTGATTTGATGTGTTTTCTCAGTCCAAAAATTATCCTATGTGTGCCAAATTTTGTATGTTTGTATTTTTTTCTAAAGAGTCACAAAGACTCTCTTCTTAACCAAACTTATGAAAGCTCCTCTGAGGCCTTTTTTCAACTAGGCTTTGTCCTTGGGACTGCCTTGTCCTGCTGTAGCAAGAATCCTGCTAAGTCGGTTTTGCAAGACTCTTGATATCTGATCACCTTCACTATCTGATCAAATTCCCTAGCCCTCACCCTTGATATCTGATCATGCTGGCCTGCTTTCAGCAAGAATCCTGTTATGTCAGTTTAGAAAGAATCCCAGTATCTTCAGTGTCTCCTCTTAGTAGTTTTCCATCCACTGACACACACACCCAGCCTCCCTCATCTGCTGCACCATGCTTCTTGGCTATAAACCCCCCTTGTCTTTGCTATATTCCGAGTTGAACCTGACTTATCTCCATTATTGCACTAGTCTTTTTTTTTTAAATTGATTTCTGGTTTTTTTTTTCTGAGACAGGGTCTCACTGTGTTGTCACAGCTGGAGTACAGTGGTGTAACCTTAGCTCACTGCAACCTCCCCTTCCCAGGTACAAGCGATTCTCCTATCTCAGCTTCCTGAGTAGCTGGGAGTACAGGTGCATGCCACCATGCCCAGCTTATTTTTGTATTTTTAGTAAAGATGGGAGTTTCACCATGTTGGCCAGGCTGGTCTCGAATGCCTGACCTCAGATCATTTGCCCCCCTTGCCTCCCAAAGTGCTGGGATTACAGGCATGAGCCACCGTGCCTGGCCTGCACTAGTCTTGATACCTGTCTCAGTCATCCTGAATAGTCAATGTTAAAAGGTGTCGGAATAATTTTTTCTTTTTTCTTTTTCTTATTGCAAATTCTGAACTTTATTTCTCATTTGAACTGTGAAAGTAATTCATCATACCGGCCAGTAGGATCTAAAGATAAAGACTCGATTATGTAGGAATGTGGCATTTTTATCTTTATATTAAAATCTTTATATTAAATTCCCTCTCCTAAAATACAGAGTATGGCTTCTGTTTTCACATCAGCCTTAACTAATTAAATCTCAAGAGATGAATAAATGAGCATTGGGTGATTTCAAATCCCTTTATGATATAATTCATAGCCAACTAGAAATTCTCTTTAGAGAATTTCCCAAACAAGATAAAGGGTGTCTTCAGCAAACATCATATACCTAATGAAGTAGCTTCAGGTAGTAGCATAATAAGGCAATAGAAATAAGTAAAAGGTACAGCAATTACAATGAAATTTTAACAGAGATCTTTATCAATGACATGGTTGCGCATATAGAAAAATCCAGTCCAGGCGCTGTGACTCACGCCTGTAATCCCAGCACTTTGGGAGGCCGAGGCGGGCAGATCACGAGGTCAGGAGATTGAGACCATCCTGGCTAACATGGTGAAACCCCGTCTCTACTAAAAATACAAAAAATTAGCTGGGCGTGGTGGCGGGCCCCTGTAGTCCCAGCTACTCGGGAGGCTGAGGCAGGAGAATGGTGTGAACCTGGGAGGCGGAGCTTGCAGTGAGCAGAGATCGGGCCACTGCACTCCAGCCTGGGTGACAGAGCGAGACTCCATCTCAAAAAAAAAAAAAGAAAAATCCAAAAGTATATAGAGATACATTTGAAGCCTTAATAAAATATTTGCAAGACAGCCAGAGATTAATCAAATACAAAATCAGTTGTCTTTCCACATCACAGTAATAAAAATGGAATTTTATAAAGGATGCCATTGACGAAAGCTTAAAAAATTATGATATAATTTATCAATATCAAAAATTATATCATAATTTTGAATATGTAGAATATATTTATTAGAAATGTATCTAACAAAAATATATATATATATATGTCACCTTTATGGAGGAAATTATAAATCTGTATTCAAGGACATTAAAGATGTAAATAGGCTGGGCACAGTGGCTCACGCCTGTAATGCCAACACTTTGGGAGGCTAAGGCGTGTGGATCACCTGAGGTCAGGAGTTCGAGACCAGCCTGGCCAACCTGGTGAAACCCCGTCTCTACTAAAAATACAAAAATTAGTTGGGCGTGGTGGCAGGCACCTGTCATCCCAGCTACTCGGTAGGCCAAGGCAGGAGAATCAGTTGAACCTGAGAGATGGAGGTTGCAGTGAGTCGAGATTGCACTATTACACTCCAGCCTGGGCAACAGAGCAAGACTCCGTCTCAAAAAAAAATAAAAAATAAAAATAAATAAACAAATAAATAAATAAAGATGTAAATAAATTGAAAAAGAGGCCATGTTGATGAGTTTGAGAACAATATTGTATAAGTGTCAATTTTACCCAACAATCTACAGCATCAAAAGAATATGTCATACAATCTCCTGGGTGATTTTTGTACAACTTGATAACTCTATTGCAAAATTTATACTGAAGTAGAAATGTTCAAGTATGGTCAAGGCAACCATGAAGCACAATGAATGGCTCTGCAAGATAAAAAGCTGTATCATAACATTATAGAAAATATGACCATTTCAGATGGGGCACAGTGGCTCACATCTGTAATCCCCGCACTTTAGGAGGCCGAGGCAGATGGATCACTTAAGGTCAGGAGTTTGAAAGCAGCCTGACCAACATGGTGAAACTCTGCCTCTACTAAAAAATAACAAAAATTAGCTGGGCATCGTGGCATGTGCCTGTAATCTCAGCTGCGCAGAAGCCTGAGGCACAAGAATTGCTTGAACCCAGGAGGTGGAGGTTGCAGTGAGCTGAGATTGATTGTGCCACTGCATTCCACCTAGGGTGACAGAGTGAGACTGTCTCAAATTTTTAAAAATGTGAGAAAATAGGCCCATTTCAATGGTTCACACCTGTAGTACCAGCACTATGGGAGACCGAGGCAGAAGGATTACTTGAGCCCAGGAATTCAAGACCAGCCTGGGCAACTTGGTGACACCCCATCTGTACAAAAAACACAAAAATTAGCTGGACATGGGTGGCTCATGCTTGTAGTCTCAGCAACTTGGGAGGCTGAGGTGGGAGGATCACTTGAGCCAAGGAGGTGGAGGTTGCAGTGAGCCAAGATTGCACCACTGCACTCCATCCAAGGTGACAGAGTGACAGAGTGAGACCTTGTCTGAAAAAAAAAATGACAATTATGTATTGACCAAGTGGAACAAAAGTGAGTACCTGGAAATAGACCTCAACCACAGGAAACATCATGTGATAGAGGAAGTGGCAAATGATAAATTTTTCTTTTTATTTATTTTGGGTTTTTATTTATTTAATTTTTTTGAGACAGTGTCTCTGTCACCTAGGATGGAGTACAGTGGTGTGATCAGGGCTCACCACAGTCTCTATTTCTCTGGGCTCAGGCAATCCTCCCATCTCAGCCTCTCAAATAGCTGGGACTACAGGAATGCACCACTATGCTTGGCTAATTTTTTAATTTTTTGTAGAGACAGGGTCTCACTATGTTCCCCAGGCTGGTCTCAAATATCTGGGCTCAAGTGGTCCTCCCACCTCAACCTCCCAAAGTGTTGGGATTACAGGCATGAGCCACTGGGCCCGGCCAACTTTTCAAAAAATATCTGTGGGCAAAACTTAATGCAATCAAGTTTGCAGTAAGGTTGCAATGAAATTTGACCCCCAACTCATGCATAAAAGTCAAGTACAGGTAGCTTGAAGGTCTAAATATGACAAAGAAAATAATAGAGCTGTTAGAAAATAATATAGCAGGAAATCACCATGAATTTGAGGTAGGAAAGGATTTCTCAGCAAAATATAAATAACACTATTTATTTATTTGTTTATTTTTATTATTTATTTATTTATTATTTTTGAGACAGAGTCTTGCTCTGTCACCCAGGCTGGAGTGCAGTGGCGTGATTTTGGCTCACTGCAACCTCCGCCTCCCAGGTTCAAGCGATTCTCCTGCCTCAGCTTCCGGAGTAGCTGGGACTACAAGCACGCTCCACCACGCCCAGCTAATTTTCGAATTTTTAGTAGAGACGGGGTTTTACCATGTTGGTCAGGATGGTCTCGATCTCCTGACCTTGTGATCCACCCACCTTGGCCTCCCAAAGTGCTGGGATTACAGGTGTGAGCCACCACGCCCAGCCAATAATACTATTTATAAAGAGAAAGATTGAAAACTTGACCCCTGGCCCAGACACTGAGCTCTACCACTCTGAGGTCTTGCCTCCACAGGACCTGCACATCCAAAGGTCTTGTCTCCCCAGGACCCTGACATCCTACTCCAGCTCCCATAAGCCATGCTAAGGAGGCTGGTTCTCTCCATGTTTCTCTGGCTTCCAAAGGGGAAAACTGAAGGGCGCCTGCAGAGCACGTGAAGCCCAGAAGTAAAGGTGACCACTGAGACAAGGAGTGAGGTAGTTGTCATGGGTCTCACGTCCCTAAAGGAGAAGGCAGCACCTTTTTGAGAGAAGGTAATGGATGTTTCCTCTCCATTGGGCTCCAGGGTCCCTTCTGAGTGATGAGTAACTCCATGTGTGGTCCCACCCTGGTCTCCACCTTTTGTTGCTCACTCTTGGAGAATTTGTGCCCCTGTCACTCTCACAGTGACTCCTTAGGTAAAACGTTTATGTTATACCACATCCTCTTAAGATATACCTCCCACTAACTCCCATCTGGAATCCCCCAGTACTCAGAGAAGAGTTATTGTCCTGGGAGCAACTGAGGTGACATTGATCTTGGGAATTATATTTTTTATTTTCACCCTCTCCTTTGTGATCACTAGAGCACAGTCACCATGCCTGGCTGCAGTGAGTTTTAGGATTCCAGGATCCCAGGTGTAGGAGAATGTACAAAACATTAGGTCACTTGTTTCCTTGGGTGAGAGACAGAGATACCTGCAGTGCCAGCCCCAAACCCCACCTGGTCCTCTCAAGCATTTGTCCCACTCAACACTAGAGGCATCTCTCAAGCTGGAGATCCCAGATCTTGCCCCAGGACAGCTTCATTCCCCCATCCCCCATCCTCTGTGCTGCCTATTAAGCGCAAGAAACAGATGGGGTGAGAGAAGAGGAAATTGCAACCAGAAGCCACAAGAAGGGCAGAAAAGGAAATTTCCCCACAGCCTCTACCAGGAAAGCTGGGCCCCAAGGGCAAGGAAGAGGCCAGGCTGGCCCACCTCAGGGGCACAATGCCCATCCTAATAAAAGTAAAGTAACACAAAATACAGAATTGGGTGAAAGAAGGAAAAAAAGAATTGGGGTAAAGAAATAGCCATTTTCACATTCAAGAAGGGCTACAGAGTTTGCCTCAAGAGAGAAGTGTGTATATAGTTTATCACTACTTTGTTTTCAAATCAAACTGGTGGTAATATTTTGTTTGAGGTGAAATTCAGACGACAAAATTACTAGTGGTAATTTTGGATGTATAAACTTTTGAAGGATGAAGTGAAGAGGAAGCTAAAATGATGCTGGATAAAAAAGGAACATAAACATTAAGGCTCCCCCTTGTGGAGGATAGAGAAAGCATTTTTTAAAGAAGTTCTGGATTCAATGGCAGTGAGATGAGGATTTGGGGGATGACATCTTGGACTCAACAACGTGGTGATAGGACACAAAATCCAGTGAAAGACTTTCTGTGGTGGGGATGAATGGTGAATTTTTGCAACATGATGTCTAGCATCCAATTTAACCTACTTATCCTGAAGGGCCATTCTTTTCTGCTGCTCTCAAACCTTGAATGAGAGTGCTACCCAAAATATACTTGTGCAAAGTGCTGGGAAAGGCAGGAAAGAAGTCTTTGTTCTCATGTTTGGGGAAGGGATACTAGCTTGCATATGTCAACCACCCATCACCCTCAGGAATTCTCCCACATATTGTGGTAAGTTGGCAGCTTTGGGTTCTCTGTGATCATTAAGCACAGGAGATCCAGTTAGCTTCTGGGGGTCTTAAAATCTGAACAGGATGCAAGATTTAGGAACTACTGGTTCATACCATCAAAACTTAAATCTGCTCTTAAACTCTTGGAAGATATCAGCCTGGTGCAGTACAATTTTAACAAATTCAGCAGGAGAGGAGGAGCTGAGAACAAAGTTACAACCTGTGTCTGAGTTGATGGTATGATAAAGTGAGGCAGGAATTATGTGGAGGCAATTATGAAGGACTCCAACTAAGAGAGGTGTGGACTGAGAGAACACTGTGGTAGCTATGAAGTCTTTACTTTAATTGGGCATCCATTGGATAGATTTATTTAGCTTGTATTTCTGTTATATTTGACTGAAAGTGTTTAGAAAAAATGTTTTATTTTGGTAAAATAATGCATAACACAAATTTTAACATTTTAACCATTTTTAAGTGTATGGTTCAGTGGCATTGAATATATTCATCCTGTTGTACAACTATCACAATCATCCATCTCCAGAACTTTTTCATCTTTCAAAACCGAATCTGTGTACTCATTAAACACTGACTCTCCATTTCCATCTCACCCCAGCCCCTGGCAAGTGTCATTCTACTTTCTGTATCTATGCATTTGACTACTCTAGGTATCCCATATAAGTAGACTCGTATGACATTTGTCCTTTTCTGTCTGGTTTATTTCACCTAGCATAATGTCTTCAAAATCATCCATGTTAAAGCATTTGTTAGAACTTCATTCCATTTTAAAGCTGAATAAGATTTTATTGGATGCATGCTACATTTTGTTTATCGATTTATCCATTGATAGACATTTATGTTGCTTGCATGTTTTGGCTATTGTAAATAATGCTGCTGTGAACATTGGTGTATAAATATCAGACTCCCTGCTTTCAGTTCTTCGGGGTATCTACTCAGAGGTGGAATTGCTGAATTACACAGTAATTATATGCTTTGTTTTTTGAGGAATTTTCATACCATCTTGCATAGTGACTGCACCATTTTACATCCCACCAGCAATGCACAAGAGTTTCAATTTCTCCAAATCTTCACCAATATTTGTTATTATCTGTTTTTTTTTTTTGTTTTTTAATAGTGGTCATTCTAACATGTATGAAGTGGTATCTCATAGTGGTTTTGATTTGCATTCCTGTAATTATTACTGTTTATAAAATTTTATAAGTATTTATGTGTTGGAAATTATCAATTAGTTTACAATATTTCTATATTGAGAAGTATTAAAATAATACGAACTTGCTCAACTTACCTTTCAAAATTGGAAGATCTAGCACTCCCCTTATGACAGTGATTAACTGGGGATGAACAGGAACTGCCTCTTTTACTTTGCCACACTTTCTATTATGTACTGTGGTAGTCCAAGCTATCTCTTCCAACAAAAATTACCCAAACAATAAAGAGGGGAAAAACATAGGATGGAAAAGATAAATTGTGTTAGTCCATTTGGGCTGCTATAACAAAATACCTTAGGCTGGGTGATTTATAAACAACAGAAATTTATTTATCATAGTTCTGGAGGTTGGGAAGTCCAAGATCAGGGTGCCAGTGGATTCAGTGTCTGGAGAGAATTATCTGCTTCCCAGATAGTATCTTTTTGTGGTATCCTCACATGGCAGAAGAGAAAACACACTTCCTTCTATTTCTTTTATGAGAACACTAATCCCATTCATGAAGGATGGCACCTTTATGGGTTAATCACCTCCCCAAAGGCCCCAACCTTCTAATACCATCACCTTGAGGTTTAAGATTTCAACATGGCCGGGCGCAGTGGCTCACGCTTGTAATCCCAGCACTTTGGGAGGCCGAGGCGGGCGGATCACAAGGTCAAGAGATCGAGACCATGGTGAAACCCCGTCTCTACTAAAAATACAAGAAATTAGCCGGGCGTGGTGGCACGCGCCTGTAGTCCCAGCTACTTGGAGAGGCTGAGGCAGGAGAATGGTGTGAACCCGGGAGGCAAGGCTTGCAGTGAGCCGAGATCACGCCACTGCACTCCAGCCTGGGTGACAGAGTGAGACTCTGTCTCAAAAAAAAAAAAAGATTTCAACATATAAATTTTGGGAAGACACACATTTCTATTATAGCATAAATAAAGCATATTGAGAGTTAAAACATATAGAAAAGAAGCAAATATTGCACTCTCTTTGCTACATGCACTTAGGGAAATTTAAAGAAAAATACCTGAAGTTTATAAAAGTTAAATTCATGAAAAAGAATGAAGAAATTATAAAAGCAGCAAGACGTAAACAGATATTGCCTTAAATGGAACCACAATAAGAAACTGATGACTGAATTGTCATGAGAAACTCACCTGCCCTCCAAAGTGGAATGACATCTCCAAAAGGTTAAAAGGAAAATGCAAAGCTAGAATTCTACATTTTGGAAAATTATAAAACGAAAGAGAAGGAGTCGTGCTTTTATTATGAAGGAGTAAGCTCCTAGCAAAGTGAACTCACCACAACAAAACAAAACAAACAAACAAAAAATCCTTACAAGTTATAAGCTTTGAATGGAGAAAAAAACTACTTGGGAAATGGGATAAAAGAAAATAGATTCTGGACGGGAGTCAATATTTGGGGAAAGGGACAAACAAGGAATAAATAGCTTTATTCCAATGATAGGTCAGAGCTACAATGCAGAAAGGGGCTGCTAAAATTCTAATACAACTCGTTCCATCTTTCTGGACTGAGAAACAAGGGATGAAGCCCAGGGCAACTAGGAACACTGAAACAACAGGTGACAATTCTGGAAAGGAGAGAGCTAGGGAAAAGGAACTCCAGCTTCTGAGTATAAATGCTTTCCATGTCTCTGACTGACCTCAGAACCACGTATGTGTAGGGCATACCACAAGCACTGCAGGTAAAGATGACAGAATTGCTATGAGACTTGAGCTGTCACCCATCACAGGCAAGGAATAGTCTGCAATTTTACTTGAACCAAATTATTTGCCTGCTTTAAAAAATACTCTTTTAAGTATATAACTCATTGCAGAGTCTCTACAGTGTAACCTTAAGAACATTTAGCATCCAATCCAAAGCTACTCAACATATGAAAACACAGGAAAATAGGACCTACCTGAAGGTAACAACACAGAGAAAATGGGAAAAGTGAAAGGCAATACACAGAGGCCAATGCTGAGATGACCAAGGTGATGGAAACAACAGACCAGGACTTTAAAGCAGCTACTATAACTATGCTCAAGGAGATAAAGGAAAACATAGTCATAATGAATAAAGATATAGGAAATCTGAGCAGTGATATAGAACATATTTATTTTAAAAGAGCAAATGAAAATTTTGAAACTGAAAACTGTGATATGGTATTTAAAATTTTAAAGGAAACGGACAACTGAAGAAAGACCCAGTGAATGTGAAGATAGATCAATGAAAATTATTCAACCTGAAAAAAACAGAGAAAAAATATTAAAAATAATAGGGAACAGAGACTCAGGGACCTGTGAGACAATATAAATAAGTCTAACTATTTGTAACTGGAGTCCTGAAGGAAGAGGAAAGACAGAATGGAACAGACAAAAGTATTTGAATAAAATGTCCAAAACATCCTAAATTTGGTAGAGACATGAAAGAAACCAAAGATTTAAAGCAATCCCTCATAAAGATAATATCCAGCCCCAACAAAATGGATGAAGAAGTACTCAGTCTCATTAGTAAGTGGGCAAACTTAAGTTCAAACCACTAGCAAAATACTATTACACACTCTCCAAATTGGAAAACTTTTAGATGTCTGAAGATGTCAAGTGCTGGTAAAGAGTGGAACACTGAAAGACATAAATTGTTCCCATCACCATCTAATAAATTGAAGATATTCATGTACAGTGAGTCTGCTGCTCATCAGACCTGATGTCTGATCCCCTTGGCATGTAGGCTGTCTGTGGGAGAGGAAGGAACTGGTTCTGGGTTAAGGGCAATTCCTGTGCAGCACTAGAGGTCCCCAGCTTCTCTTCGTTCTGGAGCCAGATTCACAGACAGAATCTCAGAGCAAAGAAAATATTTATTGTCTGAGTCCTGGATGAGGGGATTGGAGGCCCAGGATGTATGTGGGGGCAGGACAAGCAGTGGAATGGGGTGGTAAAGAGATCTGAGCCCGAGGGCATTTGGGGTGATGAGCGAGTGAGGCTGGGAAATCCTCTTGGTAACATCCCTAGTTGACTCCCTGTGTCCTGAGGAAGACAGGAGCTTTTCCTGGCCTCCAAGCTCTTCCCATCTTGGAGAGTCTCAGCATCTGCAGTGAACACAGAGCTGTGGTTAAGGTTGAGACCGGGGTTATAGGGGAGGGTCTGGACTCCCCAGGAATGAAAGAGCTATGCCAGATGGTGTAGAACAAGGGAAGGCTATAGATTAGAAGAAAGATGATTCCCAGAGAGATTTCTCACCCCAGCAAAGTTAGTACTCAAGGTCAGGAGCCCTCCTGCTACTCCTCAGAGACAGAGTAAAGATGTGGAAGTGGGGGAGGGACAGGGAGGAGTTGGTGCCAAGATCAAATCCCCACCCGCACTACTCAAAGCCCACCAGGACCCAGGTGATCTGCAACCAGCTCCTAACATTTACCCTGCCCTGAGTACGGGGGTGATGTGCTTCCAGCTGGGGGTAGCTCCAGGATGTTCTGGTCTAAATGAACTTAACCAGATCCTTCCGGCCTTTTCCTGCTGCCCTGACCTAAGCTGAAAACCGAGGATTCTGCCGCTTAGTGACACGTCCATTCCCCAGCCAACAGGTTTGCCTCTCCCAGGGCATGGAGGTCCTGCGACGACAGTGAGTCACAGGCCATGCTCAACAGTGTGGTTCTCTCTGTGGTTGCCCCAGCTCCAGGAAATGGCACCTGAACAGTTAGGCTGTTTCTGATCTCCTGGAGAACCAAGGTGAAGGTGAGAATCAAAGTACAGGGCATCTCAGGTCCCCAGGTGGAGAGGATAGGTGTTATTCAAGAGAAACTGAGGGTCATGTTCTCACTACAGTTTCTGGCTGGCTACTCTCCATAGCATGAATAGCAAGGGGTCCTCTTGAAGCTGGGCTTTGATGCCTCCTCCAGTCCCCATCTTCTTGCTGTCTCCTTGAGAAGACTTGTACCTGTCAGTCTCACAGCAAGGCTCTTAGGTCCCAGGGTACATCTCACATGAGAACTCCAAGTACCTCTCAGTTCCAGCTACTTCAACAACCTGAAAGATTCTAGTCCTCAGGGAACTGTTGATTTGAGGGTCTCAAAGAAGTTAGAATCAACTTGGACTCTATTTTGTACATTTGGATCTAGAGTCATTTATAACCACTAGAAAAAAAAAAGATTGAATTAGTTGCTCACATTTATTCGAGGTTTGTCCCAGGCCATTAGCTTAATTGCAGTCATTCTCAGAATTCCAGGTGTAGGAGATGGCATACGGCATGAGGTCACACAGATACTCCTATTCCATGAAAGAATCTACATCTCTTCTATAGGAAAGACAGAGACCACCAGCAGCTCCAACTCAATCTCCACTTGTATTCCTCACCCCCATTCTCTGCCCCCCATTCCACTCAATAGTAAGAACTTATTGTCAAATGATAGTAAGAAAATATTAAAATCAATCAGATATATGAAATATACAACTGGTTACTTTCAATGAAGTGACAATAATGATGAAGATGATATAACAAAAGAAACTATAAATCAGAAGACAATGGAGTGATATCTTTAAAGTATCATCCAGATTTCCATACCCAAAGAATTCTTCAAAAATTAAATTAAAATAGTATTTCATGTTAAAAAAAATGAACAGAGTTGAGCTCCAGTAGACTTGCAGTATAAGCAAAAGTAAGTTCTTCAGTCTAAAAAGAAATAATTTTTGATAGAAGTCTTGAATTTCATAAGTGAATCATGACCATGTAGGTAATTTTTAACAATCATCATTGTTTAAACCAAACTATAATGTTCTATGAAGTTGATAACATTTATAGATGTAAAATATAGGATAATAAAAAATGGGAGGAATTGCATATGTATCTGAAAATATAGTTGTTTGTATTATTCGAGAGATAAAAATACTGATGTATGAAAGATTGCAATATGTCAAGGATGCATATTCTAGTATAGTATATTACTATAAAAGAAAGTAATAAAAGGCAAATAAAAATTAAGAGGAGAAGGCCAGGCACGGTGGCTCATGCCTGTAATCCCAGTACTTTGGGAGGCTGAGGTGGACAGATCACAAGGTCAGGAGTTCGAGACCAGCCTGACCAACATGGTGAAACCCCATCTCTACTAAAAAATACAAAAATTAGCTGGGTGTAGTGGCACTCACCTGTAATCCCAGCTACTCAGGAGGCTGAGGCAGGAGAATCACTTGAACCTGGGAGGCGGAGGCTGCAGTGAGCCAAGATGGCACCACTGCACTCCAGCCTGGCGACAGAGCATGACTTCATCTCAAAAAAAAAAAAGTGTGAATTTTATGGTATGCGAATTATATCTCAATAGAGCTGTTAAAAAAAAACAACCATAGTTGATATGGCCAGTTACAGTGGCTCATGCCTGTCATCCCCAGCACTTTAGGATACTAAGGTAGGAGGCTCACTTGAGCCCAAGAATTCAAGGTTACCGTGAGCTATGATTGCACCACTGCACGCCAACCTGAGCTACAGAGCAAAACCTTGTCTCAGAAACAAAAAAATCACAGTAAATAAATTGAAACAGAATACTAAAATATGTTTGAATAATCCCAAAACAGGGCAGGAAAATGGTAAAATAAAATAAAATAACTAATAAAAAAGAAAAATAGTAGTAATAAAATGGTAGACCTAAATTCAAGCATATCAATAATAACATTAAATGCAAATACTCTAAAAAATTTAGAGATTGTCAGAATGAGTTAAAATTAAAAGTGTGGCCCATATATATGCTTTCTAAAAAGCTCACCTCAAATATAATGAGGTGAGGCTAGGACTTAAAGGATGTGAAAATGCATACTATGCAAATACTAGTCAAAAGAAAACTGGAATGGCTATGTTAATAGCAGACAAAGTACACTTAAGAGCAAAGAAAATCACCAGGAACAAAAAGCGATGTTACATAATGTAAAACAGTTGATTCAGCCAACCGTGGTGGTTCACGCCTATAATCCCAGCACTTTGGAGGCTGAGGCGGGTGGATCACCTGAAGTCAGGAGTTCATGACCAGCCTGACTAACATGGTGAAACCCCGTCTCTACTAAATACAAAAAAAACTAGCTAGGCATGATGATGCGTGCCTGTAATCCAAGCTATTTGGGAGGCTGAGGCAGGAGAATCACTTGTACCTGGGAGGCGGAGGTTGCAGTGAGCCAAGATCGCGCCATTGCACTCCAGCCTGGGCAAAAAGAGCGAAACTCCGTCTCAAAAAAAATTTTTTTTAAGTTGATTCTTTAAGAAGACATGAGAATTCTTAATATGTATGCACCTAATGACAGAGTTTAAAAATACATGAAGCAAAAACTGATGAAACTGAGAGGAGAAACTGACAAATCCAACATTACGATCGAAGACTTCAACATTCCTCTCTCAGTAATAGACTGAGCTAGTAGACAAAAAAGTTACCAGATATAAAAGTGAACACCATCAAACAACTATGTCTAATTGCCATTTAATATTCATCCCATAACAGAGCAATACACATTCTTTCTAAGCACACATGGAGCATTCACCAAGATAGACCAGTGTCATAAAGCAAACTTAACCAATATAAAAGACTCTCACTGTTGGTGAAAGTGAAAATTAGTTCAGCCATTGTGGAAGACAGTGTGGCGATTCCTCAAAGACCTAAACACAGAAATACCATTCGACTCAGCAATCCCATTCCTGGGTATATGCCCAAAGGAATATAAATCATTCTATTACAAAGACACATGCACGCATACGTTCATTGCAGCACTATTCACAATAGCAACGACATGGAATCAACCTAAATGCCTATCAGTGGTAGACTGGATAGCAAAACTGTGGTACATACACACCATGGAATACTAAGCAGCCATAAAAAAGAGTGAGATTATGTCCTTTGCAGGGACATGGGTGGAGCTGGAGACCATTATCCTCAGCAAACTAACACAAGAAGAGAAAACCAAATACCACATGTTCTCACTTATAAGTGGGAGCTAAATGATGAGAACACATGGATACATAGAGGTGAGCAACACACACTGGGGCCTTTCAAAGGGTGGAAGGTGGGAGGAGGGAGAGGATCAGGAAAATAACTAATGGGTACTAGGCTTAATCTCTGGGTGATGCAATAATCTGTACAACAAACTCCCATGACACTTTACCTATGTAATAAACCTGCACTTGTACCCCCTGAACTTAAAAGTTAAAAAAAAAACATATCAAGCATGTGTATTTATTAAAGTGGAACTAAAAAAGAAATTAGTAACAAATTGTTTAAAAATAAAAAACCAGTAAAATCTGTAATCACTTAGAAATTAAACAACACACTTCTAAGCAATCCATGAATTAAAAGGAAATCTCAGGGGAAAGAAGGAAATATTTTGAACTAATATAAAAATACAACATAACAAAATTTTTGTGGTGCAGCAAAAGTGGTGATTAAAGGGAAAATGCAGAACTAGTGGATACAGAAGGCTGACTGTACAATATTAAAAGCAAAAAAACCCCACCAAAACCAAAAATGAACTATTGACACGTGTAACAACATGGATAAACCAGGAAAACCACACTGAAAAAATGAAAGCAGACCCTAAAGCAAATATGTTTGGTTCCAGTTATACGATGCACGGAACCTGACAATACAGGTATTGCCTTCTATATATGGACAGAAGGAGAATCACTTGAACCTGGGAGGCAGAAGTTGCAGTGAGCTGAGATTTTGCCATTGCACTACAGCCTGAGCAACAAGACAGAAACTCTGTCTCAAAAAAAAAAAAAAAAAAAGACATAATTTTTGTCTACAAACTCTCACAGAGGCATTAAAACATCAATTATGTTGTATTGTTTCATAAAAGTTTTACTTATTTTATAATAATTGTATTGGATAATAATCACAATGAGGTAGAGTTTTAACTGGAAAAGAAATGCTGCCTGTCTGTGCCTATATGGATAGGGAAGCTGAGGAGACCAGAAATTCAAGTGTTAAGAAGGTAACGTTTGGCAGCCAGGCACGGTGGCTCATACCTGCACTCCCAGCACTTTGGGAGGCCAATGCAGTGGATTGCTTGAGGTCAAGAGTTCAAGACCTGGCCAACATGGTAAAACCCCATCTCTACTAACATACAAAAAAAAAAAAAAAATTAGCTGGGTGTGGTGGCAAGCACCTGTAATTCCAGCTACTAGGGAGGCTGAGGCAGGAGAATTGCTTGAACCCCAAAGGTGGAAGTTGCAGTGAACGGAGATTGTGCCACTGAACTCCAGCCTCGGCAACAGAGCGAGACTCTGTCTCAAAAAAAAAAAAAAAAGGTAACTTTTGGGTAATGGGTAACGGGGGTATAAGACCGAAAGTACATTCCCTTCACAGGGCTGGAGATTGAGGATGGAGAGGGAAGAGAAGGGGGGGTGGGGAGGGGATGGGGTGCAGATGGGGATGCAGGTGTGGTGGGGCAAGACTCACAAGCAGAGGGGGATAAGTAGACGGGGTATGGGGCAGGAAGGAAAAGAGGGGTTGTCAGTGGGATGTGAGCATCCAGAAAGAAGCTGACAGTGATGTCCTGCGTCTGTCCCGCAGGGCTGGGTGTCCACACCTCGGTTCTGTCTTGAGCAGGAGGGGCTCAGCCAGGCCTCTCAGCCCTGCTCCACTGGGGCCCTCCACACCTGCAGAGCCAACATGGGCCTCAGATCAGCACCAGCCACGTCAGTTCTAGTTCCAGGTGGGGCTGAGCTGTCCTGTGCAGGACAGCTCAGCCCCACCTGGAACTCAGGAGCTTCCTGGAGACAGGCAGGCCTGCTCACCTAGTATAGTAGATCCAGGTGAGGCCGTAGGTGAGGAGGAAGCCAGCCCCCATGAGAGCCCCTCTGATCAGGGTGAGGACAAAGGGCCAGGAGCCCTGCTGTTTCTCAGTTACACATATGCAGGAAGAGGAGCTTTCTGGGGGAAAGGAGAAGGTAAGGTGCTGTTACCAGGCCTCAGTCCCTCCCACCAAACTGAATACCTCACCAGTCTGTCCAGCCTCAGCACCTGTCCTGCAACTCACTCTGCACAGAAAGGATGAAGGACAGGTGCTGGGAGCCCAGCGGGTGCTGAGCCCAGCAGGTGAATTCCCCTCCCTCTCTAGCTCCTATGTTGGGCAGCTCCAGGATCCCAGACACTGAGGTCTGGGAAGGATTGAGGGCTTTTCCCTCCCAGAACCAGCTCAGTGAGGCAGGCGGGTTGCTGTCAACTGTGCAGGCGAGGAACAGGGACTGGCCCTCCAGGATGGGCACCGACATGCCATTGCTCAGGATCCGCAGGGCTGGGAAAGAGAAGCACAGCCAGGTGAGTGGAGTTGGGAGGCCCAGTTCTCCCTCACTCTTCCCACTGAACTGCAAGAAGAAAGACAAGACTTTGTGGTGAGTGCTGAGAATGGACTAGTCATGGGTGAAGGGGTAAGGACTTGGTGATCAGGTCAGGCTACCAGAAAGAAGGTGGCTGAGCTGAGAAAAGACAGATGAGGAGCAGTTCTCACATTAAGGAGAAGTGGATGGGCAGCTCGGGTGCAGATGTACCAAGAACTGAGACAGGCAGACAAGGAAAGAGGCTCCTATATCTGCAACCTGGCAGGGAGGACCCAGAGCTCCCAAGACACGATAATGGTGGTAGAAGAAGGAGGCTCAGATCTTTTGGAGCATTGGGTGCCAGATTGAGGGCCTTGGGCTTTATCCTGGAAAGCAGTAGGGGGCTATAAGCAAGAGAAACAGAGTTAGCACTGGATCTAGAAAGATCTAGAAAGACCCTGCTGGAGCCAAGTAGGTCCCGGACTGGAGGGAATCGCGATGGGAGGCTGGGAGGAGGCTGGGGCCAGGGTTGAGCACGAGACTTGAGCTGGGCCTGGAACCAAGGGGATGAGGAGGGAAGTGATGATTGGTGAAGTAAAGGTGTTAAGACTTGCGGACTCACGGAGCAGCTGATGAGAAAGGGTGCTGTCTAGAGCGATGTCCAGAACAGCCCTGGGATCAACAGGGAAGGAGGAGCTGAGAAGCATCCGCGGGAGGCGGCTAAATGTGCAGATCTGTGCCTCAGAGAAAGGGCTGGATATAAAGTTGTGGGAGGCATCAGGACAGGGTCAAGGAGAGATCGGATCACTCAGGAATGTGGAGGGGAAGAACAGGGTTCTGGGACAGAGCCTGTCCAGAGGTGGGACAGCCGAAGGCTCCCAAAAAGGACGATCAGATAGAGATGAAGCAGGGCGTACATCAGAGGACACGGGGGCAGGCAGAAATTCGAGAAAAGGGAACAGCGTGTCCTTAGTATTCAAACTCACAGAGACAGAAAAGTAGAATGGTGACTGCCTGGAGGCAGAAGGGGGAAGTGGAAAGTCGCTGTTTAGTGGATACAAAGTTTCAGTTTTGCAAGATAAAAGGAGCTCTGCAGTTTGGTTTCGCAACAATGTGAACACACTTAACGCTGCTGAATTGTACTCTTTAAAATGGCTAAGATGACAAATTTTGTGCTATGTGTATTTTCTCACGATGAAAAAATAAATCTGAAAAAGAGAGCAGAGAAAAGGGAGAAGCCAAAAGAAATACTAGGTCTGTTCGTGCAAGATCTTAGTGACTGGGATTGGGGGGTTGGGGGCAGGAGGGACCCAGACCCAGGGGCTGATGGGTGAGGCAGGGTCTCCCCTCTCCCAGTGCTGAACGCTGAGCTAATAGAAGGCTCCCATCACAGCCCCAGAGGGAAGAGGGTCTTTCCTACCTGTGCCTGTGCCATTTCTGAAGAAGATGCTGACGGCGAGGTTCTGTGGAGCATCTGGGATAGAAAGATACAGCCCCAGCTTCAGAGGTGACAAGAGGGATGGGCATAGGCCCGGGAGGGACCCCAGGAGGGGCCACAGAAACCCACCAGGTGGGGTCGGCTGTCCTTCCTGCCCACACACGAGTTTTGCGTGGTTATCATTCTCTTTCTCTCTCTCTCTTCTAGACACACACACACACACACACACACACACACACACACACACACACACACCCCTCACTCCCACTGCCCTTGAGGACTCAGCTGTGTCCCCAGCACCACTCACAGGAGACATTGAGCTGGACAGTTCTCTCCGTGGTCACCTGAGCTCCTTGGCGTTTCACCTGACAGGTGAGGTTGGTGCCGTGGTCCTCGGGCCTCGGCGTGAGGGTGAGATCCGAGGAGCGGATTGTCTCGGGGTCCAGGGGGCTGAGGGCATCCCCCTTCCAGGAGAATGCGAGAGGTCGTCCCGCTTCACAGGATCCTGGAAGGCTGCAGCTCAGCCTTGTGGGGCGGCCTGACTCCAGAGGCTCCAGAAAGTGGATGTCAGGTTTCTCTGTCAGGGCTGAGGAGCAGACAGGGAGATACCTGGGCCCCAGGGGCTTGAGGACGTACGGTGTGACCCCGAGAGTGGCCAGACCTCAGGCCCCGACCTGCCCCAAGTCCTACACCTCCTCCAGCCGCCCCTGCCCAACTCCTGTCCCTGTTCTCATACGGGGATCTCTGCGTCCCAGGGTCCTCTCCAAGGGTCCCTGCCATACCTGTCACCTCCAAGCTCAGCTTATTCTGTTGGTAGCTATATTTTACATCCCTTCCTCTCTCCACGCGGAAGAAATAGCTTCCCGTGTCCCCCATTCTGGCATCTCCGATGCTCAGGGAGCAGTTCTTCTTCTGGACGTCCCCAAGGAGGTGGAATCGGCCCTGGGTCTCTGGCTTCACTCTTCTGTCCGGGTGGTTTGTGGCCACAGCATCAGCATAGCGTGGGTTCTCCTGGTCCCGGAACCAGTAGATGTAGAGTGGGGGAGGGGAATACCAGGAGCTCCAGGGGTAAGAGAAGGAGCAGGGCACAAGGACGCACAGGCCCTCCTGCACCGTCACCGACTTCTGCACTTGCAGCTCATACCTTGGCTCCTCCTGCAGGGACCCTGGGGGGGCACAGAGGCTCAGCTGCAGCTCCAGCCCCCCCCTTCTCACCCCCGTGCCTGTCCCTCCTCCCTCAGCTCACTCACCCCCCCCACAGCAGGGGCAGCAGCAGCAGGGGCAGCATGTCTCCATCCGCCAGGGCCCCAGCCCAGTCCCAGGTCCCGCTGTCAGGGAAGGAAATGCCCCAAATGTCCAAATGTGGGGTGGGGCTGAGGAAGCCCCGACAGGAAGCCGGTGGGTGAGTGAGAGCTGTGGCCGCGCACAGAAGGAGAACTTGGGCATCACGTGCTGTCGGGGTGAGGTGGGGGCTGGGAAGCCATTCTGCTCCCACCCCGACTGGACGCCGCAGGTGAAGATACTGAGGCCCCCAGAGAGGCTTGTCCAGACTTGTAAGTCTAGACTCCTGAGGTCACCAGGTGCCATAGCTGCAGCACTTTCCTTATGCACTTTTGTCTACACAGGAGGGAGAGCAGCACCTGGCCAGCTCCCTGGGAGTCAGGGCCTTTGGACCCTCAGCGAGATGGGAGAATAAATCCTTTATGACATGATAGGAGCTGTGGTGAGGGAAGCACAGGCTGGGGGTTTCAGGTGGGGAAGACTTTCCTCTTTCCAGAGGGAAGGCAAGTTCTCAGGGACAAACACATCAGGTGGACATGACCGGTCCTTAGCAGTCAAGAGAGATGTGGTCCCCACCACCCCTTGGACTTGGGTCCCTCATTTCGTCATTGTCCTTGTCCCAGGCAGCATCAGACTCCAGCCCTGGTGTTGACTGCCAGGTGAGGCTTGAGAGCTGGGCATTTGAAATGTGGAAGTTGAGGACATGGAATACCAAGTGTGAACCCAGACCTCTCACCTCCCGGCTGTTGAACTTTACAAAAGTTACCTACCCTCTCTGTGCCTCAGTTTGCTCAGCTGAAAAATACAGACAATAATAGAATTGCTGTGTGGGGATTCAGTGAGGTCTCACGTGTAAAGTGCTTAGGACAGTGTCTGGCCCTGAGAATTCGCTCATTCAACTGATGCTTCATGGGCACCTATGGTGCACCAGGCCCCCTGTTTTAGGAGCTGAAGATACAGCAAAGGATAAACTCTTAGGATGAGAAGGTAAGTCAAAAATCCTAGTGGGGGCTCCTCTGGGCACACTGCTTATGGATACCCTGCTCCACAAAGAACAGTAAAAAAAGAAGGCCAGGTGTGGTGGCTCATGCCTGTAATCCCAGCACTTTGGGAGGCCGAGGCGGGCAGATCATGAGGTCAGAAGATCGAGACCATCCTGGCTAACATGGTGAAACCCCATCTATACTAAAAATACAAAAAATTAGCCGGATGTGGTGGCGGGCGCCTATAGTCCCAGCTACTCAGGAGGCTGAGACAGGAGGATGGCATGAACCCAGGAGGCAGAGCTTGCAGAGAGCCCAGATCGCGCCACTGCACTCCAGCCTGGGCGACAGAGCGAGACTCCCTCTCAAAAAAAAAAAAAAGAAAAGAAAAAGATAAAATAAAATAAAATAATAAAAATCCTAGAGGGAAGACAAACATTTAATATGAAATTAAAATATGCAATCTGCTAAAGAATAATATATTCTAAGAAAAAATAAAAACAGGATCACAGAAGAGGAATCAGTGAGGACTGATAATTTTTTTTTTTTTTTTTGAGACTGAGTTTCGCTCTTGTTGCCCAGGCTGGAATGCAATGGCGCAATCTCAGCTCACCGCAACCTCTGCCTACCGGGTTCAAGCGATTCTCCTGCCTCAGCCTCTCAAGTAGCCGGGATTACAGGCATGTGCCACCACACCCGGCTAATTTTGTATTTTTAGTAGAGATGGGGTTTCTCCATGTTGGTCAGGCTGGTCTCGAACTCCCGACCTCAGGTGATCCGTCTGTCTCAGCCTCCCAAAGTGTTGGTATGACAGGTGTGATGATAAAATTTTTTACAACATGGCTTGGGGGGGTCACTTGGAGGAGATGACATTGGAGTAAAGACGCGAAGGGAGTGTGGGAATGAGTCTACTGGTATCCATTCCAAGGGAACGGCACATTTAAAAGTCCCAAGGTAGGAACACATGTAGTGTGCTTGGAAAATAGCCATATGCCAGCATGGAGGGGTGATCAGTGGGGAAGATAGTAGGAGGGTAGGTCTGGGAGGTGTCCTGGTTCTCATCATGAGGAGATGTGGGAGCTCTAATAAGAACTTGACTTTTTTTTTGTCCAGCTGGAACCATGGCGGGTGTTAAAGAGAGGAAGAAGAAGAAGAAGAAGGTTCCTGCTGTGCCAGAAACCCTGAAGAAAAAGTGAAGGAATTTCACAGAGCTGAAGATCAAGCGCCTGAGAAGGAAGTTTGTCCAAAAGATGCTTTGAAAGACAAGGAGGAAGCTTTTCTAGGAAAAAGCGAAGCACTATCACAAGGAATATAGGCAGATGGACAGAAGTGAAATTTGAATGCAAGGAAGGCAAGAAAAGCTGGCAACTTCTATGCACCTGCAGAACCCAAATTGGCCTTTGTCATCAGGATTAGAGGTGTCAATGGTGGGAGCCCAAAGGTCTGAAAGGTGTTGCAGCTTCTTCGCCGTCATCGACTCTCCAATGGAACCTTTGTGAAGCTCAACAAAGCATCAATTAACAGGCTGAGGATTGCAGAACCACATATCACATGGGGGTACCCAAACCTAAAGTCAGTAAATGAACTAACCTACAAGCGTGGTTATGACAAAATCATAAGAAGCAAATTGCTTTAACAGATAACACTTTGATTGCTTGATAAACATGTAAATATAGCATCATCTGCTATATGAGGATCCGATTCATGGGACCTGTACTGCTGGACAATGATTTGAAGAAATGACTTCCCGTAGCCCTTCAAATTATTCTCCCACAAGGTAGAATGAGGAAAGAGACAACCCATTTTGTAGAAGGTGGAGATACTGGCAACAAGGAGGACCAGATCAACAGGCTTCTTAGAAGAATGAACTAAGCTGTCTACCATGATTATTTTTCTAATCTGCTCAGTTAATAAACAGTAACCACTTTCAAACTGAAAACAAAAACCTGACTTTTGCTGAGTGTATTAGCCAGGGTTCTCCAGAGAAACAGAACCAACGGGGTGTGTGTGTGTGTGTGTGTGTGTGTGTGTGTGTGTGTGTGTGTGTGCTTATTATATGCTTTCTTAACCCAATCACATAGGATTCCCTGCTTCTAGTTGGCTCACCTACAGCTTCCCCAGGCCAACCGCCTCCAATCAGGACACACCTGAAGCTTTCTCTTTTCCCCACTATGAAGCTCTCCCACTCCACTGCCTGCCTGTGAGTCTCTGCCAAAACACAAATAATGGTGGCTGACTCCCTTGTCATAGCAAGGTCTGAATACGTGTGTGGTGGCACATGCCTGTAAATCCAGCTACCTGGGAGGCTGAGGCAGGAGGAGTACTTGAGCCTGGAAGGCGGAGGTTGCAGTGAGCATGCCACTGCATTCCAGCCTGGGAGACAGAGCGAGACTTTGTCTCAAAAAAAAAAAAAAAGAAAGAAAGAAAAAGAAAAAGAAAAAATTGGAAGATATCTCACACTGACGTGAAAGCCCCGACTTTCTTGGAAAATGGGAAGATGTGGTATCCTCACATGTAGCGATCAGCCGAGGCTGAGCAAGAATCAATCACCTTTACTTTGCCGCACTCCCCACCATGTGCTATCATCTCCCTCTACTAAAGCCAAAGTCCAGGTGTTATTTGTCGGAATACTTTCCCAGTTGTTTTCCTTACACAAATCCACTTCCCTCATTTGCCGTAACTGCCTTGACCTTGTAGAGGTTTGATTCAGGGGCACTGGACCTACCAAACAAAAGATATCAGATGTGTCTCTTTTTGGCTCATCAGCAGAGGTCAAGCTCCCTTAAGAAATGAAAGGAAACCAAAGCCCAAGGGCTCCCCCTGCTGGACCCAGTGAGCTCAGCATTTTTGGCACATTATAGACCTTAAACTTGAAGAGACAAATTCCCAAAGCATAAATGTGCAAGGCCAAGCCTCCAACGGAAATGGAAGAAGAAATAAGGAGAAGGAGGAGGAGGAGGAGAAGGAGGAGGAGGAGAAGGAGGAGGAGAAGGAGGAGGAGGAGGAGGAGGAGGAGGAGGAGGAGGAGGAGGAGAAGGAGAAGGAGAAAAGAAGAAGAAGAAGAGGAAGAAGAAGAAGAAGAAGAAGAAGAAGAAGAAGAAGAAGAAGAAGAAGAAGAAGAAGAAGAAGAAGAAGAAGAAGAAGAAGAAGAAGAAGAAAGAAGAAGGGGGGAGGGGGAAAATAAGACTTCTTGTCTCTAGTCGGACATGAGAAGAACTTCGAAGTTGTCACTTTTGTTCTTACAACAAGAAAAGGCTGAGCAAACAGAATCAACAGCTTTTCTTGGACATATCAAAAGAACTGCAGTAACACAGTGAATTACCATCCCCAAATGTGGAGACACTGGCAAGTCCAGAGAGTTACTAATGAGATCCATTTACACAGGGCAGAAGCTGCTGGAGTCACTAACTGGTGAAGACATTTGCATGGTAATTCTGACAAGTTGCTGCAGGCTGGGTAAGAATTAGCTCAGGAATGATAAATTTCTACAGGTTTCAGTCTTAGGAGTCCACACTTTCGTGGATTTTACTTCCAGTAACTCTACCAGTGAAAAGCCCAGAAAGGCCCCCTAGCCCATAGCCCTGGTAGGCAGAAGGAAGAGTAACTGTTGTTAAGTATACCCAGAGCATTCTCCCCAACACAGGCCTATTCTCCAGGGATAAAGAATTTACTGGTACCTTCTCCCACCTGGAAGAAGGCATTTCTCCTGGCCGGGCATGGTGGCTCATGCCTGTAATCCTAGCACTTTGGGAGGCTGAGTTGGGAGGATCGCTTGAGGCCAGGAGTTCAAAACTAGCCTGGTCAGCATGGCGAGAAACCCCATCTCAAAAAAAAGAAGAAGAAAAAGAAGGAGAAGGAGGAGAAGGAGGAAGGAGGAGAAGGAGGAGAAGGAGGAGATTTTCTCCTGAATCCAGCACAGCACATTCTAGACTCCCTGTCTCACCTGATATGAATGGACAGAAGCTGAGAATCACTTGTGAATGCCATAACCCAGAGGCACAGGTCCCCCAAAAGACAGATATTTAATCACAGCATGTTTAATAATGACTTGCAAAGCTATAGAGACCCTAATTCCTAGAACCTGCGAATGTGACCTGTGGCAAGAGAGACTTTGATGGTGTGATTAAGGATCTCAAGATGGGGAGATCATTTTGAATTACCTAAGTGGACCTTCAATGTAATTGCAAGAGTCCTTAAAAGACAGGCAGCAGGGCCAGGCACGGTGGGTCATACCTGTAATCCCAGCCGTTTGGGAGGCTGAGGCGGGAGGATCAAGAGGTCTAGAGATCGAGACCATCCTGGCCAACATGGTGAAATCCCATCTCTACTAAAAATACAAAAATTAGCTGGGCATGGTGGCACGCACCTGTAGTCCCAGCTACTCAGGAGGCTGAGGCTGAGGAACCGTTTGAACCCGGGAGGCAGAGGTTGCAGTGAGCCTAGACTGTGCCACTGCAGTCCAGCCTGGAGACAGAGCGAGACTCCATCTCAAAAAAAGAAAAAGAAAAAGAAAAAAAGAAAGAAAAAGAAAATCTTCATCCCTTCCCAAGACAAAGCACGAATATTCCTCCCCCTGCTCTTAATGTCCAGCCACTTCATGAATGATACCCTATGTCTGTAACTTCCCAGTTCTCAGGAGCTGAGAAGTTGATTTGTAAGCCCAGCTCCCACTTCCCCAATCCTGTAGCTCTTGAATGAAGCCTGCACTGCTCAATACTCACTGTTCGTTTCACATATTAGCTTCATGACTTGGAACAGGAAACAGTCCCCTTTCTAGGGTGACCAGGACCCCCAATAACAAGATGGGCCTAGAAAGGAAAAGCACTGTGCACTCCCAGGCCCCAGCACCTGGGCTCCTGATTTGGGAAAGAATTGACTTCTTTAAATTATCAAATGTTCTGATCAGGCACGGTGGCTCACGCCTGTAATCCCAGCACTTTGGGAGGCCGAGGCAGGTGGATCACTTGAGGTCAAGAGTTTGAGACCGGCCTGGCCAACATGGTGAAACCCTGTTTCTACTAAAAATACAAAAATTAGCTGAGTGTGGTGGCACATGCCTGTAGTCCCAGCTACTCGGTAGGCTGAGGCAGGAGGATTGCTTGAACCTGGAAGGTGGAGGTTGCAGTCAGCCGAGATCATGCCACTGCACTCCAGCCTGGCGACAGAGCAAGGCTCCGTCTCAAAAAATAAAAAATTAAATAAAAATTTAAATAAATTATCAAATGTTCTAACTCATCAGCATGGTATAGCTCGCCATTATTCAGGACGTTAATTCCTCTTAACAACGTGCTCTAGCTTTCAGTGTAGAGGTCTTGGAACCATTTTGTTAGTTTCACTTTTAAGAATACTGTGATTTGAGGTGCTATTTTAAAAGATACTGTATCTTAAGTTTAATTTTCCAATAGTTGCTACCAGAGATATAGAAATGATTTCTGTATGTTGACTTTGGATGCAGCTGCTCTACTAAATTCTCATAGTTATATCAAATTAGAAGATATTTTGGATTTTCTATGTATGTTATCTTGTCATTGAAAACAATGATGTTTTGCTTCTTCCTTCCCAATCACTGTGCCTCTTATTCTTCCTGCTTCATTGAACCCACTAGTAGTTTTATTACAATGTTGCATGAAGTGGTAATAATAGACATTCTTGTTTTTCTTGATCTTAGGGGAAAAGTGTTCAATTTGCACTATTCAGTATAACTGGAAGTCCATGCTACATAAATACAGTAACTCCAGTGCCATTCACCAATAAAATTCTAGTTCATAGTTGTATTCAATGTATATATAGTGTTTTAATTTTTTTTTTTAAGAAAGAGTCTCGCTCTGTTGCCCAGGCTATAGTGCAGTGGCACGATCACAGCTCATTGCGGCTAACTCCTGGACTCAAGTGATCCTCCTGCCTCAGCCTCCCAAAGTGCTGGAATTACAGGTGTGAGCCACCACAGCACCCAGCCATTTAAAAAATATTTTTAATTCATGGATCGCAGTTTAAAATTTGGAGCTCTCTCCCAGTAATCTGAATGCCTAACTTCTCTTGAAATAACTGACTACCTTGCATGCCCAGGTAACAGCAATTAGCCCAGGGAGGCAGGAGCTGCCCCTCTTTACTATGCTGCATTCCCCACCAAGTGCTATGGTCTCCCCTGAGCTGAGGCCAAAACAAGTATACTGACAAAGCTTTGTCAATATCTTGCCCCATTGTTTATCTTCTTGTTGATGTTGTCATTTGAGACAAGGTCTTGCTCTTGTCCCCCAGGCTGGAGTACGGTGGCACGATCATAGCTCACTATAGCCTCCCACTCCTGGGCTCAAGTGATCTTTCCGCCTCAGCCTCTTGAGTAGTTGGGACCACTGGTGTGTGCCACCATGCCCGGCTAATTTTTTTATTTTTTGTAGAAGTGGGGTCTCACTGTATTGCCCAGGCGGGTCTCAAACTCCTGGGCTCAAATGATCCTCCTGCCTTGGCCTCCCAAAGCCCTGGGATTACAGGTATGAGCCACCATGTCCCACCCCCATTATTTATCTTACCCCAGTCCTACTTATTTTCTATACCTGCTTTCCTCTTGTAGAGACTCTACTGTGTAACTCCTGGGAAAACAGATGCACTGAGCCATTAAATAAAAATTCTTCTAGCTGAAATCGCTTAAACCCGGGAGGCAGAGGTTGCAGTGAGCTGAGATGGTGCCACTGCACTCCAGCCTGGGCCACAGAGCGAGACCCTGTCTCAATGTGTGTGTGTGTGTGTGTGTGTGTGTGTGTGTGTGTGTGTGTCTGTGTATTCCTCTAGCCAGGCTGGGTGCAGTGGCTCAAGCCTGTTAATCCCAGCACTTTGGGAGGCCGAGGCAGCAGGATCGCTTGAGCCTGGGAGTTAGAGACCAGCCTTAACAATATAGTGAGACCCCACTCCCCGCCACCCGTCTCAAGAAAAAAACAAGTCCTCTAGCCAAGGGTTTACTCTTTAACTTCATTTCTCACGGTGGATCCCGCTCAAGCGGAGTCCGGGAGCCAATCGATGTCCAATTGTACTCCCTGCTGGACAAGGTTCACTTGTTCAGAGGTAACTTGCGGAGAGATGCAGAGCTCCAGTTGAGATGCTCCAGCTCCCTCTGCCAACACAGTTTAATAACAAGTAATAAAGTAGAAAAACAATACAGCATAAAAATAATTGAGAAAATTATTTTAATTAATAATGTGAAACAAAAAAGGTGGTAGATTAGCAGCTTGCTGCTTATAAGGAAATTAAACTTTCTGGTAAAATTGTAATAAGCAGTGGTAAGAGAACAGAATAAAAATAAAACGAGAAAATCTAGCAGAAATAATTAAGGAGAAGATGATGACAATGAAAAAATGGAATTGAATTAGAGGCGTGAAATATAATACTTGACACACAGAAAACAAAAGCCAGTGGTTCAGAGTCCAGGTTCCGGAAAATATCACAGGATGAAGGGGAAAGAAAGAATGAAGTAATGAAAGGGAAGGTTCTCCGAAGGAGTCAGATTATCAGGAGAATTCTTCATTTAGCTTCTTGCTAATAACTAGAAAACTCGGGATAAATTGATGATTTTTCAGGAACATGTAAATTACAAAAATATTCTCAAGGAGAGACATATTAAATCAATTGACAATTTTGATATACACAGACAGAATCATATTAAATTATTTCAAACTATCAACAGACAATGCTGATACAATGTAAATGAAAAAGAAAAATAAAGAGCTTCACAATTATTTGTACAGAGCGAGCATCACATAACATGAAAACCTAACAAGGTAATACAGAAAAGGAGAAGTATATAGACAAATCTCCCTATGAATATTGACATGAGAATTCCAAATATTTGGAATTTAGCAATAAAAACCTCCAGTAATTTTTTCTTTAAATACCAGCTGAATGTGGAAGCACAGCCTACAGTCCCAGCTACTCAGGAGGCTAAGGTGAGGGGATTCCTTGAGCCCAGGAGTTCTAGGCTGCAGTGAGCTACGCTGGGGCCACTGGGCTCCAGCCTGGGTGACACGGCAAGACCACATGTCTTTCTGAGGTCTTGGAGGCTAAAATGCACACGCACACAAAAACTCATATCTCTTTAAAAATAAATAAATAAGCCATGTTAAAATGGATATTACCTAAGAATAATGAGATGATTGGATATTAGAAAATCTATTAAAATAAATTGTGCATAGATTAAAAGAGACTATGATATCATTTTGTTAGATGCTGAAAGGGCATGTCATAAAATATAGTACCTTTTCCCCCAAAATTCCCTTATATAAGATTATTTGCTTAATCTAAGATTATGTATGTATAATCTTAGATTTATACATTTATAATCTTAGATTATATATATTATATTTAATCTTAGATTTATATATATATAATCTTACATCTATATATATATTATATTTACCTACCTGTCTACCTAATCTACAAAGCCAAAAGCAGTTAAATGCTTCTATGTGAAACATTATGTTGCTTGCCACCCCAGGACATAGTCCTATGATCACTTCTCTTTGACATCTTCACTCATTCCCAAAGCAATCTCATCCAGTCCAAAGGTTTTAAATACTATCAAACATTGATAAGTCCCAAATATACGTCTTCATTCTAGTCCTCAGTTTAGAGCTCTAGATCCGTACATTTAATTGCCTGTTTGGATATGTACTCTGTGTCTCAAGTTCACCGTGTCCAAATCTTACTCTGGGCGCCCACTCCAAGCCTGCTCTTCCTGCAATCTTCCTCATCTCAGTAAATGTTAAGTCCATTTTCCAGCTGCTCAGGCCGAGGATCTTGGAGTCTTCCTTATCACTCTTCCTTCTCTTACACCCTGCATCCAGTCAGAAATCCTCTTAGTTCTACATTCAAAATATACCCAGAGGCTGGGCACAATGGCTCACGCCTGTAATCCCAGCATTTTGGGGAGCCAAAGTGGGTGGATCACTTGAGGCCAGAAGTTTGAGACCAGCCTGGACAACATGGTGAGATATTATCTCAAAAAAAATTATATACATCTACACCTATAATCCAAATATATATATATATTCAAAATTACTTCTTCTCTTCCTCCTCCTGCTCGTTCTTCTTCCTCTTCTCCTCCTCCTCATTCTTCTTTTTTTTTTGAGATGGAGCCTCACTCTGTCACCCAAGCTGGAATGCAGTGGCATGATCTTGGCTCACTGCAACCTCCGCCCCTCAGGTTCAAGCGATTCTCCCACCTCAGCCTCCCAAGTAGCTTGGATTACAGGCATGTGCCACCACGCCCAGCTAATTTTGTATTTTGAGTAGAGACAGGGTTTCACCATGTTGGCCAGGCTAGTCTTGAACTCCTGACCTTGTGATCCTTCTGCCTTGGCCTCCCAAAGTGCTGGGATTACAAGCATGAGCCACTGTGCCCGGCCTCATTCTTCTTTTCTTTTCCTCCTCCTCCCTTCTCCTCCTCCTCCTTCTTCTTCTTGTCCTTCTTCTTCTCCTCTTTCATCATCTCCAACTTCCTCTTCTTCTTTCCTCACCTCTTCCTTTCTTTTTCCTCCTCACCACTTCTTTTCCTTTTCTGATCAGTAGAACCCTGAAGCCAACAGGTGGGGCAGAGCAAGACAGATGGCTGTGCAGAGGTCATCTGGAACGGGGAGCTCCAAGCAGAACGAGGAGGGTATCTACCCAGGGATGTCAGAGGCGAGTGTCAGAACCTGTGGAGGGAGGGCACTTACATGTGTTTGCACACAGGGATGGCCCCTCATGGGTGTCAGAGCTTGAACAGGGTGAGTGGAGTCCTTTGCCAGAGGGCATCCCAGTAGTGGGAAGCGGGACCAAGCAGGATAAGGATCCAGTCTTGCTGGAGAGGAGCAGTGGCTGAGATGAGGGACTAGTTACACTCAGGAGATTGACTGAACAAATGAGTAAATATATCACGATTAATGGGAAACAAGTTTCTCATTCTCAGAGAAGGGATTTACACATATGGAAAGGCAGAAAACTACAATGACCCATGTAGTACTGGATTGCAACTAGAGGTAAAGGAGTGAATTCATGGATTTCAATGTGTTTCATGGATGAAATAACACATGAATGCAAATGAGAGACCAATTCCAACAAAGTCAGGATCAAGACAATGGCACCCAACTATCACAATGATTATTTAACATTCTAACAGTGGGGTTCTTGGTTGCAAAGGAAACCAATTTGGGTTAACTTAAGCAACAAAAAAGAATTCAGTCATAAGACCTTGGGCAGCTGACAGATTCGATGAAAAGGCTAAAGTACCAAGTTTAGAAAGTGGGTCAGAACCCAAGGAAACAATGAAAGAAGAACCATCTCCAAGTTTCCCTAGGGACAGCCCAGTTCAGTGCCATCAAAATGAGTACTGAGCCCTTCTTTATGTCTTTATAAAGTCTCAGTGTAAGTTTAGTCAGATACCTGCATGCTAGCCACTAGGTTTCCAGGAAAGCATGCATCTAGCTTTTAGGTCCTTAGAGGTGGGAAGGAGGACTTCCTATCATGATGGAACCCCCTAATAGAGAAATGTAGTTCAGCTGTGCACTGCAAACAATGCTCCGAGAGTGCTAGCACAATGCAATTACAAAACAGAACCATATAAATGGTATCAACCCTGGAAAGGATATATCTTTATTATTTGCAATCAGCATGATTATATATCTGGGAAATTCAAAATTAACTGGGAAAAAGAGTAGAGGCAACACAGTAACTCATTAAAGTATCAGGTTACAAAAGGGTTTTACAATTTGTCACTATTGACATTCTGAACTGGATACGCCTTGGTTGTGGGAGGAGAGAAGAGATGGTCAGTGCATTGTAGGATGTTTAACAGCATCCTTGGCCTCTATTCACTAGATACCAGTAGCACTCCCTCCCCTACCAAGTTGTGACAAACAAAAATGTCTTCAGACCTTGCCAAATGTCCCCTGGGGGGTTGTGCAATTAATGTATAAGAATCAATAACTTTCTTACATTAAAAAACTAACCAATTAAAAGTTATAGTGAGGCCAGGCAAGATGACTCATGCCTGTAGTCCCAGCACTTTGGGAGGCAGAAGGAGTGTTTGAGCCTGGGAGGCAGAGGTTGCAGTAAGCCAAGATTATGCCACTGCACTCCAGCAGGGGTGACAGAGCGAGACTCTGTCTCCAAAAAAAAATTATAATGAAAAAATTATTCTTGTTCATATTTAAATCACCTCAAAATCAGATTTAATCCATCTGAAATGGCTTTATGTATGGTATGAGGTGGGGATCTAACTTTACTTGTTGATTCTTTACAAGATCCTGATTAGTGTATTTATCTTACACCTTGCCAAATCAAATAACTTGATTATTTTTCTAAATTTAATTTTAAGTTCCAGGATACATGTGCAGGACATGCAGGTTTGTTACATAGCTAAACATGTGCCATGGTGGTTTGCTGCACCTATTAACCCATCACCTAGGTATTAAGCCCTGCATACATTAGCTATTTATCTTGATGCTCTCCCTCCTCTGGCACCTCCGACAGGCCCCAGTGTGTGTTGTTCCCCTGCCTCTGTCCATATGTTCTCATTGTTCAGTTTCCACTTACAAGTGAGAACATGTGGTGTTTGGTTTTCTGTTCCTGTGTTAATTTGCTGAGGATAATAGCTTCCAGCACCATCCATGTGTCTGCAAAGGACACGATCTCATTCCTTTGTATGGCTGCATAGTATTCCACAGTGTATATTTACCACATTTTCTTTATCCAGTCTATCATTGATAGGAATTTTGGTTGACTCCATGTCTTTGCTATTATGATTAGTGCTGCAGTGAACATACACATGCATCTATCTTTATAATAGAATGATTTATATTTTTTGGTGTATACCCAGTAATGGGATTGCTGGGTCAAATGGTGTTTCTGAGAACTTGATTATTAGTTCTAAGGTTTTTCTGTAAATTCTCTAGTGTTTTTTTAAGTAGATGTTCATGTTGTCTACAAAAATGACAATCTTGTCTTTTCATTTCTCATCTTTATACCTTATTTCAACTTTCTCTCTGACTATCTTTCCTAACACCACAAATTCAAAGATAATTGTGGTAATAGCGGGACTCTGCCTCATTCCTAGCTTTAGAGTTTCATTATTATGACCAATGAGCGCCTGAATATGGCTAGTGTGACCAAGTAACTTAATTTTCAGTGTTGTTTCACTGTAATTAATTTAAACTTAAATGGGCTTGGCAAACCTGGCCCATCTCAAAATAAATAAAATTGAACTCCTGTCTCATCTCAGACTATGTACAAAAATACATGCCAGGCTTAAACGTACAAAAAGAAAAGACATGAAAGAATTTGAAGAAAATGTAGGAAAGAGGCCAGGTGTGGTGGCTTATGTCTGTAATCCTAGCAATTTGGGAGCCTAAGGTGGGAGGACTACCTGATCCCCGAAGTCCAAAAGCAGCCTGGGCAATATAGGGAGACCCTCTGTCTACACAGAAAAGAAGAGAGAAAGAAAGAAGGAAAGAAAGAAAGAAAGAAAGAAAGAAAGAAAGAAAGAAGAAGAAGGAAGGAGGGAGGGAAGGAAGGAAGGAGGGAAGGAAGGAAGGAAGGAAGGAAGGAAGGGGAAGGGAAGGGAAAGAGAAAGAGAAAGGAAAGGAAGGAAGGAAGAAAAGGAGGAAAGGAGGGAGGGAAGGAGGGAGGGAGGGAAAGAAGGAAGGAAGGAAGGAAGGAAGGAAGGAAGGAAGGAAGGAAGGAAGGAAGGGAGGGAGGGAGGGAGGGAGGGAGACGATGTGGCTGTGATGGTAACTTTCTTAGCCAAGAGAAGAAACCCAAAAGCTGTGGAGAAGAACAGCGGTCATAAATGACTATGTGGATATAAAACATTTTTGTATGGTAAAATGTACCAAAAACAAAACCAGTGCACTAAGGGGTTAGGGATGGTAAATTTTTCAATACATATGGCAGATAAAAGTCAAGGTCTACATTCCGGCAAGAGGTCTCACAAATTGAATTTGTTTTAAAAAAGACAAACATTCCAACAGAAAACAAGCAAAGAATGTGATTAGAGAATTCACAGAAAAGCAAATCCAAAAGGCTAAACATGAAACAACTGCTCAAATTAACCAGCAGTTTGAAAAGTGCTTATTGAGTCAAAATAAAATGTCATCTTACACCTATGAACTGGAAAAATTATAACACCCTTAAGCTGGTATGGATGCGAGGAAATGTGAGCACCTTTAAGCTGGCATGGGGGTGAGGAAAAGGGTACCCTTACATGTAGAAGCAATTTGGGATCATCCATTAGCAATACTCCTACACATTCACTTTATCTCAAAATCCACCTCCTAAGAATCTACCCCACTGGAACAAAAGCAGCACTACAGAAGGTAAATATACAAGGAGGTTAATTGTTGCATTATTCGTGGCAGCAAAACTGGAAATAAAGTTAATGCCCATCAGTCTGATAATGGCTGAGTAACTTTGGTTTGCCAACACCACTGAGTACGGGACAAATGTTTAGAAATCATAACAAATTGAACAAAGAAGCAGCTAGGTAAAATCAATTTCCCTTAAGCCAGATATGAAAGAGATTTGCAAAAAATGTAAAACAATGTCAGTCTTTACATTGATTTTGTTCTTGAAAATGTAGGCATTTTTCATTAAATATATTAATTGTGTTAACAATTAACATATAACATGCATGCGGCCGGGTGTGGTGGCTCACGCCTGTAATCCCAGCACTTTGGGAGACTGAGATGGGCAGATCGCTTGAGCTCAGGAGTTGGAGACTGGCCTGGGCAACATGGTGAAACTCCGTCTCCACGAAAAATTTAAAAAGTAGCCAGGTGTGATGGTGCAAACCTGTAGTCCCAGCTACTAGGGAGTCCGAGGTAGGAGAATCGCTTGAGCCCAGGAGGTGGAGGCTGCAATGAGCCAAGATCTCACCACTGTACTCCAGCCTAGATGACAGGGTGAGACTCCGTCTCAAAAAAAAGGTGGGGGAGGGGTTTATCATTGTCATTTAAAACAAATATATAAATATTTTGAAAACAATTCTCATTGAATGAAGATTATAAGGGAACTATAAATGTAACTAGAAAAATATTAGACGATTCAACAGAAAAATTCACAAATGATCTGAGTTTACACCTTAGTCCTTTCAGGCTGCTGTAAGAAACTAGCACAAATAAACAAAATACCACTTCGAAACAAGAGAAATTTATTTCTCACTATTCTGGAGGCTGGGAAGTCCAAGATCAAGGTACTGGCAGATTAGGTGTCTGGTAAGGGCCCACTTCCTGGTTTGTAGAAATGAGGACTTTTGGCTGTGTCCTCACATGTTGAAGGGGAACTCTGGGGCCTTTTTCTTAAAGGTCCAAATCTCATTCATGAGGGCTTTACTCTCATTGCTTCATCACCTCTGAAAGGCCTCATCTCCTAGTATCATCACATTGGTGATTCAATCTCAACATATGAGTAGACAGAGACACACACATTCATAGCAGTAAACTTCACAAAAAGAAAATCCAAATGACCATGAATTATATAAAAGGATTCTGAATAATTTATTATTTTTAAAACATATGGTGAAATTAGCAGTATTGCACCACTATTCATCTTCTGGTTTTGAGCATTATGCTGTGGTTATATAAGAGAGTAACTTCAGGGAAGTTCAGTGAAGGGTTTGCAGGAATCTGCTGTACCATTTTTACAACTTTTCAAAATACTAAAAGTAGCTCGGCATAAACAGTTAAAAATGTGGAGGAGTCAAATTTTAACATTTTACATTAGAGTATGGGAACAATGATTTCTCAGTACTTCCAGCTGTTACTTTTTTCTCTGTTCACCTTACTGCACAGTTCTGGTACTAAATAGATGCTCACTTTGCCAGCAAAAGGTCCTAGTGTTGGCTGGGTGCGGTGGCTCACGCCTGTGATCCCAGCACTTTGGGAGGCCAAGGCAGGCAGATCTCGAGGTCAGGAGTTTGAGACCAGCCTGGCCAATATGGTGAAACCCTGTCTCTTAAAAATATAAAAATTAGCCGGGTGTGGTGGTGTGTGCCTGTAGTCCCAGCTACTCAGGAGGCTGAGGCAGAAGAATCGCTTGAACCCGGGAGGCGGAGGTTGCAGTGAGCCGAGATCATGCCACACTGTACTCCAGCCTGGGCGACAGAGCAAGACTCTGTCTCAAAAAAAGAGAAAGGTCCTAGTGTTAGTGATGTTGGCAAGTTATTAAGCTTCCTTCCTCACTAATAGAAACTAATACAAGGAAAGGATTACTTCCTTTTTGGGAAATCTGGTCAAGCTGATGATCCAATTTAATTAAAACAATACCACAAACTGAATCTTTGTTTATTGCTTGAAAAGCTACTTTCTAGATCCTTTTGTAGTTCCTAAGTGTGAGGATTGGGTTTTCGGCCTCGTGTATAAGATGTGCCTCCCTCATTCCTTGTTACAACGTCGGCATATTACTCATCTGAATGGAAAAAAAAAAGTTTCTGAATAGTTTCAGAAGTAGATGTTAAGATTCATCTTAAAGTAGTCATATAGGTCAAGAAATGAAACATACACAATATTTCAGAATCCCCTGCATGTGGCTTCCCCAGTAATAATCCACGCCTCCCTCCAGAAGTCAGTAACATTCTAATTCTAACTTTTTGATAATTTTGCACTCACTTTTCTTTTTATTGCTATTAGTTATATAGTTTTCTTTTCTTTTCTTTTCTTTTGAGATGGAGTTTCACTCTTGTTGCCCAGGCTGAGCGTAATGGTGCAATCTCGGCTCACTGCAATCTCCGCCTCTTGGGTTCAAATGATTCTCCTGCCTCAGCCTCCTGAGTAGCTGGGATTACAGGCATGCACCACCATGGCCAGCTAATTTTGTATTTTTAGTAGAGACGGGGTTTCTCCATGTTGGTCAGGCTGGTCTCGAACTCCTGACCTCAGGTGATCTGCCTGCCTCGTGCCTCCCAAAATTCTGGGATTACAGGCATGAGCCACTGTGCCCAGCATAATAGTTTTCCTTTAGCTATTTTTAAGATTACATATTTACATGTATGGAACGAGATTCTATGTGTTCATTTGATTTTGCAAATTTTTATAATATCACATTGATGACAATATTCTATGTACTCATATAGCTGTATTTCATTTTTTTCATTGCTGAATAGCATTCCATTATGTGGATATACCACACTTCATCGATCCACTTGCCTTATAAGTGGGAGCTAAATGATGAGAACACATAGAGGGGAACAACACACACTGGGGCCTACTGGAGGGTGGAGGGTGGGTGGAGGGAGAGGATCAGGAAACATAACTAATGAATACTAGGTTTAATACCTGGGTGATGAAGTAATCTGTACAGCAAACCACCAGGACACAAGTTTACCTATGCAACAAACCTGCACATGTACCCCAAACTTTAAAGTTTAAAAAAAGTGTATTCAAGAGTTGAGATTTAGCACAATTAATAGCTTTTACTGTTTCATCAAGTGCAATCTTAAATGAAGCTGGAATTTTTCTTAACAGTGAGTGTGAAGTGATAAAGGATACAACTTCCAGCACAATTTAGCGCTATTACTTTGCTTCCTGCTAAGGTTACAGCCCTTTTACGTACCATTGCTTTTGCACCAGCAATGTAATGTCAACACAGAGAAAAAACAAATAACATCTGTGTATTATTACTAAAATAGTTTTGACCTTGAAGATGCCCCCTGAAAGAATCTCGGTATCTCTTAGTAGAACCCTGTCTCTCGAGGATGCATCTTAGAGGAATTTCTATATATATGTCTGTATGCCTGTGTATAGATGCTCCTTAACTTATGGTGGGGTTTCATCCTAATAAATCTGTCATAAATTGAAAATATAGTAAGTCAGAAGTAATTTTCTACTTAATATTTTCCATGTATGATGGGATTATACTGAATGTGTACTCAGTATACCGAGTACTGAATGTGTATGGCTTTTGCACTATCATAAACATGAAAAATTATAAGTTGAATCATCATAAGTCAGGGATGGTCTGTATGTAAGTGTGTATATATCTCCTACCTCAGTAGATAATGCTAAAAAATTTTCCCAAACAATTGCATGAATTTACACTCCCAAAAGTGTACAATATGAGAGTTACCATTGCCCCACATCCTTGCCAACCCTTGGTACTTTCCATTTTTAGCAATCTGATGAGTATGTAATGGTATCCACTATGGTACTGATTGGTTTCTACCTCTAAAGAGGTTGAGGGCCTTTTCTTATACAATTGGAGTTCATTGGATTTTCTTCTTGTAAAGTCACTTTTGAAGTGATTGGCCAATTTTGCTATTGGATTGTCTGATTTTTTTTTCTAATTGGATTTGTATATTCCTCAGTTGATGAGAATTGTTATGGATAAAGATAGAATTTCATCAGACTCATTTCTGCCTTCCATGGGATAGTCATATTATGTTTTTTTCTTGTATTTGTGCTTGTGATAAATACACTAAATGAGTTTCTAATGTTAAACCACCCTTGCATTCCTGACATAAACACATCTTGGCTATGATGCATTATCATTTTTATATCTAGCTCTATTTAATTTGCAAACTTTGGCTTAATATTTGGGCCACTATATGCCTAATTAAGATTTGCCTATACTTTTTTTTTCATATTGTTGAGTTTGGGTATTAATTTTATAATTAGCCACAGAAAATGAGCAAGAGTTTGAATAGGAATAGAGTAATTTCTTCCTTAAGTTTTGGTACAATTTGCTGGTATACCTAAAGTTTAGCCATCTTGACCTAAAGTTTGCTTTGTGGGATGATTTTTACTACTGATTCTTCTGAATAGTTTTAGAACTATTCAGGTTTTCTACTTGTTTTCTGAGGCTATTATACTAAATTACATATTTTTATTAATTTATCCATTAATCTAAATGTCAAAGTATGTGAAATTGTTCAAAATATTATCGTATATTCTCAATGTCTGCAACATCAGTGGTTATGTCTTTTATTTTATTTCTGACATTAGCTACATGTGCCTTCTCTCTTTTCATTGTATTTAGACTCCCCAGAGGTTTATCAATTTTATTACTTTTTCACCAAACAAGTTAGGGCTTTGTTGATTCTACTGCATGCATTTTAAAACATGTATTATTTAGTACTTATTTTATTATTTTCTTATGTCTACTTTCTTGAGTTTTTTTATCTCTTGAGAAGAAAGATCGAATTCAGTTTATCTTATTTCAATTCCAGTAATATGATTTTAAGCTATTCATATCTGTCTTAGTCCATTTAGTTTTGCTAAAAAAGCAATACCTGATGCTGGGTAATTTATACAGAAAAGAGGTTTATTTGGCTCACAGTTCTGCAGGCTGCATAAAAAGCATGGAACCGGCATCTGCTTCTGGTGAGGCCTCAGGATGCTTCGACTCATGGCAGAAGGTAAAGGGGAGCCACCACGTGCAGAGATCACATGAGGAGAGAGAAAGCAAGAGATAGGGACACTGGAGGTGGTAGGTTCTTTTTAACAACAGCTCTTGTAAGAATTAATAAAGCAAGAACTCACTCATTACCAAGAGGACAGCACCAAGCCATTCATGAGGCACTCACTCCCATAACCCAAACATCTCCCATTAGGTTGCATCTCTAATACTGGGGATAAAATTTCAACTTAAGGTTTGGAGGGGTCAAATATCCAAATATCTCTCTAAATACTTTCTAATTTCCAACTTGACTGCTTATTTGACCCATGGACTACTTGGAAGTGACTTCTTAATTTTCAACCTTTCAAGAGTTCAATAATATTTTTGTTTCAGATCTCCATCTTAACAACAAAGTGATCAGAAAATATACTTTTTGTGATATAAATCCCTTAAACTGTGTTGAGATTTTCTTAATGGCTCAGTCTCTGATCAAGTTGTACAAATATTCTGTGTGTGCTTTAATAATGCATGTATTGTTGCTGTTGTGAGTGTACTGTTTTGTCTTTTAAGTCAATTTGTTGATGATGTTGTGTAGATTTTCTACATCCTCACTGACTTTTTTCATCTGTTTAATTTTCTCATTAATGAAAGAGATATGTTAAAAAATTTCCCACTATGATTATAAATTTGGACATTTTCTGTAGCTCTGACAACTTTGGATTTGTATATTTTGAGGCTGCATTATTTAGTGTATACTAATTAGGTTTTTAAATGTTCTGATGAAACTATTATCATTGTGATATGATCATCATTACTGGTAAGTATTTTGCCTAAACACTTTGCCTAAATAAATTTTACTTTAGCTGAGGTCAATATATCTACCCAGGTTTCTTTTGGTTAGTATTTGCTGCATTATATATAAATTTTCATCTTTTTTCTTTGACATTCCTGTATCACTATGTTTTAGATGTGTCTTTTGTAAATGGCATACAGTTGGATTTCTTTTGGCCCAGTCTAGCAAACTGATTTTAACTGAAGGCTTACATTACATTTAATGCAATTACTAATATATTTGAATCTAAATCTATTATTTTTGTACCTGCTTTGTGTTCTGTGGTTTTTTTTGTTTTGTTTTGTTTTTTGTCTTTTCAATGATTCATTTTTTCCTCTTTCTGGCCTCCATTTGGACTGCTGGAGTAATTTCTATTCTTCTTAGTTCATTTCTTTTCCACAAGTTTAGAAGTTTTGCACTCTATTGCTAAGTTTATTAGTTATTCTTTAAAAAACATATAATAACAGTTAATAAAGTCTAAAGTTAGTGACCTTTTAAAGTTTCTCCAATATAAGATAGGACATTAGAACCCTTTACTCAATTTGCACATTCCAATATATTACTATTTTCTTATTTTATGTATGTCTTATATTTAAGCTTCTTACTCATTTTTATTGTTATGATTACTCAAATTATTACCAATGGTGAAATAACAGAGAGTGCAGGTGGAGGGCAAAGCATTGGGAGATTAACTGGCACTCAGTCACCTTGGTGATAAAGGTTATTATGAAGACAGGCTGCCTCTGACCAACTTGAAGTCCAAAGAAAAAGGAAAAGACAGCTGAGCACCGTGGCTCATGCCTGTAATCCAAGCACTTTGGGAGGCCGAGGCTGGTGGATCACGAGGTCAGGAGTTCAAGACCAGCCTGACCTACATGGTAAAACCCCATCTCTACTAAAAATACAAAATTTAGCCAGGTGTGGTGGTGCACGCCTGTAATCCCAGCTACTCAGGAGGCTGAGGCAGGAGAATTGCTTGTGAACCAGGAGGCAGAGGTTGCAGTGAGCCAAGATCACACCACTGCACTCCAGCCTGGGCAAGAGTGAGACTCCTTCTCAAAAAAAAAGAAAAAAATAAATGAGTCCTTGCATGCCCAACTTAAGACATATGTTAGAAACATCAGAAAGCATCTATGGCTACCTTAAAAGAATCGCTTATCTTTTTTACCATGCCAGCTAAATGCACAACCCCTCCAGGTCCCATAGATTAAACAAGAAAATAATTTTAAGGCCAAAAAGTACAACTGTGGGCCTCATTACCCAGAAGCAGGTGACTTGATGTATTGATGAAATGACCTACTGAAGGCAAGTTATAGTGCCATCTGGAGGTGAATATTTGGTAAGGTTGAGTGAGGTGCTATAGAACAGTATTTGCCTTAAACCAGCACCAATATACAGTGCCATTTCTCCCAGAGCCAGAATACACAATGTGAAAACCAAGAAGTGGAGGTAGTGAGAGGTGAAGCCAGCTGGGCTTCTGGGTCAGGTGGGGATTTGGAGAACTTTTCTGTCTAGCTAGAGGATTGTAAACACACCAGTCAGCCCTCTGTAAAAAAGCACCAATCAGCATTCTGTGTCTAGCTAAAGGTTTGTAAATGCACCAATCAGCACTCTGTAAAAACGCACCAATCAGCATTCTGTGTCTAGCTAAAGGTTTGTAAATGCACCAATCAGCACTCTGTAAAATGGGCCAATCAGTGCTCTGTAAAATGGACCAATCAGCAGGATGTGGGCGGGGCCAAATAAGGGAATAAAAGCTGGCCACCAAGGTAGCAGCGGCAATCTGTTCGGGTACCATTCCACGTGGTGGAAGCTTTGTTCTTTTGCCTTTCACAATAAATCTTGCTGCTGCTCTCTCTTTGGGTCTGCACTACCTTTATGAGCTATAACACTCAGTGTGAAGGTCTGTGGCTTCACTCCTGAAGTCAGTGAGACCACGAACCCACCGGGAGGAACAAAACAACTCTGGACGCACCACTTTTAAGAGCTGTAACGCTCACTGCGAAGGTCTGTGGCTTCACTCCTGAGGTCAAGTGAGACCACAAACCCACCGGAAGAAAGAAACTCCGGACACATCTGAACATCTGAAGGAACAAACTCCAGACACGCCATTTTTAAGAAGTGTAACTAACACTCACTGCGAGGGTCCGCGGCTTCATTGAAGTCAGCGAGACCAAGAACCCACCGGAAGGAACCAATTCCAGACACAGTAGGACTGGTCCCTCTTCCTTATTCCACCTAATCACACACTTATGCAATTTTTGCCTCCTAAACTTGCAGCTTGGGAGTGGGTGGGTTTGACAGTCCTCAAGAAGAGTGTCTCAAGGAGAAACACTTCCACAAAAGGACCCAGTTATGGTTTCAAGTGGAAGCAGAGGCTGCTTCTTGGCCATTTTGGGCAAGTTATGATGCTAAACCATCAGGCAGAGAAGGAGGTACCTTTTACTAAGCTAGTAAAGGTACCAATTGATCCAATTATTAGAAGAAAAATATGTTGTTGCTATACAGTGCAATCAAAGACAATTAGGAGTAGAACCCAGACTATTCAGTGGGGAGGAAGCATGAATGACTTGGATGCTTTGGGTCACTCCACCAAGTAAAAAATTCCAAGGAAACAAAGTGCTAGAAGAAGGTAAGAGAGACATAAAATAATTATCAATTTAGGCTTTATGACCAGCTATAGAAGCAGGAACTGCAGCTATTATGTTTTATGGTAACTAATTGTTTCTTTCTCACCTCAATTTCACCCTGATATCTTACATGAAGAGCACTTTTCATGGCTGTTGTTATAATTTCAGTTTCAGAAGTATAGCAGGAATGACTTCCCTCTGCAGTAATAGAACTAATACTGGGCATCTCTGTGTTAAGGATGTGAGCTTGTTCATCCAAACAAAAGAACATAATGGGTGCTCAGTGACAACAGGGATGACCTGTGCCTCTCCAGATCCATCATTCACTTGTCTCTGCTCATGTCTGTGCACTGAGAGGCTGACCTCTCAGGACCGCATCATCAGCTTCCCCTTGCCTGTGGGAGGCACTGTCCAGAGATTGAACGGTGCAAGGAAAGAAGTCCGGGTTTTTATTCCTCCTGTTCCCTCCCTACAGTTCTGGCAGTGGCTGCATTCCTCTGTGCTACAAGTCCTATAAGGCAGCCCATCCTCCAAGGCTACTGCCCTTGCCCCGTCAGGTCTAGGCTGGTACCCGTTTCCCACAGCTGCTTGTCCTTGTATGCTGCACCATCTCTTTTTGGACCTCTTAATCCTGCCTACATCTCTATTTAGTCCCTTCATTAGCCTATGTTTATTATTTATTTATTCATTTATTTATTTATTTTGAGACGGAGTCTTGCTCTGTCGCCCAGGCTGGAGTGCAGTGACGCGATCTCCGCTCACTGCAACCTCCATCTCCCAGGTTCAAGCAATTCTGCCTCAGCCTCCTGGGTAGCTGGGACTACAGGTGTAAGCCACCACTTCTGGCTACTTTTTGCATGTTTAGTAGAGATGGCGTTTCACCATGTTGGCCAGGCTGGTCTGGAGCTCCTGATCTCAGGTGATCAGCCTGCCTTGGCCTCCCAAAGTGCTAGGATTACAGACGTGAGCCACTGTGTCCGGCCAAGTCTATGTTTAATTAAGCTCTTGAATGAGCCATCAGCTTCCTATTCGAATCCTGATGGGTACATCCATATATTTACCACCTGCTTCCTCCTCGTACCTCAGACCTTCCACCTGGGATCATTTTCATTCTATGATCAAAGTGCCTTCCGTGAAGGAGGGTTTCAGTTTGTTTTTACCATACGCCATAATGCCAGTTTGGTGCCACTTTTACTTTTGTTCCTCTCATCTCAGGAGACTATTGAAAAGTACAGCTCATTTTTATAATGAGAATAAGCCTATGCTTATCAGTCAAAAGCAGGTTTGGATGCTCTGCTTACTTCTTGGAGTTCTCACTTTCTAAATTTTAGCTAGGAAATTCCTCACTAGATTGTCTTTCCATTATTTTATAAAGATTGTTTTGAGTATTTTATCCGCCACTTTTAATGACTTTCAGCAGAGGAGTTGATCCGTATAGCCTGGCCTGCCATTCTCAAAAATGAGAAAGTTCTGCCCTCTCTTACGTTTTTTTGTTTTCCCGTAAGATTTTTGCATTTGCTTGCTATTTCATGTAGGCTGTTGGGAAGAATCTCTCCTTAAATCTTGGATGAGAAATATGACAATAGAGAAAGACAATTGAAGATATCAAAATACTATTCATATAACAGAAAAACAAAAAAGTATTAATATTAGCCATCTATTGTTACCTAGGGAATCATTCCAAAACTGAGCATCTTAACACACACTATCTTACAGTTCCTGTGGTCAGGAATCTGAGCACAGCTTCGCTTGGTCCTTGGCTTACGGTTTCTCACTAGGTTGAAATCAAGATGTTGACTCAGGGTCTTCATCCTCATCTAAGGCTCTACTGGGGAATGACCCACTTCCAAGTTTATTCATTGGCTTTTGGCAACATGCAGTTCCTCATCGGGTATTGGAATGAGAGCCTCAGTTCCTTTCTAGCTGTTGGCAGGGGCTTCCCTCAGTTCCTTACCTCATGAGTCTCTCAAAAATGGCAGCTCACAATATAGCCACTTACTTTATTAATACATGAAAATCAGAAAGGCAATAGAGTTTACTAGCAAGACAGAAGTCACACAGTTTTTTGTAATCTAATATTGGAAGTGACATTCCATCACTTTTGCCATATACTATTAGTTATAAGTAAGTCACTAAGTTCAGCCCATACTTTTGGGGAGGAGGTTACACAAAGATATGAATATCACGAAGTGGAGATCATTGGGAGATATTTTAGAAGGCTGACAACCCCACAAAAATAATTTCTGAATTTCCATCTGTATCTCAGCATTCGATAGCTATGCACCTATTTCAGCACACTGGCAGGAGCAAAACAATAGCACAGTGTTTACAGCATGTATCATGTGTGAAATACTTCCACTCTCAAAGCACCTTCGTTTGGCTATTTCTTCAATAGGTTCATCAAATAAACAACTTTTTTTCAAGCAACTCTCAGTTATCAGTACGTCCTGCTGGGTGGGTATTGTCATCTGCAGAGTACAGTATCAACTTTTTGTTTAAGTATTGCTTTGAACATGGAAGAGCTGCTTTGTCATCCTGTTTAAAAACCTCATAGAAATGCAGTTCCAAGGTCTCCTGTATGTCATGAGTTTGATTTTGACTGAAGAATGATGAAAGTGTCGCCCAACCGTCTTTCTGCTTATGGACAGCAACTCTATTACCTGATACTGAGCTCTAATTATTCCTGGACACACAATTAAAGGTGTGAAGAAATAATAATATACTTCTAATTTCTAATTCACTCATAGCCTTTGCCATTTTTGTTCCATTATCAACAACTGACTTTTTTCATATGACATACATTCCATAAAGTATATGCACTATGTTGTTAACTATGTGTAAGACCAAGAAATATCTACACCACCGAGTAGAAATATAGTGAAATTCATCATAAATCAGGAAGAAAACACCTGATTGTTTCTCTATGTCCAAATGTTCAATGTATAAGATACAGAATTAGTACATAAAATAATTTTGTGCACAGCTTAATATAATTTGGAATAACTTTTCAAAACATGTTTTCTAGAAAGAACTTTTAAGAATCATAATTTTAGCGAATTTTGAAAATCCATCTTCTACTTCAAAAAATGGTTGACAGTGTTGTGCAATGAATTTTACAGCTTTAAGATTTTGGCTTCACTAACTCAAAACTATAAAGAATTTTTTTAAAGTATGCTTATAAAATCTGTTGTTTTGAAGTTTGATTAGTGAGAACAAAATGTGTTTGGGGAATCTGATTTCCAACACTTTTCTATTTTGTTTTTTATGCTCTTTGCACCCATTATGATGTCTGGATCAAAGATGATTTAGCACAGAAGTTGTTACACATGATTTTAGAGAGTTTCATTTCCACTTCAAGAAATTTAAGTAAGCAAAATTGCCAATCTTTTTGAAATTCATCCTCACAAATGTGAACGATTTTCAGATAACACGTTTTCTAAAAAGATACACAGCCTAAATGTAAATAACTAACTAAAAAACATCAAATACAGTCATCAAAGATTATTTTCGTTAATAATATGAATGGTAGAATACCAAACAATTCTACAAGGGAGGCTGCCTGTCACAAAAATGATCTCTGGATTTCCATGGAATCTAATCTTTGCTGTTCTGACTCATGTTATTATTGATATTTTTACAATCACTTGCCAGTTCCAAGCGGAGACAATATTCTTTCTAATGGCATTTAACTAAAGCACTCTTCATCTTCATACCAACACTCAGTCTATTTCCTGAGTTGTATAATTATGAGGAAGTTCTCAGTAATTGTTTTTGGACCTGAAAGGCATGGTGTAATGGATAGAGTGCCCCCAGGACTGAAGCACTGGTTCATCCCAGCTGCTGTGAGTGTTGATTGCTGACAGCTGGCAGCACTCCCTTGTAAGGATTGCCTTCGGAGCAAGGGAGCTGCCTCACCCAAAGTCACAGCCCCTTCCTGGGTCAGCTCACATCCAACAACTGCTCTATTAAATCAGCATTGTTTGTGCTGGAGGCCATGAGCCTGTTTATGCTGGAGGCCATGAGCCTGAGGTTTTCTCCATACTTTGAGTTCCTACCTAATAAATAGCAACCTAACTCAGTATGTAAACAAACCAAAATGTAACTTAGTAGTATGCTTTTTGTAACAAATAGCAAGGTTCCAGCCAATCACAAACAGCCAAGCTTCAACCAATCACAGGCAGCTAACTGATCATATCTGGCCCAAATAAGGCAAATGCCTAGCTGTAGCCAACCAGATGATTTCTCTACTTTGCTTCTGTGTTCAGCTTATACAAGCTCACTGCTCTTCTGATTCTGAGTGTTGCCCTACTCATGAATTGTTGTCTACTCAAATAAACTGTGTTCAATTTAATTTGTCTGAAGTGTTTCTTTTAATAGGTCAGTGAGTGGTATAAAGGCCCAGTCCCTTTTCCCGGATTCAGGACATCTCTGTGGAGCCATCTAGCTGTAGAGTTTCCTGCACATTGGCTGGGGCTTCTGTTATGCCTGCATGGTATTTCACCTTCTCCCACTGCCTAATCCTACTTCCTTCACTCCCCTACAAGTGTGAATCCGGACAGCAGGAAATTAATAGGGGTGTTCTCAGGATTCACACTTGTAGGGGAGTTCTAACCTCTGTTTCAGAGTCAGTTTCCTGAAAAATCATCTGTAACTTAAAGGCTTTCACAATCACCATTATTTATTTCAGCCTCTTCTGTAATTATAGAATTACACATTTATACTTTGATAAAAATTTAACTTTGAACACACACACGATTTTCACTCCAAGCTACATTAGAATGCTTAAATTTGAAAGTGACTATTAAGATTTTAAAGTTAGCAACATGATTTGTTCATATTTCTAATGTTACTGCACTAGTTAGATAGGCTGGTAACCCAATCTATCATGTATTCATCGTGACCACACAAGTTCAGGGATGCCAGAAATGAACTTCAAATTGGCACTCAATGGTTCCACCTCCAAAAGACTGAGGTGAGATCAAAGTCAAATAGAAAAAATTGAACAAATATTGAGGCTGAAGCTGAATTTTAATGCAACCCAACTATGTGCATGTTTGTGTGTGTATGTATGTTTACTTAAGCATGAAGTAAAGAATGACAAGACACACAGATAAACATGGATACTATATTGGTTTTCTAGGGCTGTTGTAATAAAGTATTATAAACTGAGCAGTTTAAAACAACAGAAATTATCCGGGTGTGGTGTATCATGCCTGTAATCCCAGTACTTTGGAAGACTGAGGGCGGGCAGATCACTTGAGGTCAGGTGTTTGAGACCAGCCTAGCCAACATGGTAAGAACCTGTCTCTACTAAAAATACAAAAGTTAGCCGGGTGTGGTGGCAGGTGACTGTAGTCCCAGCTACTTGGGAGGCTGAGGCAGGAGAATCGCTTGAGCCCAGGAGGTGGAGACTGCAGTGAGCCAAAATCATGCCACTGCACTCCAGCCTGGGTGACAGAGGGAGACTCCATCTCAAAACAAACAAGCAAAAACAGAAATGCACTCTCTCACAGATGTGGAGGCTAGAAGTTGGAAATGAAGGTATCAGCAGGACCATGCTTCCTCTGTAGGCCCCTTGGTTTCTTGTTCTAGCTTCTGGTGGTTGCCAGTCATCCTTGGTGTTTTTTGGCTTGTAGATGCATCACTTGAATCTCTCTGCCTCCACCATCACATGGCCTTCTTCCTAAGTATTTTCTCTGCATCTTCAAATATCTCTCTCCTTATCAGATTACCAGTCATTGGATTTAGGGCCCACTCTAATCCAGTATGCCTTCATTTTAACTTGATTACATCTGTAAAGGCTCTCAAAGAAGGTCACATTCACAGGTACTGGGGATTCGAACTTTAACATATATATTTGGTTGGGAGGGGAGACACAATGTAACTCACAACAGATATGACATATAACTTTGGGAGGAGAAGCACCTGGTGAATGGTTAGGAAGGGAGGGGTCAATCAAGGTAACCAAAGAAAAAAAATAAATGAGGATGGGAAAGAATACAGTAAAAATATCTTCATAAGAATAAATTGCCCTGTTAATATAAAATTCCATGCATGTGTATGAATAAATTAGAATAAAGAGCTAGCTCTGTATTAATTTGTAGGCATAACATTCGGTAATTCTTTTATATGGCTTATTGTGTGCCAGGCACTGTTTTAAGCACTTTCTATACATTAACTCCTTTAATCCTTATGTCTCAACCCATGATATAGGTACTATTATTATTACACCCATTTTACTGATGATGAAACTGAGACATAGAGAGACATAGCTAGTAAAATGGCTGAGCCAGGATTCAAACCTGGGCCATCTGGCTTCAGAATCTGTGCTCTTAATCACCTTGGTGTATGTAGTATGACTCTGTTCTTCAGAAACTAAAACAATATATGCGTGTACAAATGCATATGTATACATTTATATTTTAGAAGACACAAAATTAAGGTACCAAGATCAAAAATAAAATCTTGGATTCTAACCAGCTCTGTCAGGGCTCACAGACGAATGAATGATAAATATTTCGGTTGGCCTATTTTGTGTCATATACCCAGATGCCCAGACTAGGTTTTTTTGGGGGGAGAAGGAGGGGCATTAGTGCTTGGACATTCTTGCCAGAGCCATGTGGAGTGGGTTACTTAAAGGAAAGAGATGATCTATTACCAGAGATAGGAGGAGATGGCAGCTGATGGACTTGCAAAAACTATAACTAGTCCTGTCTCCTTGAACCTCAGCATAACCTTCCCTACCTTTTTCTTAGATGTAAACAGCAGAGCAGCTGAAAGTCCTTCACTCATCAAACAAAAAGAAGGTATGGCCCAAGGTGAAGAGAAAGGCTATAGGGAAACCCTCCCGAAAACATCACACCCATTTTCCCATGCCCTTTGTTCAGAAAATAATTAATTGTGGAAATGAGGTCTGTTGCCTCCCCACTTCCCCTGGCCTAGACCCAACAAAAATGGGGACCCTGTCTCTACTTCCTTCAAGTCCACCAGGGGCAAGTTACCATGTGCGGTTATTTAATGGTGTAATAGGAGAATCTGCTGCTTTTAATCAGGGTTGTCCAATCTTTCAGCTTCCCTGGGCCACATTGGAAGAATTGTCTTGGGCTGCTCATAAAATACATTAACACTAATGATAGCTGATGAGCTTTAAAAAAATTGCAAAAAACAAAAACAAAAAAAAAACTTCAATGTTTTAAGAAAGTTTATGAATGTGTGTTGGGCCACATTCAAAGCCATCCTGGGCCACATGAGGCCCATGGGCTGTGGGTTGGACAAGCTTGATTTAAATCATCTCATGATTTTAGGCTCTGCCAGTGTGGGGATTATCCCACCTGTAGGGATTATGTGGTGATCTAGTATTATCTTGGGTTTGGGATTGATCCCCCCACATGGAAGGATTCTCTGGTGGTGCTATCGGATTATCTTGGTTTTAGGGTTGATCCCTCACATGGAAGGATTCTCTGCTACTGTGATGTTCCTCATGACCCGGTGCCGCCTGTTCTATAGTATCAACGTGTGAGTCCTTGACTCAGACCTAATTCAAGGTAGGTTAAGGTGTCTTCCTGTCTACCAGTTCCTGTTTCAGGAACTTGGGATGACCTTGTGAAGGGTAGGAAGTTTCTATTTTCCTTTGAAGTGCTATTCCAAGAGGTAATAATAGTGGAACTTGAGTTTCAGAAGTTGATGAGAATGGTGGCCCCTGTGTCTAAGAAGTATGAGAATTACAATACTGGGTAGCAGAGATTGATAAGGATGGTGATATAGGTTGAGCATCCCTTATCCAAAATACTTGAGACAGAAAGTGTTTCAGGTTTGATTTTTTTATTTTGTATTTTGGACTATTTTCATGTATATAAAATCAGATATTTGGGGATGAGACCCAAGTTCAAACACAAAATTCATTTGTTTTCATTTCATTTATATGTGCCTTCTATGCATAGCCTGAAGATAATTTTATACAATATTTTTGTGCATGAAACAAAGTTTTTTGTTTGTTTGTTTGTTTTAAGACAGGGTCTCACTCTATCAACCAGGCTGGAGTGCAGTGGCACTGTCACAGCTCACTGCAGCCTCAACTTCCTGGGCTCAAGCAATCCTCCCACCTCAGCCTCCCTAGTAGCTGGGAGAAGAGGCATGCATCATCATGCCCTGCTAAGTTTTAAAATTTTTATTGTAGAGATGGGAGTCCCACTATGTTGCCCAGGCTGGTCTCAAATTCCTGGGCTCAAGTGATCCTCCTGCCTTAGCCTCCCAAAAGGCTGGATTACAGGCATAAGCCACTGTGCCCAGCCCCATGAGACAAAGTTTTGACTGCAATCTAGCACATGAGATCAAGTGGTGGAATGAAATTGTTCACTTCTGGCGTCATGTCGGTGCTCAAAAAGTTTTTGATTTTGGAGCATTTCAGATTCGAGATTTTTGGATTAGGGATGCTCAACCTGTACTTGTGTGCCAGTATCTGATGGGAATGGTGGCCTCCTGTCTCAGGGAGTGAAGGGAATGATGGATCCTGAGTTCTGGATATTTGTAGGAATTGCAGTAGCTGAGTCTTATGTGCTGAGAGATTTGGAGCCCTGTATTTCAGAGAATGAAGGAACCAGTGGTCCCTGTGACTTGCTAACTGATGAGAACAGAACAGAGGCCTTATGTTTCAAAAACTAATGGGAATTATGGTCACTGTTCCCGGGGGCTTAAGCAAGTCCCAGCCTAATCTACAAGCCATTTATTATTCACTCATCTCTTCATTCATTCACTTAGCAAACATTTTCCTGAGCCCCTGCTCTGAGCCATGCCTGGGTGGAGTGATATTGAGGACACAGCGATGATTCAGACCTAGACTGTGCCCTCAGTAAATTCCCAAAGACAGACCCAGACGTAGAAAATCACAACACAACAGGATCAGGGCCAGGACAAGGACTGTGACGCGGTGCGTGTCCTGATCTGTCTACAGGGCATCCAAGGTGAATGTAGAATGACGGTAACTCCAGATCCCAAGTGAAAGTGAGGGGTCTGACAAAGGGTCCTTCTTAATCATACATGAATTTGTGTGCATGACAAGTTTAAATATACCCAGTGTCAATCCTTAGAAATAGCATATTTTCCCAGAGCCAGCCCACCCCAAAGAAGGAGCCAGAGAGGCCTGGGTTTGAATCTCTAGCTCTATGACATACTTTGTGAGCTTGGGCAACTCCCTATTCAGAACCGCATCCTATTCAGTATTCCATCCTTACAACTGGGATAATAATAGTTTCTAATAATAAGGTTTCTGTGTAATCAATGATATAATGTATAACAAATACTCATTCCAGGAACTGGCTCCAAGTAGTCATTCAATAAAGGGTATCTGTTGTCATTATTATTATCCCGTCGTTAGTAATTATCAACAAATTTTAAAGGATCTAGAAGTAAGCATTTATCGAATATCTGGGTTTAGAGGCTTAAAAGCATGGGAAAAAATCACTTTAAAAATCAGCAAATTTGGGCCAGGTGCAGTGGCTCAGCCAAGGTGGGAGGATCACTTGAGGTCAGAAGTTCAAGACCAGTCCAGCAAATGTGGCAAAACCCCATCTCTACAAAATATATAAAAATTAGCCAGGCCTGGTGGTGTATGCCTGTAGTTCCAGCCACGTGGGAGGCTGAGGTGGGAGAATGGCTTGAGCCTGGGAGGCAGAGGTTGCAGTGATCTGAGATAATGCCACTGCACTCCAGCCTGGCTAATCTGTCTCAAAAATAAATAAATAAATAAATAAATAAATAAATCGGCAAATTTGAATATGCATAAGCATTAGTTTCTTGACATAAAAAAACCTCCCAATCTCCCAATTAACTGAATACACTAGGAATAAATAGATGAATACAATGGAATATTATATCGCTATTAAAATGAATGAGGAGGTTCTATAAGCCTAGATATGGGAAGATCTTTGGATATCATGTAAAAAAAAAAAAAAAAGCAAGGTGCAGAATAATGTGATCCTATCAGGGGACAGAAAAGAGGAGGGTGGTATATAGTGCATAGATGTATAAAATTCCTCTGGAAAGATACATAAGAAATTAGTGAATATATGCTGTCCCCAGAGAGGAGAACTGGGTGGCTGGAGGAGAGGGAGGGAGGGAGATGCACTGTTGAAAGCCCAGCACCACGCATCCTGAATGTTTTCCCTAAATGTCCCTGGCTCTTAATGTCCACTTAGTTCTCAGATGCCCACAGCATCTCTCTCCTCTTCCCTCTTCTTCCTCCTGGTTCCCCACTGGAAGCAACTCCTGCCCCATCCGTTCCTGGGCCAGACTCAGGGAGTTGTAGCTTTCCTACCTGTTTCCCGCCCACAGGTTCCTGTTCTCTTCCCCCAGTGCCCAGCAGTCTCCAGCCATCTCCAGCTCCTCACATTCCTGCCCCACCCCTTCCTCTCTCCCCAGGTCCTAGACCGCAAACTGCAGGGAGGGGGCCTCCTCCCCAGCCTCCACCAGTCTCTGCCCCTCCAGTCCACACAGCCTCAGCGGGGTCTGACATTCAGCTATAACCCTGTCTCCGCCCCTTGCTCACAACCTTCCAGGGCTCCCTGTCACCCTCAGAAGGCTAAGTTCCCAGCCTGGCCTGAAACTCCCTAAGAATCCGACCCCGCCCGCTCGCCCCAGCCTCGTCTCCTGTGCTCCTTGGCTCCTGGCTTCGGAGGCTCTAGTCAGTCTTAAGGGCTTTGTTGTCCTCCCAGCACCTCCTTGGTTTCCTGCCTTGGGCCTTCGCTTCAGCTGTGCCCTCTGCCTGGAAGGGCCTTAGTGGAGGTCATGTCACAACCACGCCTTCTCTGGAGGTCCTCTCTGCCGTCTCCAGCTGCCAGGATTCCTCCCGCCCTGGGCTCTCACAGTCTCTGGCCTCTCCCTGTGTCATACCCAGATCACCCGGGATTGGGACTGTCTGCGGCTGGCTCTGTCTCTTCCATCAGACTGTGAGCTCCATCTGCAAGGGCAGATTCGGGTCTGATTCACCTTTGAGTCCCCAGTGGGTGGGGGTGGGGGGATGGAGATACCAAAGCTGGTGGGGGCGAAGCTGGGAGAGCAGGAAGGGGGAGAAAGAGACCGGCAGACCCTGACTGGTTCGGGGAGAGAGGGGAGGAGAAAGCGAGAGAGAGGAAGAACAGAGACACAGAGACAGGGAGGGAGGGAGAGAAACAGAGATAAGGGAAGAATAAAGGGGAGACACAGAAGCCCCACAGGCAGAGAAAGAGGATGGAGACAGGGAGAGGGCGAAAGGAAGGACAGATGTGCAGAGACAGAAGGGAGGACAGACGGAAATAGACAGAGAGAGGCAGCAAAAGCAACCAAGAATGACAGGAGCAGAGAGGAGGAGGGAAAGAGAGAGAGAGAGAGAGAGAGAGAAGGGAGGGAGGGAGAGAGGGAGCGAGAGAGCACGCACAGAGCGAGGAGGAGGCGCAGGAGAGAAGAGGGAGGGAGGCCAGCGAGGGACAGGACAGGGCGGAGAGGCGGAGGGGAGCTAGGGAAAGCCGGGGAGGAGCGAGACTGGCCGAGGGAGGAGGGCGGGCGAGGCGGGAGCGCCGGCCGCCGCCGCCTCCCGGCCTCTTTTGTCCCTTCCCTCCTCTGCGTCAGGCTCCCCTGGCCCGGCCTCCCCCTCCCGCTCCCTCCTCCGCCCCGCTCCTCCTCCCTGGGGCTGGATGGAATTTTTTCCCCTGGACCGGGGCCAGCTCCGGGGCAGGGGGGAAGCCAGGCCGGACTGGGCTGGGTGGTGGGGAGGGGCCGAGGCGGGGGGCCTCCTGGGGAGGGGGCTGGTCCGACGGCCGCGCCGCCGGCGGGGTCCGGGGAGGGGGAGCCCCGGGCCGCAGAGCCGGGGAGGAGGCGACGGCCGGAGGGAGTCGGGGAGAAGGGAAGGAGGATGGCGGGGACGGCGGGAGGAAGGGGAGAGGCCGCCGTGCGGCGAAGGCGGGGAGAGGATGGAGAGCGCTCGGCGGCGGTGGGGCCCGGCCTGCGGGCCCGGGGCGGCGGAGGAGACCCCTTCCCTGCGACGCGGGAGCCGCGGGAGCCGTGAGTCTGCGGAAAGGGAGGTTGGGGGGCTGGGGCCCGGACTCCTGGGTCCCTGAGGGAGGAGCACCCGGGGGCCTAGATTTCTGGGTTCTTGGAGGAGGAGTTAGGGGGGGTGGCTGGGAGCCCAGACTCCTGAATCCTTGAAGGAGGGGGCTGGGACCTGGATCCCGGGGTCCAGAAGCTGGGGAAGGTTGGGGACACCTCCAGGATTCAAGAGGGAGGACAGAGATGGGGGCTGGGGCTGGTAGGATCGTGGCTGGAGGAGACTAGGGGCGAGCTGCCCGAACCCTCGGAGGAGGTGGAGGAAGACTGGCTTTGGAGTGCCTGCGGCAGCGGAAGGGTTAACGTCTGGCTGGAGGGGAGGGGGAGGGGCAGGGATGGGGCTGCGGGGCTTTGAGGGGTCAAGGGTGAGCCGTGCCAGTGGGAGGGGGCCAAGGAGGAGGGGGAGGTTGTCTGGGCTGCCAGACAGGCCAGGGTCAGCGGCGGGGGCAGGGGATGTCTGGAGGAGGAGAGGCCCAGCATCTTTGCTCCCTCGGGGACCCGGGATTCCAGGTCTCAGCCTCCTCCTCCCTCAGACCTGGGAGTACACCACCCAGTCCCCCACCCATTCCAAAATCCAAGCCCTCAGCCCCCTTTTTTCCAGAATCCAGGAGTCTCAGCCCCCAGTCTGTTCTCTCAGATCAGGGAATCCACACTCCAGCCCCTAACCCCTTAAAAACCCCAGAGTTCAGAACCTCAGCCCCTCTTCCCAAGGAGCGCGGCCCCCAACCCTCTGTTCCTCTAGAACCCAAGCGTCCAGGCTCTGGCATCTTTCTCCCTTGGAAGCCTGCAGTTCTGGGGATCCCCAGGCCCCTCCTCCTCCGGAACCCAGGAGTCCCCACCTCCTCTTTAGCCCCAGCTGGAGTCCAGCCCCACAGGGGTTAAGGGGGCGGGACCAGCTGGTTGCCATGGTGCCAGACTGTTTGGGTCTGCTCTCTGACCCTTGGGGGCTCCCCAGGGTCCGCAGAGAGGGGGAGGGGGACCTAGGCCTGGGGGAAGTCCAGAGCCTACCCCTTCCCAAAGCCGGCCTATGGGCCCAGGGAGTTCGCGTTTCCACCAGCGCCTTGTCCAGTGACCTTGAACATGTCCTGACCCTTCTCTCTCCGCCTCAGTTTCCCCAAGGAGACACTGGTTGGCGGGTGGGGGAGATGCTTAGGTCCCGGGAATCTTTGAGATTCTCGGCTTCCCCTCTCCCCTCACCCTCCTCCTCAGGCCCCAGGCAGCCCCGGGGCATGCTGGGAACCCAGGCCTGGGCTCCGGGCCAGGTTGGTGTGGGGGGGCGGTGGGGGCGGGGGCAGCCTCCTCCCTTCCCCTTCCTCCCCACCTTGGCCTGACTCTCGCCCCCGCCTGAGGGTCTGGGAGGTTGGGAAGGAGGGAAGGGGGAAGAGAGCTGGGACCGTAGACCCGTCTCCGGCCCCCGCCTCCCCCTTTCCTTCTCCGCCCCTTTCCCGCCTCTCCTCCCCCTCCTCAGCAGGTCGCTACCCCAGCCCTGGGCCCCTTCTCAAACCACCCCCACCCCACCCCCAGCTCCAGACCTGGCTCGAGCTGCGAGGGGGAGGGAGAGAGGGAAGGAGAAAAGAGAGAGAGAGAAGGGAGGGATACCCAAAGAGAGAAGGGGGAGGGGAGGAAAGAGAGAGACCTAAGAGGGAGGGAAGGAGAGAGAGAGGGAGAGAAAGGGAGACAGAGACTGAGAGAGAGCAGGAGACGGAGGTGAGGGATGGAGAGAGGGAAGGGGCGGAGGGAGAGGAAGTGAGGAAAGACATCCGAAAAAAGGGGGTGGAGAAGGGTGAGAAAGAGAGGAGAGAGAGACAGAGAGGGCCAGAGAGAATGAGAGAGACAAAGAGGGGGAAGGGGGAGAAAGAGAGGATGAGAGACAGAAGGTAGAGGAAAAGAAGGAGAAAGAGGGGGAGAGAGGGAAGAAAACAGGAGCAGGGAGAGGAGAGAGGCGATGGGGAGAGAGAGAACCCAGCGCAGAGCCAGGGAGGGATGTCCTGATGCGGGAGGAGGCTGGGAACCAGGGAAGGTGGAAAGAAAGAGGGAGAAAGAGATAAAGGCAGGGCCAGAGAGACCTGGACTGCGAGAAAGGAACGGGAAGGTGCGCCTGAAGCAGGGGCAGCGAGAACCAGACAGTCCAGGAGGAGGGCCTGGGCACGGGACAGACCCCAGCTGGAGGGGCTCTGAGCCCAGGGGTGGGGAGGGTGGGTGCTGGGTCCCGGGGTCCAGAAGCTGGACAAGGCTAGGGACACCTCCTTGATTCAAGAGGGAGGACAGAGATGGGGGCCGGGCAGACTTTGGGAGCCTCTTCCCCTCTCTGAGGCTCAGCTCCCTCACCTGCCAAATGGGAATGCTGAGGGCACCTCGCTCTCTGGACTGGGAGGTGTCAGGGAGAGGACTGGTGCTCAGGGCCTGGTATGGGGGTCAGCGCTGAGGGATTGTGGCTGTCACAGTTGTAAATGACCCAAAGAAGGGAGGAGAGAGGAAAGAAAGCACCTAGGGAGGCTTTGATGGTTGGCTAGCTCCTGGCCTCCTTAGCTCTGGGCATGGAGTCTCTGCAGACTGACAGGAGGGTAGGTAGGAAGCAGGTGTGCTCAAAGGGCCAAATTCCAAGACAGTTGAGTTTCCCTCCCAGCCGGCACCCAGGAAGCCAGATTTTCTATCAGGCCATGCCTTCCCCAGGAGGCCTGCCTGGCCTGAGGGAGGAGGGGCTGGGGGCGGGGACTCCTGGGTCTCTGGGGAGAAGGGGGCTTTGGATCTGGACTCAGGAGTCTGAGGGAGGAAGGGGCTGAGTCCTTGGATTCCAGGAACATTTGCGGAGAAAAGGGCCAGGGGCCTGGATTCCTGGGTCTCTGATGAGGAAGGGCCTAGACTTCTGGGTTCTTTAGGGACGAGGGGGATGAGGGCCTTGACTCCAGGGTCCCTGATGAGGAAGGGGCTGAGGGCCTGGACTCCTGGGTTCCTTGGGGAGGAGGGGCCGGGGGCCCGGACTCCTGGGTCCTGGCACCCACCCGTAGAACCGACCTTGCGGGGCCTTCGCCGCACACAAGCTCGTGTCTGTGGGTCCGTGTCGGGGGCTCACCATCGCGGCTGGGGCCTCCCCGGCCCTCCCCCCCATCCCTGGTCCTCCTGGTCCCTGTCTGTCTGTCTGTCGGGTCTGTCCACCTGCCGCGCCCCCCGGGCTGAGGTAGGAGGTTGTATAGTTGAGGAGGACACCCAAGGAGATCACTATACGGCCTCCTAGCTTTCCCCAGGCTGCGCCCTGCACGGGACGGGGCCCGGCGGGGACCCCCAGCCCCACTCGGGGACCCTTAGCCCCACTGGGCTGCCCCAGGGACCCTGGGAGGAGGAGCTGGGCTCTTTTCTATCCTTGTCCCTGCATCCCCTCCTTCCCCTGAAGTCTGTTTTCCTTCCCTGTCTGTCTCTCCATCTCTGCTGTGTCTCTGTGGCTTCTGTGTCTCTTTCACAGTGGATCCTCTGACTCCCTCTTATTCTGGCTTTCTAGGTCTCTGCCCCTCTGATATCTCTCTGTGTCTCTATTTCTGTCGTTTTTGGTCTTTCTGTCTCTGGCTCTCAGAATAGAATGTCTCTGTGCCCATCTCCATCTCTGACCCCCACCCCAGGGCCTACCGGGCCACCGCACACCATGTTGCCAGTCTCTAGGTCCCTGAGACCCTTTAACCTGTGAGGACATCCAGGGTCACAGGTGAGGTTCTTGGGAGCCTGGCGTCTGGCCCAACCACACACCTGGGGAATTGCTGGCCTGACCTCTGACCCCTGACTCCTCATACCCTTCCTCCAGAGCATGACATTTGACCACCAACTGAAACCTGACCTCTGACCCCAGACCACTGGCCCTTCCCCCACCCTGTGGTGACTTCATAAAGGTTACTAGCTTCTCCCCTGGCCTTGAGACCCACACGATGGCCCTGCTGGCCCTGGCCAGTGCCGTCCTGTCTGCCCTGCTGGCCCTAGCTGTCTTCAGGGTGCCCGCCTGGGCCTGTCTCCTCTGCTTCACAACCTACTCTGAGCGCCTCCGCATCTGCCAGATGTTTGTTGGGATGCGGAGCCCCAAGCTTGAAGAGTGTGAGGAGGCCTTCACGGCCGCCTTCCAGGGCCTCTCTGACACCGAAATCAGTGAGGAGACCATCCACACTTCATCAGTGTCCTGGGGAAGGTGCAGAGGGAGGGCCGGAGAGGCCCAGAGGGTCAGGCTGAGGGACAGACAGAGAGAAATAGTCAGAGGAGAAAGGCTCAAAGACCATGAGAACAACAGAGACTTAGGGACAGAGAGACACAGACAGGGGAAGACAGCAGGGCAAAGACTCAGAGAGGGCAGGATGGAGAGTCAGAGAGGGGAAGATGGAGACTCAGAGTGAGGGGAGGATGGAGACTCAGAGAGAGGGGAAGATGGAGACTCAGAGTGAGGGGAG
>NW_026652287.1:33718143-33991191 GCF_009828535.3 Hylobates moloch | reverse complement strand
AGAGAGGGGAAGATGGAGACTCAGAGTGAGGGGAGGATGGAGACTCAGAGAGAGGGGAAGATGGAGACTCAGAGTGAGGGGAGAATGGTGACTCAGAGAGGGGAGGATGGAGACTCAGGGGAAGATGGACACTCGGGAGGATGGAGAGTCAGGAGGATGGAGACTCAGAGAGAGGGGAGGATGGATATTCAGAGAGGGGAGGATGGAGAGTCAGACAGGAGAGGATAGAGACTGGAGAGGGAACAGAGACCCAGAGAGGGGAGGATGGACACTCAGGGGAGGATGGAGAGTCAGTAGGATGGAGACTCATAGAGAGGGGAGGGTGGAGAGTCAGGAGAGGATGGAGACTGGAGAGGGAATAGAGACCCAGAGAGGGGAGGATGGAGACTCAGAGAGGGGAGGATGGTGACTCAGAGGGGGGAAGATGGAGACTCAAAGAGGATGGAAACCCAGAGAGGGGAGGATAGAGATGAGGCAGAGACTAGGGGAAGCAGGATAGAGACTGGTCGGGGGCAGAGACTCAGGGAGGATGGAGACTCACAGAGAGGTGAGGATAGAGACTTGGGCGGGACTCAGGAAAAATAGTGACTGTGGGGCTGAGAGTCAGAGAGGGGAGGGTACAGACTTGAGAGGGCAGAGACTGAGAGACAGAATGTTCCCATTAGGGACATGGTGTTGCGGGGAGCTGCCTCCCCCAGCCCCTGCTCCCTCCCTCACCACCAGACTATGATGAGAGAAGCCACCTGCATGACACCTTCACCCAGATGACCCACGCCCTGCAGGAGCTGGCTGCTGCCCAGGGTGAGTGTGTGGGCAGGGGGAGATGGGAGATGTGGACTTGAAGCCCCCAAGAGATGGGTATGTGGGAGGGCCCGGGGCAGAGGAAGGAGGCCCCTAAAGTTGGGCAGTGATTTGGGAGGTGAAAGCTGGGAAGCCATTAAGCTCAGCTGCTTGTCCAAACGAAGGTCAAAGGCAGCTCCAAGAGCCAGGGGCTGAAGCTGGTGAAGGGGAAGGGACACTGCAGAAATTGCCTAGAGCTGGAAGTCCAGATGGGGTCGGGTAGGCATAGGTTCTGCCATGGCTGCATGGCTCATACTCTACTGGCTATGAAGTTCTGGGTGGGTCACTACCCCTCTCCTGACCTCAACTTACCCATCTGTAAAGTGGGACAATCTTCTTGCCTCCTAGGATGGCCACAGAGCTCAGTGCAGGTGTTGGGGCTGCCTGATGAGCCTGATCTTAGGGAAGGCAACTTCCTCTAGGATAGAACACACACACACACACACACACACACACACACACTCGCACACAGACACACTCAGAGACACACACTCACACACAGATTCCTTATAAAGCGAATCCACATTTTTGAGGTATGAGGCAATTAGAGGGCAGGAAAACAGGAACAGCAGAGTGGATCGCTCAGGTGACAGCAGTGAAGAGAGACGAGGTGTGACTGTCCTGGTGAGACAGGCACATGTGACAGCCTTGAGGTGTGTGGCCATGTGAAGAGACCTGAGGGCTGGGGGCCACGCGTGGCCGATGGGCAGCATGGGCAGTAATCATGCCTGGTCACCATGGCCATGATCCCCATGAGGTGCCATGGGGCACCCGGAACTGTGGAGGCTCGGAGTTGCAGGAGTTACAGAGCCCTGCGCTGTAGAATAAACCGGCTTCCTCTTAGGTCCAGGAGCTCAGGGCTTATTCCCACATCCACAGTCGCTCCTTTTGCTTCCTGTTTTGCCCTCCAAGCGTGTTGTCAACGATCCCAGAAGAGAGAAGGTTCCCATCCACCCAGGGGGCATGCAGGGCCAGCCTGGAGAAGGCCTCAGCTGTGGTTCCCCCACTCTCCACCCTAAAGGGAAACCTGAGGCCCTAAAGCTCTCCATGGTAGGGGGGGGCGGGGGTGTGCAGGATTCCAAGAAATGCCCTTTCTCCCCACGTAGGCGGCCTTGTCACAGAAGCTTTTGAAAAGATCAGGAACCTTTGGATCTGGGAGTGGAAGCCTTCTGTGGGGCCGCATGTGGGACAAACTTGGAGGGGAGAGAGAAGGGGCTGGGTGAGGGTCCAGCCAGAGCGGAGGCCCAAGTGGGGGCTGGGGCTGTGAAGGTGGAGAAGAAGGGCCAGGGCCAGAGAGTTCGGTCTGCTGGGCTGTTTCAGGAAGCGTAGAGAACAGCATCGGAGACAGGTCCTGCCCCGTGCCTGTTGGGCGGTGGGTCATCACTGAAAGAAGGAGCCTGAGAGAAAGAGCCAGGGGCAGATGATGAGCTGGGTTGGAATGTAGTGACTTTGAGGGGTCCCGGCGACGTTTAGGAGGCAGCTAAATACCCAGGTACAAAGTTCAGCAGAAAAGTCAGAGAGTTTTGAGTCTCTTTCCTCAGGGCACTGGGGAGCTGCAGCAGGAGTGTGAGCAGTGAAGAAGTAGGGGCAGCTCTGGGTGTAGAAAGAACCCTCTGGGGTCGTGTCAAAGATGGACCAGAGGGAGAGTCTGGAGGCCGGGAGAAGCTGGTGCAATACGTTCAATGATATTTACTGAATGTGCCGGGAACAACCCTGGGAACACAGCTGTGACCAAAACTGCGAACCACCTGCCCTGGGGTTGCTTATATTGGGGTGGAGTCTGGGGAGACAGGCAATAAACATAATCGATAAAATATCTTAGTATCTCAGCATGTCAGTTGGTGATCCCTGCTGTGGAGGAAAACAGAGAAGGGGAAGAGAAAGGGGTGATCTTTTTTTTGTTGTTTTTTTTTTTTGTTTGTTTTTTTTTGAGATAGGGTCTCACTTTGTCACCCAAGCTGGAGTGCAGTGGCGTGATTATAGCTCATTACAGCTTCAAACTCCTGGGCTCAAGCGATCTTCCTGCCTCAGCCTCCCAAGTAGCTGGGACTATAGGTGTGCGCCACCATCTTTGGCTAATTTTTTAAATAGTTCGTAACGATGGTGTCTTGCTATGTTGCATGGGTTGGTCTTGAATTCCTGGGCTCAAGTGATCTTCCCACCTCAGCCTCCCAAAGTGCTGGGATTACAGGCATGAACTACCGTGCCTGGCTGGGTGATAATTTTAAATAGGTTGGTCAGGGCAGGTGGAAATGACAGGGTCCAGTTGAGCAAAGACCTGAACAAGGTGACAGCGACAGCGACAGCCATGCAGATAATCTGAGGAAAGAGATTTTCAGGCCACAAGGAATAGCCAGTGCAAGACCCTGGGGCCCGTGGGGCTGGAGTGAAGGTGAAATCAGAGAGATAGCAAGGGGCCACCTCCTGTAGATCCTCATAGACAGGGGGTTCTCAAGCCCCAGCATACATCAGAATCCCCTGGGAGCTTATTTAAAATGCAGATTTCCGGGCTTCACCGCCTCTCACCAGAAGGTCCAAGGTAGGGCCCAGAAATGGACGTTTCTGTCAAGATCCCAGGGAATGCTGCTGCTGCTGCTCCGGGAACACTCTTTGAGAATCACTGTTGTAGGCCCTTGGAATGACTTTTGTTTTTCGCTCTTGAAATGGGGGAGCTATTGGAGGACTTTACACAGAGAGACAGGATCTGACCTGGGATTTGACAAGATCTCTCTGGCAGCTGTATGGGGCCTGGACAAAGGCAGGAAAACTTCCAGTGAGAAGCCGGCCCGTAGTGGCTTGGACCAGTCACAGTGGTCCGTGGGGCCCAGATGAGGTCTGAGCAGAGTGAGGTGGGCATAAGGATTTGACCGTGTGCCGGGCCTGCCCATGCGTGTGAAAGGCTGTGTTTGCCATACACAGAGTCATTCATATTAAGTATCTTCCTAAAGGATATCCTCTACCGGCCCTGTGAGGCTGGGTTTTATAGCCCCGCTTATCAGATGGGAACGCTGGGGCTCTTCTGGACAAGAACAGTAGGCCCAGGATATATTTGGAGATAGACTGGACCAGATGTAGGTGGGTGAGGACAACGGGAAGAATCAAGGATGACTTTTGCATCTCCTCCAGAGGGAGCAGCAGAGAGATGGAGGAGCTGACGCGGGCTGACTGCCTCTTGGTGATCCCAGTTGATCTTATTTGTATATATGTATATATAAACCATGGAGTAGATGACCTGGTACAGACTGGTTGCAGTATTAGGTGTGTAGATTATGTATGCAGCAATTAGGTGTGGAGGCTCTGGAGCCTGACCACCAGGGTCAAATGTAGCCCTGTGACTTTGGACCACTTCTGTAATCTCCCCATGCCTCCGTTTCCCCATCTCAAACTTGGAGATGGCAATCCTAAGTTTGCCAGCCTTCTCTAACACTCACTACATGCCAGGAGCCATTCTACACACTTAGCGACACCATCTCATACAATCATTAAACGATGCCATGAAAGAGTGGGGTTGAGGATGCTTTCATGGTCGTATGGCGTCTCATCCTCCCGCTAATCCTGTGATACAGACACTGCTATCATCCTCATTTGATGAATGAGGAAACTGAGGATCAGGAAGGTGAAATCACTTGGCCAAGGTCGCATGGGGAGGAGGGCTTGTGACTGATACTCAGATCTGAGACAGGTGTGCTCAAGACGGAAGCACCAGGACTCAGACCCAGATGATCTGAACCAGGGTCAGAGCTCCTGACGATATGCAACTCCTCTAGGGGAGACTTGACAACACCTACCCACGCCGCTTTATGGCCTGCTTGCTATAACCCAGGCCGCTTGGTCTGTTGGGAACATTTCACCCCACTTATACTCCCCCGGTGGGTTATAAGCCCCCCCCCCCCCGCCACCATGGCTTACTTGGTATATCCCATGCTCACCCTGCCCATGAGTCATTTGATTTGGCCATAGAAATTCTTTGGATGACTCCTCCAACATCCCGGCCTCTCATTTGTGCACCCCAATCTGACCACATGCTCCTGATCATTCTGCCATCTTGAGACCACACTCCTGCTCTGTGGCCAAGGAGAGACCACTAGGTCCTCATTTGGAACCCACTTCTCGGCATCAGTGCTTCCTCTCTCCAAGTGTATATCCAATGATCGTCGTTTCAGCCACTGTCTTGCCAGTATCCTCAGTTCCCTCCCTTTTTGTATGGCTTTAATCACAGAGGACACTTTCCCCTGTCCCTGCAATGGCTTAAGCCCATAGGAAGTTTATTTCTCCTATATAAAGTAAGTCTTGAGGTAGGCACTTAAGGCTAGTATGGCACCTCCATTTCTTGGGCATCCAAGCTCCTTCAAGACTTAGTATCCAAGGGAGTAGCCCTTGTCCTCATGGTCCTGTGTGGCTGCTAGAGCTCCAACCATCAAAACAAATTTTCAGGCAGCGGGATGGATGAGGGAAACAATAAGATGGCACCACCTTCTCTGTCTTTGTTTTTTTAGAGACAGAGTCTTGCTCTATTGCCCAGGCTGGGTGGAGGGTAGTGGTGCAATCATAGCTCACTACAGCCTCGAACTCCTGGGCTCAACCATCCTCCCACTTCAGCTTCGTGAGTAGCTAAGACTACAGGCACGCCATCACACCTGGCTGATTTAGAAAAATGTGTTTAGAGATAGTGTCTTGATGTGTTGCCCAGGCTTGTCTCGAACTCCTGGCCTCAAGTGATCCTGTCACCTCAGCCTCCCGAGTAGCTGTGATTCCAGGTGCGGGTACCACCTCCCTTTTAAGGCCACCTCCTGTGACTCATATAACACATCCATTTACATCCTATGGCTACAACTTGGTCACATGACCACAACTGCAAGGAAGGCTGGGAGATGAAGCCCTTTATCTGTGTTCTGTGGATATAGATTATAGATATATAGGTATTTGGAGGCAGTGGACAATTCCTGTGTATCGGTTTGCGAGGACCACTGTAACAAAGTACTGTAGACTGGGTGACTCGAACAACAGAAGTTTCTGCCTTCCAGAAGTCTGAGATCAAGGTTTTGGTGTCAGCAGGGTTAGTTTCTTCTCACGCCTCTCTCTTTGGCTTGTAGATGCTCTCTTCATATGTCCCTGTGTGCAACTCTGTGTCCTAATTTCCTCTTCTCATAAGGACACCAATCATACTGCATTACGGCCCACCCTAATGACCTCATTTTAACTTAATCACCTCTTTAAAAACCAAGTACAGTCACATTCTGAGGTACTGGGAGTTAGGACTTCAACATACGAATTTGGTTGCGGTGGGGGGCAGGCACGATTTAGCCCATAAAACCCTGCCACATTTCTGATTTCCACAAACCACCACGAGATCAAGTCAGCTGTCTATTCTTATTCCACTGGAACAAGCCACAAACCCATACAGTTTGGAGGCCATTGCAGTGGTCAAAACACAAGGCCAGGCATGGTGGCCCACACCTGTAATCCCAGCACTTTGGGAGGCCGTGGCAGGCGGATCACCTGAGGTGAGGAGTTTGAGACCAGCCTGGCCAACATGGTGAAACCCCATCTCTACTAAAAATACAAAAATTAGCCGGGCATGGTGGTGGGTGCCTGTAATCCTAGCTACTGGGGAGGCTGAGGCAGGAGAATCGCTTGAACCTGGGAGGTGGAAGTTGCAGTGAGCCAAGATCACACCACTGTACCCCAGCCTGGGCAACAGAGCGAGACTCTATCTCAAAACAAAACAAAAACACCTACAACGACAAGGAACATAAAAGAGTAAAAGATGGGTAAATATAGAAGTGAATAGAGGCTGAGGACTACGGAGAAGTGGCCGGTGTGTGCCCCATTTCAAGGAAGTGACTGCTACACATCTCCAGTTAATCGCTGCATTATGGAAATGTGATCTCTGTGTTACAGCTCTTCCAACTTCGTAAAAAAGAGATGCCAAACATTTTATGTGACATTCCAAATTTTATATGTTGGCAACTGGTTCATTTTCTTTTAAACACTTTCCAGGCCAAATATAACACATCCCAGGGATGGATTTGGGTCACAGGCCACCAGTTGGGGTCTCCAGTTCAAGTTGGATCCTGGAATTCATTGTACAAATACTTACTGAGCACTTCTAAGACTGAGGGCCCTCCAGGATTCAGAGGACAGCGCCACAGAAGAACATGTTTATTTACTTATGAGACAGACATAAATGGTCATCATCTATATATAAATATATGTAATTGCAGACGGATGAGAGCTAGGAATGAAATGATTGCGATGAGAGACAAAAACAGGGAACTTGGTTAGATTTGTGGTGGTGGAAGGATGATTAGGAGAAGGAAAAATGTGCTAAAAACAAGCTAGCATGTGCAAAGGCCCTGAGGTGCTAGGGAATGTGGTTGTTTTCATATTAAAGAAAATGAGGCCAGGCACGGTGGCTCATGCCTGTAACCCCAGCACTTTGGGAGGCTGAGGTGGGTGGATCACTTGAGGTCAGGAGTTCGAGACCAGCCTGGTCAACATGGTGAAACCCCGTGTCTACTAAAAACACAAAAATTAGCCAGGTGTGGTGGTGCACACCTGCAGTCCCTGCTACTCGGGAGGCTAGGGCAGGAGAATCACTTGAACCCGGGAGGCAGAGGTTGCAGTGAGCTGAGATCGCACCACTGCACTCCAGCCTGGGTGACAGTGAGACGCTGTCTCAATAAAATAAAATAAAATAAACGAAATGAAAGGTGGGCAGTAGGGATGGGACAGGGAGGGAGGGGGAACTAGGCCAAACCATGTAAGACCTAATAGGCCTTGGTGAGGAATTTGATCTTTATCCTCCCCTTCTCCCCCCAACAAGCTACATGCAGGTGATGTCCAGGAGGGCTTCCATCCTGGAGAGATTCAGGAGGCAGAAAGGAGACTTAGGGACTTGTTAGCCTTCAACTACAGAGGGCGGGAGATGAGAAGAGGAGCAGAGAATATGATAATCAGAGAGGGGTGAAGAGGGGCCAGGGAAGGGCAGATACCATGACGGCACGCCCTGTGAGCTAGGGCCAGCCTAGCCCTAGCCAGGCTAGATCAGAATGCAGGACCAAGGACCAAGCCCTAGGGGGAAGGGCTTTACTACACAGGCCGTCCTCCCCTCCACTCTCCAGGATCCTTTGAGGTTGCCTTCCCTGATGCTGCGGAGAAAATGAAGAAGGTCATTACACAGCTTAAAGAAGGTAAAATACACTCCATCTCTCCTTCCCCTGACACACACACACAATTAGAAAACCCCACTTTTGGCCAGGGACAGTGGCTCACGCCTGTAATCCCAGCACTTTGGAAGGCTGAGGCGGGCAGATCACTTGAGGTCAGGAGTTCAAAACCAGTCTGACCAACATGGTGATACTCATATCTACTGAAGATACTAAAATTAGCTGGGCATGGTAACGCATGCCTGTAATCTCATCTACTCAGGAGGCTGAGGCAGGAAAATTGCTTGAACCCTGGAGGCGGGGTTGCAGTGACCGGAGATCCTGCCACTGCACTCCAGCCTGGGTGACAGAGCAAGACTCCATCTCAAAACAAAACCCACTTCTGAGACCCCCATCCACTCCCCTTAAAATCCCCTGGCCCCATCTCTGAGCCTCAGACCTTGAGGAACGACTCTTTCCCCGCGTGGACCATTTTTGATCGGGCCCCGCCCCTTCGATGAAAGGTTTCGTCTCCAACTGAGCCCCTTTCAGGGACTACTTCTAGCCTGGCCACTTCTCTAACTGGGCCACCACCTTAGCCCCGGTCTCCTGCAAGGATCTCTCAGGATCTAGCCCCGCCTCGGTGGAATACACCTGGATTGCCCATCCCCATCAGGGCCTACAGCAAACCAGTGTGTTTCCCTCTAAACCCCAAGTAGAAGGCTGGCAGCAGGCCTGGGCCTGACCTCCTAGTGGAATGCTCAGGCTTGGCCCCGCCCCAAGGTGGAACCCAGCCGGCTTGACCCCGCCCCCAGGTTATGACGAAAGCTTGGCCCCGCCCCCCCCGGAGCAGTGCGTCGGGCCTTGTAACATCAGGTAGGGGAGCATCAGGCAGGGTTCTTCCTACGACTTTAAGGTAGTGATGTTTCCTTTTCCTCTACAGCCCAGGCTTGCATCCCTCCCTGCGGTAAGGACTTCATTTAAAATTTGGAATTGCGGGGTAAGGGAGGCGGTCGTAGCCGAAACCTACGACATCAAGTGGGGGAAATCGGGTGAGCTTCAAATCCTTAGGAGGCCAGTAAGAGCCCTGGAGAAAAGGAAGTAAACCAGGTATTGCGCTCAATCCTCAGGAGGTGGGTGTGAGAGCCGAAGCAAACCAATAGGAATCCTAGAGGGCGGAGAGGAGTGAGAGTCGGCCTAGGACAGCAGGGAGGGCGGGGTCAAGATGCCACCTGGCCGATGGACCCCGGGAAGCTGCATGGATCTCAAACGGGCCAAGGGCCCCGGGCTTGGGAGGGCAGGTGGCGCCTAGACCCAGCGTACCCGCTCCACAGGTCTCCAGGAGTTCGCCCGGCGTTTCCTCTGCAGCGGGTGCTACTCCAGGGTCTGCGACCTCCCGCTGGACTGCCCAGGTGAGGGGGCGGGGCCTCGGGGTGCAGGAGACCAACCTGAGAAACGGGACCAGAGCACCGAGGGGCATGAGCTGGTGGCGAGGCCAGACGTGGGCGGGGCCCAACGAGTGAACCCTGCTCCGTCTCCAGTTAAGGATGTGACAGTGACTCGGGGCGACCAGGCTACGTTTTCTTGCATCGTGAACTTCCAGCTGCCAAAGGAGGAGATCACCTATTCCTGGAAGTTCGCAGGAGGAGGTGTGAGTCGGGGCGGGGCCGGCGCGAAGGGTTTAGACGGGCGAGTTAGCCTTCACTAGAGGTTGGGGAGTCAGCTTGCGGGGACGGGACTCCGGGAAGCTCCGTCCAGACACAAGCATCAGCAAGAGGAGGGTCGCGGGATTTAGGGGAGAGCTCGAAGATCAGAATGCAGGACCAAGGACCTGGGGCGATGGCTCACGCCTGTAATCCCAGCGCTTTTGGAGACCAAGGCGGGAGGATGGCTTGAGCCCAGGAGTTTGAGGCCGGCCTCGGCAACATACTAAGACCCCTCCTCTACCAAACAATTTAAAAAATAGCCGGGCGTGATGGTGCACGCCTATAGTCCCAGCCACTGGGGAGGCTGAGCGGGAAGACTGCCTAAGTCCAGGAGTTCGAGGCTGCAGTGAGCTATGATCGCGCCACTGCACTGCAGCCTGGGCGCCAGAACGAGACCCTGTCTGGAAGAAAAAAAAAATAATCACATACATAAATAAAAGCAGATTCTAGGGGTAGGTTATGCGTAAAGGTTTAAGGAGTGAGGGGAAGGGGTGCGTTTAGGGCAGGGGAGCGAGAAGGCTCGGGGGCGGGCTCAAGACTCAGGGCCAGGACTCCAGGAGGCGTGGTCCGGCTCGGGGGCGGGGCTTGTAGGTTACCCAGTGGCAAGCCGTCGTTGAGGAGTTTAAGCCCGCGTGTCCCGCAGCTCCGGACTCAGGACTTGTCCTATTTCCGAGATATGCCGCGGGCCGAAGGATACCTGGCGCGGATCCGGCCGGCGCAGCTCACGCACCGCGGGACGTTCTCCTGCGTGATCAAGCAAGATCAGCGCCCCCTGGCCCGGCTCTACTTCTTTCTTAACGGTGGGGCGGGGCGCGGCGGCGCGAGTTAGCGGGGCGGGGAGAGGGGTGGGGCGCGTGCCTGGCTGACGTGCGCGCCCCCGCAGTGACGGGCCCGCCCCCGCGGGCGGAGACAGAGTTGCAGGCCTCGTTCCGGGAAGTGCTGCGCTGGGCGCCGCGGGACGCCGAGCTGATCGAGCCCTGGAGGCCCAGCCTGGGCGAGCTGCTGGCCAGGCCCGAGGCTCTGACGCCCAGCAACCTGTTCCTGCTTGCAGCCCTCGGGGCCCTCGCATCAGCGAGTGCGACAGTGTTGGCGTGGTGAGTCCTCGGGACCCCGGAGCCCCAGCATCGAGCTCCCCGCTGTCTCAGATCCCACCGAGAAGTCTGGGTTCCCAGCAACCTCCAACCCAGGAGGTCAGGCTTTCAATCCCTGCTCTCTCAGACCCACGAGTCCAGGTCCCAGCCCCTCTTTACTCAGCCCAGAAATCCAAGTCCCCAGCCCCCTCCTCCCTTAGATCTAAGAGTCCAGGCCCCCAGCCCCTCCTCCCTCAGACTCTCCTTCAGACCCAGGAGTCCAAGTCCCCAGTCCCCTCCTCCCGCAGATCCAAGAGTCCAGGCCCCCAGCCCCTCCTCCTGCAGACCCAGGAGTCCAGGGCCTCAGCCCCTCCTCCCTCAGATCCAAGAGTCTAGGCCCCCAGGTTCCTCCTCCCTGAGACCCAGAAGCCCAGGCCCCAGCCCCTGCTCCTTCAGACCCAAGAGTCCAGGCCGCCAGTCCTTCTACCTGCAGACCCAGAAATCCATGCCGCTAGCCCCTCATCCCTCAGACCCAGGGGTCCAGGACCCCAGCCCCTTCCTCCCTCAGACCCAGATTTCCATCCAGGCCCCTGGCCCCTCCTCCCTCAGACCCAGAAGTCCAGGTCCCCAGTCCTTCCACCCGCAGACCCAGAAATCCAAGCCCCCAGCCCCTCCTCCCTAAGACCCAGGAGTCCAGGCCCCCAGTCCCCTCCTCCCTCAGACCCAGGTTTCCATCCAGGCCCCCAGCCCCTCCTCCTTCAGACCCAGGAGTCCAGGCCCCCAGCCCTCTCCTTCCTCAGACCCAGGTTTCCATCCAGGCCCCTGGCCCCTCCTCCCTCAGACCCTGGAGTTCAGGCCCCCAGGCCCCCTCCTCCCTCAGACCCAGGAGTCCAGGTCCCCAGCCCCTCCTCCCTCAGATCCAAGAGTCCAGACCCCCAAGTTTCTCTTCCTTCAGACCCAGAAGCCCAGGCTCCAGCCCCTCCTCCCTCAGACCCAAGAGTCCAGGCCCCCTGCCCCCTCCTCCCTCAGACCTAGGAGTCTGGGCTCCCATCCCCTCCTCCCTCAGAACCAGGAGTCCAGGCCCTGTCCACCTTTTCGACCCTGGTGTCCAGGCCTCCGGGACCTAGGTTTCTAGTCACCAACCCCTCCTGTAACACACATACCTCTTTGTTTCCCCAGGATGTTCTTTCGATGGTACTGCAGTGGCAACTAACAAAGGTATCTCTTTCCTCCTTCCGTATCCTATTTCCATCCTGAAAATAAAGAATATATTTCAACTCTAGATTGTTTTGTCTCTGAAGGTGGTCACTACTAACTCAGGTAGGAGGAGGTGCAGCAAGCCCACACGTGCCCAGATGAATATGGCCCACATAATGACAGTGATAGGCATAGCTATCCCAGTGCAAGTTAGGTGGGAACCCAGATACCCCCCTCAGGTTACTGGCTGTCTCCTTGACATTTCCACCTGCAGAAGGTACCCTCAAATAGAGTCCTCCTTGTTGCCCTCAGAGGCTGTTCCTCCCCAACGCTTTCCTCCTACCAGAAAGAACAACACCATCCACCTAGCAGTTCAAACCAGAAACCTTGGAATCTAACTTCTCCTCCACTTCCAATTCATTTTCATTTCCAGCTCTCAGACTTTTTAACTCCTAAATATCTCATGAAGATGCCTTCTCTGTGGTCCCAGTCACCCCAACCTCATGTCTGGATCACTGGAGCAGCCCCCCGCCTCTCCTTGGCCTCTCTCCACTGTAGCCCATTCTCTACATACTAGCAGGACTTGTTTTATTTTATTTTATTTTTTTCGGAGACAGGATCTCACTCCAAGGCCCAGGCTGCAGTGCAGTGGTATGATGTCAGCTCAGTGCAACCTCCGTCTCCCTGGTTCAAGCGATTCTTCTGCCTCAGCCTCCCAAGTAGCTGGGATTACAGGCATGCACCACCACACCCAGCTAATTTTTGTATTTTTAGTATAGACAGGGTTTCACCAGGTGGCCAGGCTGTTCTCGAACTCCTGACCTCAAGTGATCCACCTGCCTTGGCCTCCCAAAGTGCTGGGATTACAGGCGTGAGCCACCGAGCCCGGCCAAGGACTTAGGTTTTAAAGTGTGTTAGATTGAGTTACTCCTCTGCCCAGAATCCTTTAGTGGCTCCCTGTTGCCATTGAGACAAAATCCAATTCCTTGTCAAAGCCTCAGAGGTTCCACAGGTCTGGCCTTTGCTGACCTCACCAGCAGCCTTGTCCCGTACCCCTTTCCTCCTTGATCTTGCCACCCTGCGGTTTTTCTGAGGCCTTTCCGCCTTCCTCGCATTCATCATGATAGTTCTTGCCCTCTCTAGGGTCTTGATTCACATTGTTTCTTGCCTAGAATAGTATTTTCTCCTTTTTTTTGTCTAGTTAACTGTATTATGATTTCCCCTGAGTAGCCATTACATGTATTAACCCCGTTAATCCCCTTGACAAGTCTGCAAGGCTGGCACTGTATTGACTTTACTGACTCTACCTCTTCCCTCAGGCCCCTTGCTGCTTTCCAGCCCCAGTGGCCTCCTTATATGGTCCCTGGAACATGCAAGTCTCAGTCCCATTTCCAGGCCTTTGCTGTGCTTCATACTTGAAATGACTTTCCTCTGAACATCACAAACCCACCTCTCTCTCATTGCACAGATCCCAGATCAAATGTCTCCTTCTTTAACTACCCCTCTCTCCCTGTTTGACATTGCCCAATTTCACCTTGTTCACTGAGCTCATCTGGACCTAATGTTAACTCTTTTTTTTTTTTTTTTTTTTTTTTTTTGAGTTTCGCTCTTGTTGCCCAGGCTGGAGTGCAATGGCACGATGTCAGCTAACTGCAACCTCCGCCTTCCGGGTTCAAGCGATTCTGCTGCCTCAGCCTCCCGAGTAGCTGGGATCACAGGCATGCGCCACCACACCTGGCTAATTTTGTATTTTTAGAAGAGACAGGGTTTCGCCATTTTGGCCAGGCTGATCTCGAGCTCCTGACCTCAGGTGATCCACCTGCCTCAGCCTCCCAAAGTGCTAGGATTACAGGCGTGAGCCACTGCGCCCGGCCATTAACTCATTTTTTCATTTGGTTTTGCCTTTCCTACCTGAAAGGGAAGCTCCTTTTGAGCATGTACTCATTCTTGTTCACTGGTCTATTTCCCTTTGTTGATTTGTTCATTCGGCAAATATTTATTGAGTGCTTACTATTTTGTCATGTATTTTCAAGGCACTGTAGAGATCCCAATGAAGAAATCAGAAGAGACAAAAAGTTTGTATAGTACTCACATGGAACTTACATTCTAGTGGACAGTAAAAGAAAACCGTTTCTCTCTCTCTCTTTTTTTTTTTGTTTGTTTGAGATGGAGTCCTGGAGTGCAGTGGCAAAATCTTGGTTTACTGCAGCCTTCGCCTCCTAGGTTCAAGCAATTCTCGTGCCTCAGCGTCCCAAGTAGCTGGGACTACAAAGGCGTGTGCCACCATGCCCGGCTAATTTTTGTATTTTTAGTAGAAATGTGGTTTCGCCATGTTGGCCAGGCTGGTCTCAAACTCCTGACCTCAAGTGATTGCCTGCTCAGCCTCCCAGAGTGCTGAGATTATAGGTGTGAGCCACTGCGCCCGGCCAGAAAACTGTTTCTCTACTCCCAACATTTCTGACACTACATGTATGGGATTCTACCTCCTGCCCCCATACCAACCAGTTCTCTAACTCTCTGGGACACCAGTTGAGTGTCCTATAATTCATTCAATTCTAAAATCAACAACCCAGAGTTAGCGTCACACTACACAGGTTTTAAGAGCTCAGGCCCACAAGACTGCCCCCACTTCAGATACCAGTCGCAAGTCGGGGGCTCCTGCAACCTGCAGCCCCCAGCTCAGTAATTTGCTAGAATAGCTTGAATAACTCAAGGAAACATATTTACTGGTTTATTATAAAGGAGAATGTGAAGGAAATAGGTTAATAGCCAGATGAAGAGGTAGATAGGGTGAGCTCCAGAAGGGTCCCAAGTGCAGAAGTTTCTGTCTCCATGTGAGTTGGGATGCAGCAGCCTATCAGTGTGTGGATGCATTCACCAGCCTGGAAGCTCTGCAAACCCCATAGTTCAGGGATTGTTCTGGAGGCTGCATCATGTAGGCATGATCACTTATTAACTCAGTCTCCACCCCTTTTTCCTTCCCCAAGGACTGGAGCGGGGGCGGGTGAGGCCGAAAGCTCCAAGCTCCTAATCATAGTCTAGTCTTGCTGGTGACCAGCGCTCAGCCAGGAGACCACCAAGAGTCACTTGAGTAGAACAAACGATGCTGTTATCACCCAGGAAATTCAAGGGATTAGGAGCTCTATGTAAGACGCTTCTGTTGCCCACATCATTCCAGAAAGTACAAGGGTTTAAGACTGTCAGAAACCAGGGATGGACACCAAGTATGTATTTCTTACTATGTCACAGACAATAAGAAAACAAAGTAAAATACGAAATATGGTAATATGTGTGATGGAGAAGATAAGCAGAGAAATGGAATATGGGGCCGAGGGAAGTAGCAGTAGGATCTTTGGAGAAACCCTCACTGAGAAAGTGACGTTTGAATAAAAACTTGAAGGGGATGACGGCATGAGCCATTATGGATATTTGTGTGAAGAGTGTTCCAGGTGGCCAGGCGAGATGACTCATGCCTGTAATCCCAACACTTTGGGAGGCCGAGATGGGTGGATTACCTGAGGTCAGGAGTTCCAGACCAGCCTGGCCAACATGGTGAAACCCTGTCTCTACCAAAAATACAAAAATTAGCCTGGCATGGTAGCACATGCCTGTAATCCCAGCTACTCAGGAGGCTGAAGCACGAGAATTGCTTGAACCCGGGAGGCAGAAGTTGCAGTGAGCTGAGATTGTGCCATTGCACTCCGGCCTGGGCAACAGAGTGAGACTCTGTCTAAAAAAGGAAAAAAAAACTGTTCCAGGCAAAAATTTAAAAAGGGAAAAGCCCTGAGGCAGGAGTGCCAGGCACGTGGGAGGACAGCCAGGAGGACATCCAGGAGGCCAGTGTAACTGGAACAAGGCCTTAGGAAGTGAATACACAGTGAAGTCAGAGACCATGGGGACCAGATGGTGCCGCTGGCTGCTGTAAAGTCTAGACTCACCTCTGTAAGAGATGAGGGTCGGCTGGGTGTGGTGGCTCACACCTGTAATCCCAGCACTTTGGGGGACCGAGGCTTGAGCTTGAGAGGTCAAGGCTGCAGTGAGCCATGATTACATCACTGCAGTCCAACCTGGGCTACAGAGTGAGACCCTGACTCAGAAAAAAAAAAGGGCAAGGTGCAGTGGCTTGTGCCTGTAATTCCAGCACTTTGGGAAGCCGTGGCAGGCGGATCACATGAGGTCAGGAGTTCAAGACCAGCCTGGCCAACGTGGTGAAACCCTGCCTCTCCTAAAAATAAAAAATTAGCCAGGCGTGGTAGCAGGCGCCTATAATCCCAGCTACTTTGGAGGCTGAAGCAGGAGAATCGCTTGAACCCGGGAGGCGGAGGTTGCAGTGAGCTGAGATCGCGCCATTGCACTCCAGCCTGGGCAAAAAGAGTGAAACTGCATCTCAGAAAAAAAAAAAAAGAGATGACGTGAGTCATGACTGCACCACTGCAGTCCAGCCTGGGCTACAGAGCGAGACCCTGTCAAAAAAAAAAAAAAAAAAAAAGAAAGAAAAGATGAGCGTCATGGGTGGCTTTTGAGCCAAGCAAGAGCAGGTCATGATTTGATTTCCATGGCTACTGTATGGCTAAGAGACTGGGGCAAGGTGGAAGCAGCCATCACTGTGAGGTGCTGCAGTAATCCAGGGACGAGATGCAGCCCTGGGGAACAAGGTCGTGAGGAGCAATGGCTCTAGATATGTCTTGAAGGTAGAATCAGTGGGATTTGCTGACAGTTCAGAACGTTGGATGAGAGGAGGAGAGAGGCCAAGAGTAACTACAGTGGCACTGTCACTGTCCAGTCGAACCCTCTGCCATGTTGGAAATATTCTAGATCTGCACCGTCCAGTAGCGCAGCACCAGCCACAGGTGGCCATGAAGCACGTGAAAGGTGACCTGTGCAACTGAGGAACTGAATCTATAATCTTAGGTAGCTCTTCAGGCAAGAAACGGTGTCAAAAAAAATAAAAGTAAGAAAAAATCAACTCAGGTAGCTTTAATTACTTTAACATTACATAGTTCCTGCTCTATGACAACAGAATCATAGAGGCCTATGTGAGTATTCTTACCTGTGGATCACTCTTAACTCTTTGTTTACTTGACTAAGAGCTCCTTGAAGGCAAGCTTCTTAATTGTTTCTATACTTGCAGACTTGGCAGAGTGTGTGGCATTCAATAGGTACTTGAATGTTTTGGTGACTGATGAATCAAAGAATGCATGAATGGGAAAAAAATGTTTTAGATTTCCATGTGGTAGTGGCTAGTGATGGACAGTTAACAGCTCTAGCATTTTTTGGCCTGAGCAGCTGGGAGGATGAAGTTCTGTTTACTGAGATAGACTGATGGAGGAGCAGGTTTCACGGGGATTAGCAGGGAGGAAGGCGAGAAGATATTAGGAGTCTGGTTTGAGACGCCTATTAGGCATCCAAGTGGAAATGTCTTGGAGGCAGTTGGATATACAAGCCTGGAATTTAAGGGCGAGGTCTGGTCTGAAGATCTGTTTGAGAGTCCCGTCTCCATACATGGAGCATGAATGAAGTATTCAGAGCCATAACACTGGAGGCACAAGGGAAATGGGTATAGATGGGTAAGAGACGAGGATGAGAGGATCCAGGAAAGAAAACAAGGTGGAGGAAAGCAAGGTAACTGTGGCTTTCTGAAAGCCAAGTAGCTGTGCTTGGTGGCTCACACCTGTAATCCCAGCATTTTGGGAAGCCGAGGCTGGTGGATCACTTGAGGTCACGATTTTGAGACCAGCCTGGCCAACGTGGTGAAACCCCGTCTCTATTAAAAATGCAAAAATCAGCTGGGTGTGGTGGCACATGCCTGTAATCCCAGCTACTTGGGAGGCTGAGGCAGGAGAATTGCTTGAACCTGGGAGGCAGAGGTTGCAGTGAGCTGAGTTCACACCACTGAACTCCAGCCTGGGCGACAGAGCAAGACCCCGTCTCAAAAAAGAATAAAAGGAAGTCAAGTAAAGAAAGCGTTTCAAGGAGGAGTGATCAACTGTGTCAGACACAGCCAAATCAGGAAATAGGGCTGAGAATTGGCTATTGGTTTTAGCAACATGGATATCATTGATGAACTTGACAAGGGCAGTTTCTATGGAGAACTAGGGGAAAGCATGACCATCTGATTGGCTTGGGTTTAAGAGTTAATGGAAGTCAACATCATTAGTCATTAGGGAAGGGCAAATCAAAACCACAATGAAATGCCACTTCACACCTGCGAGGAGGGCTGTAATCAAAAAGTCAGGTAATACAAAATGTAGCAAGGGTGTAGAGAAATTAGAACCCTCATACATTGCTGGTGGGAATGTAAAATGGTACAGTCCCTGTGCAAAACAGTCTAGCAGTTCCTCAAAAAAATTAAACATAGAAGTAACATAGGACCCAGCAATTCAATTTCTAAGTATATACCCAAGAAAATTAAAAAGCTGTGCCCACACCAAAACTTGCACACGAATGTTCATAGTAGCATCATTCATACAGCCAAGAGGTGGAGACATCCCAAATGTCCATCAACTGATAAATACATAAACACAATGCAATATAGCCATACTGTGGAATATTATTTGGCCATAAAAAGGAATGAATCAGTGATACATGCAACAACATGGATGAACCTTGATATGCTAAATGAAAGAAGTCACAAAAAAAGCACATACTGCAGGATTGCATTGATATGAAATAGCCAGAATAGGTAAATCTATAAAGAGAAAGCAGATGAGCAGCTGCCCAGGTCTTAGGGGGATAAAGGGGTGAGAAAGGAGAAGTGAGCTGCCAATGAATATGGGGTTCCTTTTGTGGGGTGATGAAAATGTTCTAAAATTAGATCATGGTGGTGGCTGTGCAAACCTGTAAACTTACTAAAAGCCATTGACTTATACACTTCTTTTTTTTAGATGGAGTCTCATTCTGTCACCCAGGCTGGAGTGCAGTGGCACGGTCTCAGCTCACTGCAACCTCTGCCTCCCAGGTTCAAGCGATTGTCCTGCTTCAGCCTCCTGAGTAGCTGGGATTACAGGCACACGCCACCATCTCTGGCTAATTTTTTTTGTATTTTTAGTAGAAATGGGGTTTCACCATGTTGGCCACGCTGGTCTCGAACTCGTGACCTCAAGTGTTCTCCAAGCCTCGGCCTCCCAAAGTGCTGGGATTACAGGTGTAAGCCACCGCGCCCAGCCAAATTGTACACTTTGCATGAGTGAACTCTGTGCGAGATAAATTGGAGGCAAATATGGACAACTCTCCCGAGGAAATTTGCTATTAACAGAAATAGAAATGGAACAGTTGTTTACGGGGAAACTGAGGTCAAGAGTGGGGGTCTTAAAAATGGGAGAGTAACAATATGTTCAGATGCTGATGAGAAAGGCTCCGAAGGGAAAGGAGAATTGACGGAGGATCAGGTGGAAAGAACTGCTGGAGTGAAGTCTTTGAGCAGACAAAGAGGACATAGGGTCTGGTGCCCTGATGGAAGAGGTTGGCATTGGCTTGGAGCACAGACAGGTCATCCTCAGCAACAGGAAGAAGGTGGAGTGTATGGACACAGGGGCAAGTGAGTGGGAAGACGTGGAGATGGGGACTCCAGCAAAAGTTTTCTTTTTTAACCCCTATTTTCTCAGTGAGATAGGAAGCCGGCTAAGAGGCTGGGGGAGGAGGTGCTGGAGGTTTGAGAAAAGGGCTGTGTTACCTTTCTAAGTAGACGGACCAGAGATAAAAGCACCACCTGCAGTACCTGACAGTGTGCGGCAGGTGGCAAGTGCTTCGTAAGTACCCGCGAATGAGTTGAGTAACCCTTACACCAACCCTGCCCCATGGGATTAATAATCCCTGTTTTCAAAAGAGGGAACCCCAGGTTCCAAGGAAGGAGAGTGTCTCGTCCAGGTTCAAACGGCTAGCACCCAGCACTGAGCCCAGCGTCCCCAATTCTCAATCATCCAGTCCCCTTAGTTCTCAAAAAGGAGGAGGCTGGGGGAAAATAAATAAAATTCTTTATTACATCGTGATCACACAGTAGAAATGGAGATTAAATAAGAACGAGGAGAAAGCAGGACCCTTTCCCCTCCACTCCTCACATCCCACACCCTGACCAATAAATACCCTCCCTAGAGACCCAGAAGTCCCAGTCCCAATATAGTCCAGACCGAAGAATCTTGGGCTGACCCCCTCGTTTTGCAGAGGAGGGAAACTGAGGCCCAGAGAACCACCCAGCAAGTTCGTGGCTCGGGGCCCTGCGGGTCTCCTCCGGCCTCCCTTGAAGACCCTTGGGGCGGCATCCGCGTGGCTGGACTCACACCTGGACGCGGTAGCCCCCGGTCCGCCGCCGGCAAAGCCTCCGCACGCCCACCCAGTACAGCGTCAACATGACTACCCAGTAGCCCACGTAGGCGCCGGCCCCCGCGGCCAAGTGGGAGGCCTCGGCTGCGCGGGAAGGGCCGCTCCAGTCGGCCCCGGCCTCGTGTGCCACGCTGCGGACCAGGCCCCCAAGCAGCAGCAGCGCCCAGAGCGCCAGGGGCAGCAGAGGGACGTAGTTAGCGGCCAGCTTCCGCCGGCCCGAGGTGCCCCAGCCACTCTGGTTCATGGTGACTAGCGCCAGGAACTTGGCAGGCAGGAGGCCACACATGTAGAGGGGAGCGTAGAGCGACAGCAGCACCATGCGCAGGCAGCCCCGCAGCCAGGCCGCGAAGGCCGCCTTGGCCAGTGCCACGCCCTGCACGCATAGCAGCACCCACAGCAGCGCCCACGGGCGGCCCGCGTAGAACAGACGCAGCACGGTGGCCGCCACGAAGAAGGGGAACAGGCCGGAGACCACCGCCTCGTAGGTCATCCACGCATGGTGCCGGTGCCACCAGAGCGCGTTGTACAGCCACTCACGGAAGTACGACTTGGACCAGCGTGTCTGCTGGCTCAGCCACCGCAGGAAGGAAGAGGGCGTCTCTGAGTAGCAGCGGGACCTGGAGGTGTACCTGCACGGGGGCGAGGAATGAGGGCATCATCGCGTGCTGCCTGGGGCCTGGGCAGGATTCTGGAGGCAGAAATGACCACTGTGGATGGCCACTGGGGGCGAGTTTCTTAACCTCTCTAGGCCTCAGTGTTTTCATGTGTAGAATAGGGTGGATAACGGTTCCTAGGCCTGGACGCGGTGGCTCACTCCTGTAATCCCAGCACTTTGGGAGGCTGAGGGATAAGGAGTTCAAGACCAGCCTGGTCAACATAGCAAGACCCCATCTCTACTAAATAAATAAATAAATAAATAAGCACCAATGGGTGGGATGCAATGGCTCATGCCTGTTATCCCAGCACTTTAGGAGGCTGAGATAGGGGGATCACTTGAGGCTAAGAGTTCGAGATCAGCCTAGGCAACATAGTGAGACCGCATCTCTAAAAAAAAAAGAAAAAAAAAAAATTAGCTGAGCGTGGTGGCCTGTAGTCCCAGCTATTTGGGAGGCTGAGATGGGAGAATCACTTGAGCTCAGGAGTTTGAGGCTGCAGTGAGCCGTGATCATGCCCCTGCACTCCAGCCTGAGCCTGAGCAACACAGCAAGACTCTATCTAAAAAAAAAAAAAAAAAAAAAAAAGGCTCTCATAAGACAAGGATACTGTAAGGATTGAATGAAGATTAAATGCCAAGTGCTTAGGACCAGTAGATAGTATTGGCTCAATAAATGTTAGCTACTACTGTTTTTACTATGACTAATACCATTACTATTGCTGTTACTAATATCATGTTGGTTACTGACACTATTACTAGTACTATCACTAACATATTACTAATACTACCATGCTTACTATTACTGGCAGGCCGTATAGTGAGGAGCAAGATGGGCGTGGTTGCTACCCAGGGTAGTCTACGTATTAGAACTTCTCAAGGGAACCATCAGGCCTTCTTCCTGTTTTGTGGCAGACATCATTAATCAATCCCTGCATGGTTTCCAGCCAAGCCCACACAAGACTAGAATCCTGGGCATTACTTGACAGTGTCCAGTCTCCTTCCCCTGTGTCATTTGGCATCCTCAGTGGCCTCCCTGCTTCTGATCTTGCCTTTTGTAGTCTGTACTCAAAACAGCTGCCAGAGGGACCCCATTACAACGAGTCACTTCTCTGCTTAAAACCCTCCCATAGCTCCCTCATCTTAGTCAGAGTCCTTAGACCTATAAGTCTTTCATGAGTGGACCCCTCCTTAACTCTCCATCTTACTCTCCTAATACTCCCCCAGTTCAGTGCTCCAGCCACACTATTCTCAGCCTTGAGCCCCATCCTACCTCAGGCACTCCACCTAACACTTCAGCCTCCACCCCAAAACTTCCTATCCACCCCCCTGCCTGGCATTATTTATCTCCATAACACATACCATGAACATACTGTATGTTCTACTTATTTATTTCTTGTGTGTCTCCCCAACTGATGTAATCAATTGGTGCCCTGTCTGCTTATTGCTGTATCCCCGCAGCTTAAACATTCTAGGCACCGACTGAATATTTATTGAGTGAATTAATGCATGGATTCCCTTGGATTATCCCAAGTTCCCTCTGGGTCTTTCAGTGGACCTGGCTTTGCAAAAATCACTCTCCCCTGAACTTCACTTGGTCTAGGTCATCCTCCCCTGAGTCTCATGGAATTACTTGTCTTCTCTTGAAGAACTTACTAGAGTTCAGGTGCTCCTCTTCTCTCACTTGATTCTTTCTCCACGGCTCTCTCACTAGTTAGATCCCACTCTATCCATTTGTCTCTTGCCCTTCCTACTTCACTCCCCACTGTGCTACCTTGGTCTCCATGGCAGAACCAACTCACCCTATCTCAATTCTAGGTGGAATTCTCTACCCTCACCTTGCCTGTCTTGGTAGAGTTCACTGCATTCCATGGTTCAATGCAAATGCCAGCCTTGTCCCTTATAGTATCTTCCCCTCTCCCCTAATATCTCACTTGGTAGAGTCCATTGGCTCAATGCAAATGGCCCCTCTGCCCATTATGGTATCCTCCTCTCTCTTCTAAAGTCTCACTTGATAGAGCCCATTGTCTGGTGAGTTACTTTGGATTTGGAGAACTCTCAGCATGCACACACGCTAGGATATTCACTGGCCTCCACACATACCCGACCACCTGGTCCCCTCAACTTACTTGGTAGCATAACCCATGCTGAGCATGCGGTTGGTGAGGTGCCGGTCGTCCCCAAAAGTACAGTGGGTGCCCAGGAACTTCTGGTTGTACCAGGCCTCAAGAAACTGCTGCAAGAGGTTATTCCTATATAGGCCTGGGTGGAGGGGAGGTGTGAAAGAGGGTCAGCCTCCGCTGTCACCAACACCAACTCCAATGCTGTTTCCAGCCCCAACCCCACTCCAGTTCCAACCCCATCCTCAGTCATCATAATCTCAATCTCAGCACTATCTCCAATCCCATCTCCAGCCCCAATCCTGTCCTCAACCTCATACCCACTCCAACTTGCCTGTCATTGAACTATACCCACTGTGAGTGCAAACCTGCCCACCCCAGTCTCATCACCAATCCCATATCCACTCTCAGCCCCATCCAAAACCCACTGCAACTTCAAACCTGGCTCCAACTCTGTCTTTGACTCCAAGCCTATCCCATCTTCTTCCCCAGCCCCAGCCCCAATCGTCATCCATATCCTTTCTCCAACCTCACTCCCCACACCAAACTCAGCTCGAGCCCAAGCAGCATCCTCATCGCCAGCTTCCAGTTTTATCCCATCCCCAATTCCTGCCCTGCTGCATCTTTGTTCCCAACCCCAGTCACATCCTCAGCCCCATCTGGCTTCCCTTCTCCCTTTCCAGCCCATCCACGGCCCTCCCAATCTCTGCCCCTGCTTACCTAGAGGACCGCTGATGCAGGACACACAATGGAAGTAGCTCTGACAAGCCCGCTCCACATTGAAGGCTACCCAGTATCGCAGGCTGCTTAGGAAGCTGACCCAGGAGTCCAGAGGGTTAAGGATCCGCACGTCCCCACCAACAGCCCCTACCCGGGGGTCCTCGTCCAGTACCTGCACGAGCTCCAGCAGTGCCATGGGGTCCAACCTTGTGTCCGAGTCACAGACCTGTGAGGTGGAAGGGGCCAGGATCAGCACAGACCCCCGCATCAGGCTGATGCTTGAGAGGAGGGCACCAAGGGGTGCAATGCAGCTGGGGCACTCTGCAACCGATCTGAACGTAATTTTGAGTTTTGTTTAGTCATTTTCAATGTGTAATCGCAGTTTAACATGTACTCCAAGATGCACATCCTTGTATGAACATGAACAATAAGACATATACCATCTCCTCTGGTGTGTGAGTGAGACCCCTAACTTGCTACTAAGCAATAGAATATGGCAGAAGTTATGGGATATAACTACCGTGATTATATTACCTAATATGGAAATGGTGAATGAGTTTTGCAATGTAATCAAGTCCCCAAATCTCTTGATTATAAGTTAATCAAAGGGAGATTATCCTGGGTGGGCCTGACCTAATCAGGAGAACCCTTTAAAAGCAGATCTAGAAGTCAAAGAGTCTCCTTGCTGGCCTTGAAGAGGCAAGCTACTGCTACCATGAGTTCTGTGGCTGCAAGAAAGTGAATTCTGTCAACCAACAAATACATAAGCTTGAAAGATAACCCCAAGCCTTAAAAAAGACCCAGCTCCAGCTGACACCTTGATTGCAACCTGGTGATATCCTGAAAAAAGGACCCAGTTGAGCTGTGCTGACTCTTGGCTTATAGAAACTATGAGATAATAAATGTGTTTTGTTCAAGCTGCCAAACATATGGTAACTTGTTATGCAGCAGTGGGAAACTAATATAATGCATTAGAATTGCTACACTAGGCCGGGTGTGGTGGCTCACACCTGTAATCCCAGCACTTTGGGAGGCTGAAGTGGGCAGATCACCTGAGGTCAGGAGTTTGAGACCAGCTTAGCCAACATGGTGAACCCTGTCTCTACAAAAATACAAAAATTAGCCAGGCATGTTGGCAAGTGCCTGTAACACCAGCTACTGGAGAGGCTGAGGTGGGAGAATCACTTGAACCCAGGAGGCGGAGGTTGCAGTGAGCCGAGATTGACCCATTGCACTCCAGCCTGGGCAAAAGAGTGAGATTCCATCTCAAAACAAACAAAAAAAGAAGATTGCTACACCAAATGGGATGGATGAATGAGTAAATAAATGAAATTAATCTGTATATTGAATACATAGATAGATGGCTGAATGGATGAACAAAAGAATCTCAACAATGAAGGAGGGGAAAGGAAGGAGGGAAGAAGGAAAGAAGAAAGGGAACAAATCTCCACATTTAATAGATAAATGAATGAATAAATGAGTAAATGATCTCCATATTGGATGGATAGATGGCATATCCATGAGTGAGTGAAGAAAAAGAATTTCTACACTGAATGAAGTAAGGAAGAACTTTTATTTATTTATTTATTTATTTATTTATTTGAGACGGAGTTTTGCTCTTGTTGCCCAGGCTGGAGTGCAATGGTGGGATCTTGGCTCACCGCAACCTCCACCTCCCGGGTTCAGAAGATTCTCCTGCCTCAGCTTCCTGAGTAGCTGGGATTATAGGCACTTGCCACCATGCTCGGCTAATTTTTGTATTTTAGTAGAGACAGGGTTTCACCATGTTGGCCAGGCTAGTCTAGAACTGGTGACCTCAGGTGATCCGCCCACCTCAGCCTCCCAAAGTGCCCGGCTGGAAGGGCTTAATTTTACATTGAATGGATGGATAACTGAGTCACTGGATGAATGGATGAATGAACAAATGAATCTCTATATTGAATGGATGGATAGATGAATGGATGAGTCAAGAATGAGTGAAATTGTCTCTTCCTGGAATGCGTAGGTGAATGAAGAAAGGAAAGAATGCCTCTACACTGAATGGATAAATGAATGAATAAATGAACGAATGATCTCCATATTGGATAAAGGGATAGATGGATGGATGAAAGAATGAGTGAAGGAAAGAATCTCTCCACTGCATGGATGAATGAATAAAGAAAGGGAGAGAGTCATTCAAATCTGTACGTTGAAGGAAAGACCCCAGGAAAGTGGGATTCGGGTGTTCGGGTCACGAGTGGGCTGAAGGCGCCTCTACTCACCTGCACGTAGTCCACCGAGTCTCCGAGCGCCTTGAAGGCCGTGTACATGACCTCGCGCTTGCCGCCCCAGCGCTGCGCCACGCACACGCACCTGCGAGTCCTCACCAGCGCCTCCACCGCCAGCCGCCCGGGATCCTCTGCCTCCACCTCCCGGTAGGCTCCGGCGCCCACTGCGCCCGCCGCCGCGGGTTCCCAGGGCTGGTGGTAGTTGCCGTCCCACACGTAGGTGGCGGGGTCCTCGTCAGCGAAGACATCCCGGAACATGTCGACCATGTAGAGGTCCTCGGCGCGGTTGCCATCCACCACCATGAGGACGCGCAGCCGCGCACGCGGGTACAGCAGGGCGCGGGCGGACGCCAGGCACTGGCGCAGGTACGCGGGGTCCTCCTGGTAGGCGGAGATGGTCAGCGCCACGCTGCGCGCGGTGGCTGCATCCAGGGGCCCCCGCGCCGCCGCGCGCCGCGCCGCCGCCGCCACCCGCCGGTGCTCCAGGTACGCGAAGAGGCTCTGCGCCACCAGGTGCGCTGAAAGGAAGGCCCCGTAGAGGCCGAAGGCCAGGAGGCCGTAGCGATCGGAGGCCAGCGGCACCCCGGCGGCGTAGGCCCAGGTCATGAGGCCCAGGATGAGCAGGGCGAAGGCGATGGTCAGCACCCTCCGGGCCAGGCCGGAGCAGCGGCGGGCTGCAGGAGTGGGCTTGGGCGCGTCCTGCTGGGAGCGAGAGGGGAAAGGAAGGGGCATGAGTCCCGGGGGCATGAGCCTCCTCCGACAGAAGATTACAAAATCCCTTCCTTCCTTCCTTCCTTCCTTCCTTCCTTCCTTCCTTCCTTCCTTCCTTCCTTCCCTTCCCTTCCCCTCCCCTCCCTCCCTTTCTCCCTTCCTCCGTCCTTCCTTCTCTTTATCTCTCTCTCTGTGTGTCTGTCTTGCTGTCTCTCTCTCTGTCTCTCTCTCGCTCTCCCTTTCTCTCTCTCCTTTCGCTTTTTTTTTTTTTTTTTTTTTTTTACTTTTGAGACAGGGTCTCACTCCAGCCCAGTGTCGCCATCTGGGCTCACTGCAGCCTCAGCTTCCCGAGCTCAGGCTCAGCCTCCCACCTCAGCCTCCCGAGTAGCTGGGACTACAAAGCGTGTGCCACAACTCCTGGCAAGTTTTTAAATTTTTGGTAGAGCCGGGGGTCTCCCTACATTACCTAGGCTGGTCTGGAACCCCTGGGCTCCAGTGACATGCCTGCCCCCGCCTCCCTAAGTGCTGAGGTTATAGGCATGAGCTACCTCGCCGGGCCCAAAATTATTTTCATTAACGAAAATAATTGGAGCAAATAGCTATCTAGGCTTCATGCTGATTAGATTCCTTCTTTTCATTATTATTTATTTATTTTTATAGACAGGGTCTTGCTCTGTCGCCCAGGCTGGGGTGCAGTGGCACCATCATAGTTCACTGTAGCTTCTAACTCCTAGGCTCTGGCGATCCTCTCACCTCAGCCTCCCAAGTAGCTAGGACAACCAGGCTGGAGTCACAATGCCTTGCTAATTAAAAAAAAAAAAAATTAGAGGAGAGGTCTCACTATGTCACCCCAGTCTCCCAAAGTGCTATGAATACAGGCATGAGCCACCAAGCCCAGCCTGATTTTGTTCCTTCCAATACAGCTTTTTTCCACGTTTTGAAATCTCTTAAATCCGTGAGGATGATTGCATGCGGTGGAGTGTCACAATTTAATTACTAGGGCGTTTTCCTCCTCTTTCTTAGTGGCACATACAATGAGGATTTATCTCCCAATCAAAGGTTTCTTAGGGTTGAGACAGTAATAATAATAACACGTACTAAAAAACCAAAATGCTATGTACCAGTCCCTGCTCTGAGCCTTTAAGATGAATGAATTTATTTTAATCTTTACAACAGCACTGTAAGGTAGGTACTGTTATTATTATCCCCATTCTACAGATGAGGCAACTGAGTCACATAGAGGTTCAGCAATTTGCCCAAGGTCATCCCCGGAAAGCAGAGGAGCCTGGATTTGAACCCTAGGAATCGAATCGCTAAACCTCAACCTTTAGCCCTCAGGAGAGCCCTAGGGGACAGATAGTGCTTGCTGCCACCATGCAGGTGGCCAAACTGAGGACTGATTGGCCAGAAGGAGTGGCTTGCACAAGATCAGCAGCCCACGGCGGAGGACTCTTCTCTCCGACTTTCCAGAGGCATAGCCTGGTTCTCCTTTTCCACTGCCCAACTCCCCAGCAGAACCAGGTGCCCCAGTAAATGTTGCTGGAAGAGCCGAGAATCAGAGGAAAAAGTACTTTCTGTGTGCCAGACACTACTGTACAACAACCTTAATATATATATATAAATTTTTTTTAATTGAGGCAGGGAGCCAGACACTGTGGCTCACGCCTGTAATACCAGCACTTTGGGAGGCAGAGGCGGGTGGACCACCTGAGGTCAGGAGTTCGAGATTAGCCTGGCTAACATGGTGAAACCAAAATACAAAAATTAGACAGGCTTGGTGGTGCACGACTGTAGTCTCAGCTTCTCAGAAGGCTAAGGCAGGGGAATTGCTTGAACCCCTGAGGTGGAGGTTGCAGTGAGCCAAGATGGCACCACTACATTTCAGCCTGGGTGACAGTGCGAGACTTCATCTCGAAATTAATAATAATAATAATAATAATAATAATAATAATAATAATAATAATTGAGACAGGGTCTTGCTCTGTTGCTCAGGCTGGTCTTGAACTCCCAGGCTCGAGCGATCCTCCTGCCTTGGCCCCCTAAAGTGCTGGGATTATAGGCGTGAGCTACTGCACCCGGTCTCTACAACAACCTTATAAGGCAGATACCTTTACTGTCTTCTGTTACAGATGAGGAAACAGACACCGAGAGGCAAATACTTTTACCCAAGGTCACTCAGGTAATAAGCAGAGTTTCGAAGTAAAACTCAGGCAGTCTGGCTCTGGCGTCCCCTCTACGCTAAACTGCCTCCTATGCCACCAGTTCCTGCCTCATAGGCTTACTGTGGGTTATTTAAATGCGTCATTAAGATGTAGATCTTTGTGTCCAATACAGGTGTCACCAGCCACATGTATCTACCGAGTACTTGAAATGCAGCCAGTACCACCGAGGAACTGAGTTTTAAATTTTATTTAATTTTAATTCATTTAAGTTTAAAAACTCTTACTTGATTCAGTGATTGGAAAGCTTTTAAATATGTCTGGAACAAGTTGCATCTACGATGCCCTTTTTATAACTGTAAATTTTATAAAATCTAAACCCGGATTAGGTATTTCCAATGAAAAGGTAGCATCTAAGTGAGAAGTGCTATGAACACACTGGATTTCGAAGCCCAAGTCTGGGGAAAAGAAAGTAAAATAGCTCATTAACATTTATGTATTGATTACATATTGAAATGATCGTGTCTTATACATAGCAGGGGTCAGCAGTCTAAGACCTGCCACAGCCTGCAGGCTAAGAATTTTTGTGTGTGTTTTTAGATGGTTTTTGAAAGCTAAAAGAAGAATAATAGTTTGTGGAGCACGAAAAATATGAAATTCAAATTTCAGTGTCCTTAAAGGAAGTTTTATTTGCATACAACCATATTCATTTGTTTATACATCATCTGTGGCTGATTCTACATTTACAGCATTGAAGTTGAGTACTTTCAAGAGACCAGATGGCCCCCAAAAGCCTCAAATATTTAATATTGGGCCCTTTATTTAAAAAAATGTGCTGGCCCCTGGCACACTGGGTTAAATAAAAATATATCATTAAAATTAATTTCACCTGTTTGTTTTTAGTTTTTCAAATGTGGCCACAAGAAAATTTTAAATTAGATATTGTGGTTTTTGTTACATTTCTAGAGGACAAAGCTGAGGTACAGCTTTTAAACTCTCAACATTAAACGTTATTCTTTCTTCTCAAATCCCCCTTCTCTCTTCCTTTGCCTCAAACCTGGCCTTGTCTGAGTTCCTAAGGGTGGCCCAATTCATGCTGGGGATCCAGAGAGTTGATTCCAGAAACACAGATGAACACACGTGTAGACACACTCCCCCACACGTGAACTCACACATGATGAGTGACACACAGAACGAAATTACTCGTGTTCTACAGGATGACCCGAGACACCCACTCAGGCCAAACACAGCAATCCCGTGACCCCCACCGACGGCCACACAGGTGAACCTGCAGACACACACCCCTCGGCAGGAAAAAGCAACACCAGCAAGGGATGCCCACGTGGCCACAAACACATAGAGCCCCAACTGAGAGTCTGGGGCAATGGGACGCACAGGGAAGATTTCAAGAGAAATAGTAGGTGACTGTCAAGCTGATACTGAACCAGATGAAATTGCTACTCTCCCAAGTTTAGAGTGGCTCAGTATCGGCGATTTCATTTGGTTCAACTTAATAGCTGTTGAACGCATGAAACAGAAATCCATTCCCACGTGCCACAGGCAAATCCAACTCTTTCTCACTCAGTCTCTTTCACTCACTCACTGTCTCACTCCCTCTTTCTCTCTGCCTCCCAGGAAACATAGACATACACAAGTTTATAGCAAGATACACAGACACAGAAATACGGACATGGCACATCTCACCTACATGTACTTGGGATGGCTGCTCACACAGCCTCACATGCTCACTGTCCCCTACACACATACGGTCACTGTCACGCACATGGATACACACATGAAATCATGCACACACAGTTCCCCAACACACGTGGTCACACATATGGCAGTAGTTTTCCCCACATGGCTGTACACACACACACACACACACACACACACACACACACAACCTGTCTCATCGCAGTGGGTCTGGCCGGGCTCTCTCTTCTCTCCGGCTCGCTCTCCCAGCCTCTCTGTGGCCAGAGAGCTGGAGGGGGTTCATTTGAAGACCAGCACAGGCGGGGGCGGGAGCAAGCGCTGACGTCAGTCAGGCTAAGCTGGGCCAGGGGCTCTGAGGTCACGGCCCAGCCGGGCAGCTCCACCCGCTTCCCGCTATTACTCCCACCCCCCTCAGCCAGACGGGCCTCCCTTCCCAGGCCCCCATGTCTACCCGCGCCCCTCCTCTAGTCCTCTCTGCCATCGCTCCCCCTCCTCTCCCTCTCTCCTCTATGTCTTCTTCTCTCTTCCTCCCCCCTCTTGTCCCTTGCCTCCCCTGAATTTTCTCTTCCACCTCGCTTGCCTTTCGGGGGTTCCCCTCATCCCCCTCATCCCCTATCCTTGTATTTCCCTCCATCCCTTCCTTTCTCCCCAACCCACTATTTCTCCTCATCTCTGTCTTGGTACCCTCATCTCTCTCCCCATTACCACATTTCTCCAAGTTTCTGTCTTTCTCTCCATCCCTTTCTTCCTCTCCACTTCTCTTGCCTCCTCTCACCCTCATTTCTTTCTCTTCTTGCTTTAAAGCTCTCCCCACCTCCCCCTTCTCACCTTCCCCAGTCACCCCCGCCCTGCCTCTCCACACAGCCGCCTCTCCTGTCCCCAGAATCCATCTTTGGGTTGGGCCCCCCAGGGACATGTCTCAGCAACTGGTAGATGGAACGAAACACACACACGTGCGTGCTGTGGGTGTGCCTGTGTGTACGCTGGCCCGAGGCACGGCTGCCTGGAACCGGAGCTGTGAGTGAACGTCTGTCCATTCAGCGCCTAACTGACGTGGGTCTGCGTGTGTGCACCAGGGTCTGGGGTGGAGAGCTGGGGCGCTGGGATTTGTATCCCCAGGGACTCAGGGATGAACACAGAGAGTTGTCGGTCAGCTGCCCCTGGGGAGCCAGCCAGGGTCTGTCAGTGCTCTCACCCATCAGGGAAACTGAGTCAGAGGAAGGGTGGAAAAGAGATGCGGGACCTGGGGTGCCTGGACTCCAGGCTCTTAGGACCAGATCTGTGATAAATGTCTGTTTACATGCCCTTCTTTCCATGAATTAAAAAAAAAAACTATCTGTATCTAATTCTGTTCTTCTCTCTGCTCCTCTTACTGTGAACTCTTGATGTCTCACTTTCTGCCTTGGTAGCTGCCTCGTTCTTTTCTCCCTGCCTGTGACTCCAATGACCTTTGGTGTCTGGCACGGGCCAGCTCCAGGACAGGCTGAAAGACATGGAGCAGCAGAGAGAAATTCCCCCATCCTTCTCTCTCCTCGTCTGTGTCTCCCTGAATCTCTGTCATTTTGTATCTGTCTCCCCATCTCTGTTTCTCGGTCCATCTATCTGGGTCTCCGCCTCTGTGTATTCCTGTCTGTTTCTCCCCTCATCCCCCCTCACAACCATTCTCTCTCTGTTTTCACCCGGGAGTGTCTGTCCCTTTGCATTTCTCAAGTCTCCCTGACTTTGTTCTTGTGTGGCTCTCTCTCTTTCTGAGTGACTCTCCTTGACTTTCTCACTGTGTGTCCATGTGTGTGTGTCTCTTTCTCTTTTTCCCTCTATCTCCCTCTCTAGCTCTGTCTCGATCCTCCCTCCGTCTCTCTGCATCCCCATCTCTTTTTTTTTTTTTTTTTTTTTGAGACACAGTCTCACTCTGTCACCCAGGCTGGAGTGCAGTGGCGTGATCTCGGCTCACTGCAACCTCCACCTCCCGGGTTCAAGCGATTCTCCTGCCTCAGCCTCCCGAGTAGCTGGAACTACAAGCGCGCACCACCACACCCGGCTAATTTTTTGTATTTTTAGTAGAGATGGGGTTTCACTGTGTTGGCCAGGCTGGTCTCCAACTCCTGACCTCAAGTGATCCATCTGCCTTGGCCTTCCAAAGTGTTGGGATTACAGGCGTGAGCCACCGCACCTATCTCTTTGTAAGGCTCTATCTCTGTATGTGTTTTTTTCTCTCTCTCTCTCTCATTCAGTTTCTCTCCATTTCTCTGTTTCTACATCTTCATCTTTCCCTGCAGTTCCATCTCTTCCAGCCCGTCCCGGAGCTGTCCCCTGCCAGACACCAAGTCCTCAAACCCTGGGGTTTTCCCGAGGAGGCTGCGCCAGGCCAAGCCTCTGCCTGGGCCTGTCAGGGAGAAGGTGCATTCCCAAGGAGCCCGAACGCCCCGCCCACCCACCAGGGCGGGCCGGGCTGTGTCTGACGCTGCTGCCGGGAGCGGGGCCGCCTGGTGTCTGGCTGTGTCAGGATGATGGGTCCTCAGATGATCTGAGGCCAGCCCAGAGCAGAAGGGGAGGGTGAGTCCTCCGCCCAGTGGGAGGGGGCAGCGCAGGCTCCTCCCCAGAAGTGGGGCATTTGGCTGCCCAGCCCCCACCCCGCCCTGCTCGGGTGGAGCAGCTGTATAAAACCAGATGTTTCTAAAACCAGAGTGCGGATGAGGAAGGATAACCAGGACTTTAATCCTCAAAGGTTCCCTCCTCTAAGACCCAGGAGTCCAGGTTCCCAGCCCCCTCCTCCTTCAGACCCGAGAGTCCAGACCCCAGCCCTTCCTCTCTCAGGCCCAGGAGTCCAGGTTCCCATGCCCCTCCTCCCTGAGACCCAGGAGCCCAGGACCCCAGCCCTCCTCCCGCAGACCCAGACATCCGAGTTCCCAGTCCCCTCCAAGTCAGACTCAGGAGCCCAGACCCCCAGCCCCTCCTCCCTCAGACCCAGGAGCCCAGACCCCCAGCCCCCCCTCCCTCAGATCCAGGGTTCCAGACTCCCAGCCTTTCCTCCCTCAGACCCAGGAGTCCAGGCCCCCAGCCCCTCCTCCCTCAGACCCAGGAGTGCAGGCCCCCAGCCCCTCCTCCCTCAGACCCAGGAGTCTCAACTCCCAGTTTCCTTATCCCTTAGACCTACATGTCCAGTCCCCAGAATTTCTTGCAGGAAGAGATCACCAAGGCTGGAAGCAGCCCAGACAAGTGCTGAAAGACAGGGAGCAGTGAAGCTGGACACTCCCACAGGAGGCCGAGGCTGGTGGTGGAGGGACAGGTAGGGACCCCGCACCCCTCGCTAATACCCATGGCTCCTGGAAACCCCCACTCCTGTGGTGGCTGCTCTCCAGTCCCTGCCCTGGGTCCACAGTGGCCTTCCCAGCATTTCAGCCATCATCAGGAAACCTCAGGGTACAGCTTACAGAATAGCTGGACAGAAGGAGCGCAGGGTGGGAGAGGTAAGGCAAAAATGGAGCAAAGGTAGAGGAGAGAACATTCATTCATTTTGGGGACATCTCCTGAGCCCTGGTGGACAGGGCTGGGCTGGGCGATGCCGGGTACACAGAGATGACTCAGCCCTGGGCCCTGCCCTTGGGGAGATGCCAGTCTGGTGGAGAAGACAGCTGTGTAAACAGAGGGCCACAAAACAGTGCAAGGATGCACCAACCCAGCCCAAGAGTCAGGGAGGGCTTCCTGGAGGAGGTGATGCTGGCTGATGAGGCGTTAGCCGTGGTCAGGGTGGGGGTGGAAGGTGGGGCAAGAAAGGGGCATCCGAGACAAGAAATGGTGTGGCCAGTCAAAAAAGTAAGGGCGGACTGATACTGTGGAGCACGAAGGGTGAAACAAGGGGCTGGGGGGTTGCAGGGTCCCTAGTGAGGTCCACCCATTTGGGTTTAAAAAAATTTTTTTGGCCAGGCACAGTGGCTCGTGCCTGTAATCCCAGCACTTTGGGAGGCCAAGGCGGGCAGATCACTTGAGGTCAGGAGTTTGAGACCAGCCTGTCCAAAATGGTGAAACCCCGTCTATACTAAAAATACAAAAGTTAGCCGGGTGTGGTGGCGTGCACCTGTAATCCCAGCTACTCAGGTGACTGAGGTGGGAGAGTCACTTGAATGGGAGGCGGAGGTTTCAGTGAACGAAGATTGCGCCACTGCACTCCAGCCTCCCGTCTCAAAAAAAAAATTTTTTTTTAACTAAGTAACATACATATTTATGGTATACAACATGACGTTTGCTATATACATATATGTATTCGTTGTGAAATGGCTAAATCAAGCTATTTAACACGTGCAACGTGTCGGGTTTTGAATGCAGGAATCAGAAGCTAGGACTTTGCTCTGGTGGCAATGGGGAGCCATGGAAGGGCTGTGAGCAAGGGACGGGCAGGATCAGCTCTTTGTCTGAGTAAGGGACAAACTGGAGGGAGAGGCAGGGGGCTCTGGGCCAGGAGAGCATTAGAACAAATACCTAATGCATGCTGGGGGGTGGGGTTGCATCAGAGATCCCTGGGGCTTTTCCAGGCTAGAGAGGAAGTGTGAGTGAGGTTGGGCAGAGGTGCAGGACCCCGAGGAGCCAGGACCAAGAAGACTGGGAGATGGACACAGACATGGCAGGCTAACTTGCCAAGCCCCTAACCTCAGCTAGTTCTGGCTACAGTTGCTCCTCGCTTTGCTCCATCTCAGGCAGGTACCTACTGGGGAACCAGTGAGGGCAAGGGGCCCCTGGGCAGTAACCCGAAGAGATCCTTGTTTTATTAAATGCTTGAATCCAGGTAGATGATTTCTTTGCTAGGTGTCCTGGGTTGGGAAGGGAAGTGAACATTGTGGGGATCTAGATACCGAGAGACAGAGGAGAAAAGGGGGGAGGGAGAGGAATGAAAGACAGAAGCTGGCTTCCGCTACCATCTATTCAACAGTGAAACCTGCCCTACCCCTGGATTCCTGACCCCCTTTACTCTCCTCTGCTTTTTCTTTTTCTTTTTCCCCATAGCATTGGTCCCCTTCCTATATAACGTATAACTTGCATAAGGTACGTTTAGTATCTTTTTTGTATAATGTGTGTCTTCCTGGTTCGAATGCAAGCTCTAGACAGGCAGCTGTCTTTATCTGGTTTGTTCATGGCTCATTCCTCAGAGCCTGGACCTGTGTCTAGTACCTGGTAGGTGCTCAACAAATATGTGTTGAACAAATGTGTGAGGTCAGGATAGAAAGTCAGATTGGTAGATGGAGAGGGGAAAGAAAAAGGAGAGCAGCCGGGTGTGGTGGCTCTCGCCTGTAATCCCAGCACTTTGGGAGGCCAAGGCAGGTGGAGCACTTGAGGTCAGGAGTTCAAGACTAGCCTAGCTGACATGGTGAAACCCCGTCTCTACTAAAAATACAAAAATTAGATGGGCGTGGTGGTGCATGCCTGTAGTCCCAGCTACTCAGGAGGCTGAGGCAGGAGAATCGCTTGCACCCGGGAGGTGGAGTTTGCAATGAGCCAAGATCACGCCACTGCACTTCTGCCTAGGTGACAAAGCAACTCTATCTGGGGAAAAAAAAAACGGAGAGGAAGGAAGGCGGGGAAGGAAAGATGAGGGAAGAAGGAGGAAAGAGAGGAGGAGGGAGGGAAAGACAGAAGGAGGGGGAGGAAGGTCAGAAGAGGAGGAGGAGATTGGAGGAAGGAGAGAGAGAGGGAAGGATAGGGAAGAGGGGGAGGAGAGAAGTTGGGGAGAGAGGGCCTAGCAGCTGGGACCCCCACCCCACTCCTACATAATAGTTCTATGGACACACTCAGAGTGGCCAGTCCTGGGACGATGGGTTAAGGAGCTCTGAGGAGGTGGGACCTTAGACAAAAAAGACTCCAGGATCAGCAAAGACCCTACGTCTGTAAAGAGACTGCCTCTGGACTTCCAGGAACTCAGAGCCTTGGATGGGCTGGAGTTACACGGGACCTTTTCTCCCCCACACGCATATTCTGGGAAACCCCTAGGCTTCTATGATTCTGCTGAAATCCAGGGAGGGAGGGAGGGAGCCTAGCCAGCAATTATGACTGTACATCCACCTTCTGCCTCCAGCCAGTTCCTCTGGGAGAAACTGTAGGACTTCCAGAGCTGGGAGGAGGGAGAGAAAGGCCTGGAGGGGGAGAGCCCTGCCTGTATCCAGTTGAAGGCACTTTCTACCCCAGCACCCACCATCTCTCTTGCCGCTTTCCCTGGAGAGAAACAGAGACAGTAAGAGCCAGACAGAGGGAGAGGGAGGGAGGGGTTTCCTTTTGCAAAAGCTGTTTATCCTTTCCAGGGAAGCAAGAGAGGAGGAGACCCATTTTCCAGATAGGGAAACTGAGGCACAAGAAGAGTAGGTTCCTGGGACAAGTGATACAGCACACAGGCAGCATGGCTGGGTAACAGAAATCAGGTGGTAGGCATTAAGTCACTAGACTATACCCTGCCAGTCACAGAGGAAGGAGGAGCTGGGGGCTTAGACTAAGATCTGAGAGCCTGGATTCCTGGGTCTGAGGGAGGAGCGGCTGGGATCTGAACTCCCTGGTCTGAGGAAGGAGGGGCTGGATCTGGACTTCCGGGTCTAAGGGAGGAGGGGCTGGACCTGGACTCCTGGATCTGAGGGAGGAGGGCCTGGGACCTGGACTTCTGGGTCTGAGGGAGGAGGGGCTGGGGGCCTAGACTCTGGGGTCTGAGGGAGAAGGGGCTGGACCTGGACTCCTGGGTCTGAGGGAGGAGGGGGTGGGGGGCTGGCATCCAGTGGGTTCAAGATGAGGCCTGGACCCCTAGATTCTCAGCTCTACTGCGTTCTGAGCTATGGGGGAACCTGCCCCGATATTCACATAGGTTCTTTTCTATTTTTCCTAAGCATCGGCCAGCTTGAGAAATAAAGGGACAGAGTACAAAAGAGAGAAATGTTAAAGCTGGGCGTCCGGGGGAGACATCACATGTTGGTAGGTTCCGTGATGCCCCACAAGCCACAAAAACCAGCAAGTTTTTATTAGGGATTTTCAAAAAGGGAGGGAGTGTCTAAATAGGTGTGGGTCACAGACATCAAGTACTTTACAAGGTAATAGAATATCACAAGGCAAGTGGAGGCAGGGTGAGATCACAGGACCACAGGACCGAGGCGAAATTAAAATTGCTAATGAAGTTTCAGGCACCATTGTCATTGATAACATCTTATCAGGAGACAGGGTTTTGAGATCAACCGGTCTGAACAAAATGTATTAGGTGGGAATTTCCTCTTCCTAATAAGCCTGGGAGTGCTGTGGGAGACTGGAGTCTATTTTACCCCTGCAGTCTCGACCATAAGAGACAGGAGCACCTGGGGGGTGCTGTTTATAAGCCTATACCTCCAGGCGTGTATTCTCTTTCCCAGGGGTGTTCCATGCTGAGAAAAATAATTCAGCAATATTTCTCCCATTTCCTTTTGAAAGAAGAGAAATATGGCTCTCTTCTGCCCGGCTCACCAGCGGTCAGAATTTAAGGTTATCTCTCTTATTCCCTGAACAATTGCTGTTATCCTGTTCTTTTTTCAAGGTGCCCACATTTCATATTGCTCAAACACACATGCTCTACAATTTGTGCAGTTAATGCAATTATCACATGGTCCTGAGGCGATATACATCCTCCTCAGCTGACAGGATTAAGAGATTAAAGTAAAGACAGGCGTAGGAAATCACAAGGGTATTGATTGGGGAAGTGATAAGTGTCCATGAAATCTTTACAGTTTATGTTTAGAGATTGCAGTAAAGACAGGCGTAAGAAATTACCAAAGTATTAATTTGGGGAACTAATAAATGTCCATGAAATCTTCACAATCTACGTTCTTCTGCCATGGCTTCAGCCGGTCCCTCCATTTGGGGTCCTTGACTTCCTGCAACACCGAGCCCTGACAGAAAACTTCCCAAGCCCAGGTTCCTCTTGCACATGTGGTTTAGCTCTGCAGGTTACCCCCTCCTCTCTGCAAGTTCCCATTGTCCACCTTGCCTCCTGCATTGGCCTCCACCACAGTCAGGGCAGAAGAGTCTCTGTAGGACAAACACAGCAATCAGATTCAGAAAATAGATCCAAAGGTGGGGATCCAGGGCCCAGGGCTGGTGGCCTGGACCTCTGGGGCCGCCAGGGAGGAGTGGGTTTGAAAGAAAACCCTGGGCTGGGCGTGGTGGCTCACGCCTGTGATCCCAGCACTTTGAGAAGCCGAAGCAGGCGGATCATGTGAGGTCAGGAGTTGGAGGCCAGCCTGGCCAACGTGATGAAATCCCGCCTCTACCAAAAATACAAAAATTAGCTGGGCATGGTGGTGGGCGCCTGTAATCCCAGCTACTAGGGAGGCTGAGGCAGGAGAATTGCTTGAACCCAGGAGCTGGAGGTGGGAGCAAGCCAAGATCACGCCACTGCACTCCAGCCTGGGGGACAGAGTGAAACTGTGTCTCGAAAAAGATGAATAAATGAAAGAAGTCCCTGTTTCTCCACTCCACACTTCTGACATCAAAGAGGCCGGGCTGCATTCCCACCAACAATCAATTCTCCAGCTCTCTGGACAGCAAATGCATGTGTAACGATTCACTTCAGTTCTAACACTAACTCCCTGGAGTTAGCGCAGCCCCCACAGGTTGAGGGCTCAGTCCCACGGGAGTGCCCCCTACTTCACATACCAGTCACAGGCACTGGGACCGCAGGGTACCCACACTTCTGACTTGGCTACAAATCAGGGGTCCCACAACCCCTTCCTGACATTCCATAATTTGCTATCACAGCTCACAGAACTCAGGGGGGTGCTTTACTTCCATGTACCAGTTTATTATAAGGAGTATTATAAAGGTTAGAGGTGAGTGGCCAGATGAGGGGGAACATAAGGTAAGGTCCAGAAGGGTTCTAAGTGCGAGAGCTTCTGTCTGCAATGGCGCCATCTGGACGTCTTCATCAACCTGGAACCACTCCGAACCCCATTGTTTAGGGTTTTTGTGGATGTTCCTTTACCTGGGCATTGTTAACAGAAAAATCAAACTCTATAAAGTATCTTATTTTATTTATTTATTAATTTTTGGAGTCAAGATCTCACTCTGGAGTGCAGTGGCACAATCATGGCTCACTGCAGCCTCGACCTTCTGGGCTTAGGTGATCCTCCCACCTCAGTTTCTTGAGTAGTTGGGGCTATAGGCGTGTGCCACCACACCCAGCTACTTTTTTAATTTTTAAGTTATCCTCCCCCCTCAGCTTCCCAAAGTGCTGGGATTTTTGGTGTGAGCCACCACACCTGGACTCTGGAAAATATTTTAAAGAAGTTTATGCTGGGACAATTTCAGTGACTGTGGTGTGCCCAAGGTTGGCCAGATTAAGTTTGGTTTGATGTTGCAGCCATAAAAAAGAATGAGTTCATGTCCTTTGCAGGAACATGGATGAAGCTGGAAGCTATCATTTTCAGCAAAGTAACACAGGAACAGAAAATCAAAGACCGCATGTTCTCACTCATGCGATCATGAGTTGAACAATGAGAACACATGGACACAGGGAGGGGAACATCGCCCACCGGAGCCTGTCGAGGGAGGGGGGGGTGGGAGATAAGGGAGGGAGAGCGTTAGGACAAATACCTAATGCATGCAGGGCTTAAAACCTAGATGATGGTGCAGCAAACCACCATGGCACACGTATACCTATGTAACAAACCTGCACATTCTGCCCATGTATCCCAGAACTTAAAGTAAAAATTGATTTGATGCATTTTAGGGAGAAAGGAGTTACAGGCAAAGTCGTAAATCAATACGTGGAAGACATACATTGGTTTGGCCTGAAAAGGCAGAATATCTTGAAGAGGGGCGGGCTTACAGGTTACAGATGGATTCAGGGATTCTTTAATTTGCAGTTAGTTAAAGGAATAAGGTCTGCTTAAAACCTGGAGTCTGCAAAACCTGGAGTCTGCAAAAAAGAATGTTTTAAGATAAGGATGTGGTGTAGCAAGATTGATGGCCCTTAGAAGTGACTTAACACTTGCCTTAGGTCTTGTATGTAATTTGGTATCTTATCATCACAAAGAGTCTGTTTTGTCAATCTTATGACGTCTATTTTAACTATAATGCTTGTCTTCTGTGTTCCTAAACTCCAAAAGGGAAGGGGCATAAGAAAGCCTGTCCCACCTCCCTTGAAGTCACGGCCAGGAACTCAGTTTTTAGGTTTCTCTGGGATCCCTTTGGCTAAGAAAGGGTCTTTTTGAGTCAGTGGTGGTGGTGGTGGTGAGCGGGGTGGAGGGAGGGCCTTAGGATTTTATTTTTATTTTACAGCATGATTGATTAAATCATCAGCCACTGGTGATTAGTCAATCTCCAGCCCCTCTCCCCTCTTCGAATTTGGGGCATGAGGCTAAAAATTCCACTGGGATCACAGGGTTCATCTCTCTGGCAACCATCCCTGATCCGCCCAGATCCTCCTCATTAGCTCATAAACTCATAAACTCAGGTATGGCTGATAGGGGCTAATTATGAATAACAAAATATGCTCTTCTCATCTCCTCACTCAGGAAGTTACAAGAATTTTAGGAGCTCGGTGCTAGAAATTAGGGGCAGAAAACAAATATATATTTATTTATTTTTAGACAAGTTTTCACTCTGTGGCCCAGGCTAGAATGCAGTGGTGCAGTCACTGTTCACTGCAGCCTCGACCTCCCAGACTCAAGCGATCCTCCCACCTTAGCCTCCTGAGTAGCTGAAAATAAAGGCTGTGCCACTGTGCCCAGCTAATTTTATTATTTTTTGTAGAGACAGAAGCTCACTATATTGCCCAGGCTGGTCTCAAACTCCTAGCCCCAAGTGATTCTCCCACCTTGACCTCCCAAAGTACTGGGATTACAGGTGTAAGCCACCACACCTGGCCCAAATATATATTTATTTATTTTTATTTGTTATTTTTTGAGACAGAGTCTTGCTGTATCATCCTGGCTGGAGTGCAGTGGCACAATCTCGGCTCACTGCAACCTCCACCTCCCAGGTTCAAGCAATTCTCCTGCCTCAGCCTCCTGAGTAGACAGGATTACAGGCGTGTGTCACCACACCCAGCTAATTTTTGTATTTTTAGTAGAGAAGGGGTTTCACCGTGTTGGCCAGGCTGGTCTCGAACTCCTGGCCTCAAGTGATCCGCCCACCTTAGCCTCCCAAAGTGCTGGGATTAAAGGCATGAGCCACTGCGCCTGGCCCCAGATATGTATTTCTTATTGTCTTAGTCCCTTCTGGCTGCTCTATCAAAATACCCTAAGCTGGGTGGCTTATAAACAACAGAAATTTTATTTGTCACAGTTCTGAGGCTGGCAAGTCCAGGACCTGGGTACTGACAGATTTGGTGTCTGGTGAGAGTGGATTTTCTGATTCATAAATGGGGTCTTCTTGCTGTGTCCTCACATGGTGGTGGGGGCAGGGTCTTCTCTCTCGGGCTTCTTTTGCAAAAGCACCAACTGCATGCATAAGGGCTCCACCCTCATAACCTCATCCCCTCCTAAACATGCCCACTTCTAATATCATCTCCTTGGGGATTAGGATTTCAACAATGAAGTTTAGGGGGACCCGAACACTTATTCCCTCACCGTTAGTTGCCCGTTCTTGGCATGGAGCCATTTCATTCCTCTGAGCCTCTCTTTTTTCGTCTGTAAAATGGGACTGTCTCAATTTGTCCTTCATAGGATAGCCCTTAAGATTAAGAGAGAGAGTCTGTCTGGCACATTGGAATATGAGGTGAATTTAGCCATTCTTGAAAGAGCAGAGGCTGAAGGTCTCCAAGACTAACTCAGGTGGCAACAGGGGGATGCTTCCCTGGATACCCCACCCCTTCACCCTCCCTGGATACCCCACCTCTCCTCTGAGGAGTAAGCCAGGTTGGAGCTGGGAGGAGCCCACACTCTGTCATCAGACACCCCTGGGTTCCAAGGCAGGCAGCCTTGTGGAAGCCAACTCCTGGCTCTAAGCCTCCCCCTCCACCTTAGCCACCTGCAGACAAGGAGAACCCTTCCCCATGTTGATGCAGGTGAGTGGAACTCTGTTTGGTTCCTAGTCTCTCAAGTATGGGGTGAATAGACCCTCTTATCCAGGACCTAGCAGAAAGCTCCAAACAGTTTGGTGAACAGCCAAACTGTGCAGCACAAGGAGTGTGTCATCAAAGGGCATCAAAGGGGCACGCCTGTGGGCTCCAGATAGAGGACACAGAGCTGCAGAAGTCCGGCGGCCCCTTTCTGTGACCTGGGCTGCAGGCACCCACAGTCCAGAGGCTCAAAACCACAATGCTGTCATTCCCGGTGAATGCTGTAAGATGAAGAGGAAGTAACGCTGCCATGGTTTCCCATGAGGGCATTACTTAAGAGGATGTCCTAACCCCCAGAAGCTCTGACTGCAACCTTATTTGGAAAGAGGGGTTTTGCAAATGTCATAACATTAAGAATTTCAAGATGAGCATATCTAGATTTAAGGTCGGCCCCAAACGCCATGGCAGGTGTCCTTATAAGAGTGAGGCACCAGGAGGTAGACACTAAACAGAGAGAAGAAGGTGATGTAAAGATGGGGGCAGAGATTGCAGTGATGCACCCACAAGCCAAGTGTATTAGTTTTCTAAGGCTTCTATAATAACAAAGTACATCTGTCCCTCGGTATCCTTGGTTCCACATGTAGTGGGGTTGACGGGTGGCCCCCAAAAGATACATCTAAGTCCTAACCCGCAGAACCTATGGATGTGACCTTATTTGGATAAAGGGTTTTAAGAGCTTTTGCAGGTGTCATGAAGTTAAGGATTTTGAGATGAGATCTGGCTTTTCAACCCTGATACCATCCTGGCCAACACCCTTCTGGTCCTTGTGATAATTTCCATTTTCCAAATGTTAAGAGATAACAGAGATGAAGGAAGCTGCCCCAAAGCACATGAGACACAGCCTCTGCTCTCAGCTCTTGTCACCGTATGTTCAAGTGTCCTGCAAAACCGGTCCGTGGAGCCCAAAGCGTCCACATCATCTGTGTGCACTTGCTAAACATGACGACTACTGGTCTTCACTGTCACTTATTCAGATTTTGTGAGCTCAGGGCTATGGAAATGATTTAAACAAATGCCCCAGGTAATTCTTACATACAGTTTGAGAACCATCTTATTAGGGAAAAAAAAAAAATGCCTCCCAAAGTGAAATAATAAGACTGAATGCCTGTAATCCCAGCACTTTGGGAAGCTGAGGTGGGAGCCCCAGGGGGGTTCAAGAGCAGCCTGGCAACACAGTGAGACCTTGTCACTGAAAAAAATTTAAAAATTAGCTGGATGTGGTGGCATACGCTTATAGTTCCAATTACTTGAGGGGCTGAGGTGGGAGGATCTCTTGAGCCCAGGAGGTCGAGGCTGCAGTGAGCTATGATTGTACCACTGCACTCCAGCCTGGGCGACAGAGGGACACCCTGTATCAAAAAGAAAAAGAACGTGATGCAGAGACATAGGCGGAGATTGGAGTGATGTTTCACAAACCAAGTGTACTAGTTTTCTAAGACTTCTGTAATAAAAAAGTACAGCTGTCCCTCAGTATTCTCTGAAGATTGCTTCCAAGACCCTGTGGATACTAAAATGCACAGATGAGTTCAAGACACTTACATAAAATGGTGTAGTATTTGCACATAACCTATGCACATCCTCCCGTATACTTTATTTTTATTTATTTATTTATTATTATTTGTTTGAGATGGAGTCTTGCTCTGTCATCCAGGCTGGAGTGCAGTGGTGCAATCTCAGCTCTGCCCCCTGGGTTCAAGCGATTCTCCTGCCTCAGTCTCCTGAGAAGCTGGGATTATAGGCACCCTCCAACATGCCTGGCTATTTTTTGTATTTTTACTAGAGATGGGGTTTTGCCATGTTGGCCAGGCTGGTCTCGAACTCCCGACCTCAAGTGATCTGCCTGCCTCGGCCCTCAAATTGCTCCCATATACTTTAAACCATCTCTAGCTTACTTATGATACCTAATACAATGTAAATGATAGACAGTTTTTCTACTGCATTTTTAAAATTTGTATTTTTTTATTACTTTTTGCAAATATTTTCTATTCGTGATTGGTTGAATCCTTACATGTAGAAACCACAAATATGAAGGGCCAGCTGTGACACAAACTCAGGGGATTAAACAACAGAAATTTACTGTCTCAAAGTTTTGCCAGCTAGAAGTCCAGGATCAGGATGTCCCAGCAGGCTTGGTTTCTTCTGAGGGTTGTGAGGCAGAATCTATTCTATGCCCCTTGCCTAGATTCTGGTGATTTTTTTTTTCTTTCTTCGAGACAGGCTCTTTCTCTGCTGCCCAAGATGGAGTACAGTCAGCTCACTGCCCACTAGCCTCTGAGCCAGTGAGCTGACCCAGCCACAATCAGCTCTTTACAACTTCTGCCTCTCAGGCTTTAGCCGACCTCCCATCTCAGCCTTCCAAATAGCTGGGGCTACAGGCGCAGGCCACTATGCTCAGCTAATTAAAAAAATTTTTTTGCAGCGATGAGTTCTCATTACATTGCCAGGCTAGCCTTGAACTTCTGGGCTCAAGCAATCCTCCCCCATCAGCCTCCCAAGTAGCTGGGACTATAGGTGGGAGACACCTCACCTGGTTAGCTTGTTTTTTATTTTTATTTATTTATTTATTTTTGAGAGGAAGTCTCCCTCTGTCGCCCAGGCTGGAGTACAGTGGCGCGATCTCGGCTCACTGCAACCTCTGCCTCCCGGATTCAAGCAGTTCTCCTGCCTCAGCCTCCTGAGTAGCTGAGATTACAGGCGCGCGCCACCACTCCTGGCTAATTTTTGTATTTTTAGTAGAGACGGGATTTCGCCATGTTGACCAGTCTGTTCTCGAACTCCTGACCTCTGTTGATCCGCCTGTCTCGGTGTCCCAAAGTGCTGGGATTACAGGCATGAGCCGCAGTGCCCTGCCTATTTTTATTTTTTAGACAGGGTCTTGGTCTGTCACCTGGGCTGGAGTACAGTGGTGTGATCGTAGCTCACCACAACTTGGAACTCCTGGGCTCAAGTGATCCTCCTGCCTCAGCCTCCCAAGTAGCTAGGACCATAGGTATGCATCACCACACCCTGCTCACTTTTTAATATTTTGTAAGGACAGGGTCTTTCTATGTTGCCCAGGTTGGCCTCAAACTCCTGAGCTCAAGCAATCCTCCTACTTCAGCCTCCCAAAGTGCTGAGATTACAGGCATGAGCCACTGCACTGGGCTGCTTCTGGTGCCCGACACTGACAATCTTTGGTGATTTGCTGACAGTCTGTGGTGTTCCTTGGCTTGTGGAAGCATCACTGTAACCTCTGCCTTCCTCATCAACATGGTGTTCTTCCTGTGTGTGCGTCTACATCCAAATTTCCCTTTTTCGTAAGGACACCAGTCATGTTGGATTATGGGTCCACCCTAGTCCAGTATGACCTCACCTTAACTTAAATAATTACATCTGCCATGATCCAGTATCCAAATAAGGACACGTTCTGAGGGGCTGGGGGTTAGGACTTCAATGTAGGAATGGAGGGTGTGGAAAGGACAAAATTACATCCCTAACACCAAGGAACGCGAAGGATGGCAGCCACCACCAGGAGCTAGGAGAGAGGCATGGAAGGGATTTTCCCCCAGAGCCTCCAAAAGGAGCCAACCCTGCAGACACTTTAATTTCAGACTTCTGGCCTCCAGGACTGTGAGATAATCCATTTCTGTGGTTTGAAGCCACTTGGTTTGTGGTAATGAGTTACAGCACCCTAGCAAACTAACATGCCAGCCCAGTGCAGGGCACATGTGGAGCGTAGGATGAACAAGCTCCTCTCTGTGCCCTGGGGAGGCTCACAGGGACCATGCATGCTCTTCTAAGGTGCACGTGATCAAAGCAGATCACTAGGGGAGCGTTTCCTGTCCCCTAACCCCAGGTGCAGGGACTTCAGAGTAATGCCTACTGAATGACCCCTACCTCTGTTGCTTGACAAAGGGAGGTGCAAGGGGGAAAAAGACTATGAGAATGGAAGAGGGCGGGTCATACAGGAAGTGTCACGTCACTCTGGTTGCAGAGGACAGAGAAAACAACCCTGTCTCCAGCAGGTGGAAATGGTCATAATGTTGATGGTGGCCATGATATATATGTTTTTATTTTATTTTATTTTGAGACAGGGTCTTGCTCTTACTGCCCAGGCTAGAGTTCATTGGCATGATCATGACTCACTGCAGCCTCGACTCCCAGGCCCAGCCTTGATCCTCCTGCCTTAGCCTCTTGAGTAGCTGGGACTACAGGTGTGTGCCACCAATCCTGGCTGATTTTTTTATTTTTGTAGAGACACAACTTCGCCATGTTGCCCAGGCTGGTCTGGAACTCCTGGGCTCAAATGATCCGCCTGCTTTGGCCTGAAGTGTTGGGGTTACAGGTGTGAGCCACTGTGCCTGGCCAGCCGTGATACGGATGATCAGCTCTGTGCTTCCCGTCTCATCTTCATGAGCTCCAACAAAAGATTCCCTCAGGTAGCTACTACTGCTCCCATGTTAAAGAAGAGAAAATTGACATTCAAAGAGGGAAATGACTTGTCTGAGGTCACACGAGCAGTGACAGCCGGGATCTGAACATGACTGTCACAGGATCCAAAATACATGTGCTTTCTACACTGTGATGTGCTGGTAAATGTTTAACAACTGGCTCTCCAAGGGGAAAAACGTATGTCTGTGTATAAACACATACGTTTATAACAAATTTTGTAATTTTACTGATTATAAAGGATATGTACCACACACTTTACCAAGAATAATAATATAATCTAAAATTCTCTTTATTGTAAATGCCATACAATTGTAACTTCAGGGTGACTTGCTATTTCTTGCAAAATCCAGTACTAGTTTTTATTTTTATTTTTATTTTTATTTTTTTTTTTGAGCTAGAGTCTCGCTCTGTCGCCCAGGCTGGAGTGCAATGGTGCAGTCTTGGCTCACTGCAACCTCTGCCTCCCAAGTTTAAGTGATTCTCCTGCCTCAGCCTCCTGAGTAGCTGGGATTACAGGTATGCGCCACCACACCCAGCTAATTTTTGTATTTTTAGTAGAGATGAGGTTTCACCATGTTGGCCGGGCTGGTCTCAAACTCCTGACCTCAGGTAGCCTACCTGCCTCAACCTCCCAAAGTGCTGGGATTACAAGCATGAGCCACCGTGCCCAGCCTGTTTGCAAATTTTTAAAATGTCTAGTTTAATAAAGGACAGATGAACTCTCTTATCTTCTGTATCCAAACCATTGCAATAATTTTGGTTTTTGTTTTTGTTTGTTTGTTTTGAGGCAGGGTCTCACTCTGTCATCCACGCTGGGCAACATCGTGAGATCCCATCTCTGCAAAAAAAAAAAATAATAATAATAAATAAATAAATTAGTTGGGCATGGTGGCATGCACTTGTAGTCCTAACTACCTGGGAGGATGAGGTGGGAGTTTGAAGCTGCAGTGAGCTATGATCATACCACTGCACTCCAGCCTAGGTGACAGAGCGAGACCTTGTCTCAAAAAAAAAAAAAAAAAAAAGGAAGAATACAGCTTTAGGCTAAACTTAATAAGATTAACATTTATTTATTTAATTTTATTATTATTATTATTTTTGTGACAAAGTCTCTGTGTCACCCAATCTCAGCTCACTGCAACCTCCACCTCCCCGGTTCAAGTGATTCTCCTGCCTCAGCCTCCCGAGTAGCTGGGACTACAGGTGCCTACCACCACACCTGGCTACTTTTTGTATTTTCAGTAGAGACAGAGTTTTGCCATGTTCGCCAGGCTGTTCTCGAACTCTTGACTTCAGGTTATCTGCTCACCTCAGCCTCCCAAAGTGCTGGGGTTACCGATGTGAGCCACCATGCCCGACCCAAGATTAACATTTAAAACAGTAGATTTAGTAACACAGGGTACCCTCTCTATCGTGGGCGGGCTGCATCCAATCTGTTGAAGGCCTGAATAAAACAAAAAGGCTGGCCCTCCTATGAATAAAAGGAGCTCCTTGCCTGTCAACCTTTAAGCTGAGACATGAGTTTTTTTCTTGCTTTTGGACATAAAATAAAAACATTAGCTCTTTCTGGGTCTCAAGCCTGCTAGCCTTTGGACTGGAACTACACAATTGTGTCTCCTGGTTCTCAGCCCTTCAGACTAGGACTGGGACTGCACCACCAGCATTCCTGGGTCTCCAGCTCTCTTCAACGAAATCATTTTAGTGTGCTGCCTTTTTCTTGAGGGGACCATTACTGATACAGAAAAAGTAATGGAGCCTGGGCGCAGTGGCTCACGCCTGTAATCCCAGCACTTTGGGAGGCCAAGGCAGGCAGATCACCAGAGGTCAGGAGTTCGAGACCAGCCTAGTCAACATGGAGAAACCCTGTCTCTATTAAAAATACAAAAATTAGCCGGGCATGTTGATGCGCGCCTGTAATCCCAGCTACTCGGGAGGCTGAGGCAGGAGAATTGTTTGAACCTGGGAGGTGGAGGTTACAGTGAGCCAAGATTGTGCCATTACACTCCAGCCTGGGCAACAAGAGTGAAACTCTATCTCAAAAAAAAAAAAAGAGAAAAAAAAAGAGAAAAAGTAATTGATTTTCCCCAGATCACAGAGCTTATAAAAGATGAGGTCCAGATTCCAATCCAGTCAACTTGTTAGGATGGTCTGTATTCTTAACGTCTAAATTCTACAAGAGGGATTTTTTTTCCCCATAGAGGCACCATTCAGGGTGAGCCGGATATTGTTAGGATTTGGGAGCTGACAGGGGCTATCATTTATTCTCGTTCTTTGACCACATCATAGGCCATTGCCTCTTCTCTGTTTGCTGGTTCATGCAAGACCAGCAGCTCCCCCAGTAAGTGGCCGGAAGGGCAATACCCATCCCCCGCAAGCCAAGTCTCTCCCCATTCTCTTGCTCAGCCTCAGTCACAGGAACCACCCTGTGGTTGATTCATTCTGACGATTATTATAGGTAGCTTAGGAATGGATGGTTGAGTTGTGAGTTGTGGAAACTCAGTCAAGCTGGCTTAAGTTAAACTTGCTTTCTGGAAGAACACAAGGGAATTTAAAGGAAGCCAACTGCAGACAGTGTGTCTAGACCTTAGAGGAACTGGAACATTATCTGGTAGCTTCTCCCTACCCTTTGCAATCTGGGGCTTCATCATCTCTCACTTCTTCCGTGTTCAAATCCTCTGCTCAATTCTCTCTCTGTGACTCTTCTTAGCAAATGATCCAGCCGGAGGGTGTTCTGGAGATTCTGCAAATTTGCAGCTGGTGTCAGTGGCGAGGGTGGTCTTGTCTGAAGGCTCTGCCCTCTAACTTTGTAGCAGGGTCCTATTTTACTACACTCTCCTTCTGGGCCTCAATTTCTCCATGTGTCAAAATAGGAAGAACTTGCTGACTTCATGGAGTTGGTGACCTAAGGGGTTCCTGGATTTGCAAGTATCCTGGGTAATTATAAAAGAGGTACAGAAGCAAAAGGTTTAGTTAAACCATCGTTCATTGAAGCCTTTTATATGCAGGGAAAAGGCAAGGATGACACGATGCCCTCCAGAAGCTCTGGGGTCAGTGGCATAGATTAAATAAATGCATTGGATGCTGCTGAGTAAGGCTTGCAGAGCTTCGTGGAGGGGTGTGCAGAAAAAACCATCATGGGAGTCTAGAGGAGAGCTAGATTCCCAAGGACCACAGCATGTCATCAAAACTCAGGAATCTCCCCTTGCACTGAAATGAAATTAGCCCTCATCACCCAGCCCCTCACCCAAAGACAGGTTCTGCTGTAAGTTAACTCTGGATGCTCCAAGCTTCTCCTTCATCTCTCTTCTTCCTATTCATTCTCTCTCTATTTCTCTTCTGTTTCTTGTTTATAATAAAATGATGGCCAGGCGCAGTGGCTCACTCCTGTAATCCCAGCACTCTGGGAGGCCGAGGCAGGCAGATCACCTGAGGTAAGGAGTTCGAGACCAGCCTGACCAACATGGAGAAACTCCGTCTCTACTAAAAATACAAAGTGAGCTGGGTGCGATGCATGCCTGTAATCCCAGCTACTCTGGAGGCTGAGGCAGGAGAATCGCTTAAACCCAGTAGGTGGAGGTTGCAGTGAGCCGAGATCACGCCATTGCACTCTAGCCTGGGCAACAAGAGTGAAACTGTCTCAAAAATAAATAAACAAATAAAATAAAATAAAATAATGATGTCTGTAATGGTAATTAAATGATTACTTCAAGATCCAACAACAGGAATCTTCTTGATGGGGTGTCGTGGCTCACACCTGTAATCCCAGCACTTTGGGAGGCTGAGGTGGGTGGATCACAAGGTCAGGAGTTCAAAACCAGCCTGGCCAATATGGCAAAACCCCGTCTCTACTAAAAATACAAAAAAATTTAGCTGGGCGCGGTGGCGGGCGCCTGTAGTCCCAGCTACCCTGGAGGCTGAGGCAGGAGAATCGCTTGAACCTGGGAGGCAGAGGTTGCAGTGAGCTGAGATCGGGCCACTGCACTCCGGCCTGGGCGACAGAGTAAGACTCTATCTCAAAAAAAAAAAAAGAGCTGGCACCAGAAATCTTCTTAAGGAGGATGCTATTATTGATAAATGACTTGAGTTAGGAAAGGAGACCTGAGGGATAAAGAGTCAGAGTCAAGGGTAGGATGGCTAAATTTCTCTGCATTGTTAAAAAAAAAAAAAAAAAAAAAGCAGGAATCTGGAGGTGAGGAGATAGGAGGGAGGGTATACTTTTAAAAGGATGTCTTAAGTTCAACTGGAAGTTTTCATGTTTATCCGTTGCTGGCCAGTTGCATACTCTAACATTGCCAAGCTTCTTTCTGTAAAGTGTGTTTCATATTTAAATACCTTGTGCAGGTAGCTTTTCAGTAAATTGAGGGAAATGTCTGAGTTCCTCTCTGGGTTAATTTCATTCAGGGCAGCAACCACCAGACATTGTGTGAATTGTAGTGACTCAGTTGAAGGAAGACTTAGAGCCACAGGTAAAAACACGGGCCCTGGGGGCCCTCCCTTGTGGGGAGGACAATCTGTTTCCCAAAATTTATTATATAAAAGATTAGGTAATCAGGTAGATCTCAAGGGGATGAGGGGTCTTCAGCTGACATCTCGATAACTTTATATTTTTACTGAGTTGTTCTTTTTTTTTTTTTTTTTTTTGAGACGGAGTCTTGCTCTGTCGCCCAGGCTGGAGTGCAGTGGCGCAGTCTCTGCTCACTGCAAGCTCCGCCTCCCAGATTCACGCCATTCTCCTGCCTCAGCCTCCCGAGTAGCTGGGACTACAGGCGCCCGCCACTATGCCCGGCTAATTTTTTGTATTTTTAGTAGAGACGAGGTTTCACCGCATTAGCCAGGATGGTCTCGATCTCCTGACCTCGTGATCCACCCGCCTCGGCCTCCCAAAGTGCTGGGATTACAGGCGTGAGCCACCACGCCCGGCCTTTTACTGAGTTGTTGACCAGTGAAGGCTGAGGACTTTATATAAAGTATCTTCTTTTTTTTTTTTTTCTGAGCCGGAGTGTCACTCTGTCACCCAGGCTGGAGTGCAGTGGCGTTTTCTTGGCTCACTACAACCTCCGCCTTCCGGGTTCAAGCGATTCTCCTGCCTCAGTCTCCTGAGTAGCTGGGATTACAGGCGCCCGCCACTACGCCCAGCTAATTTTTGTATTTTTAGTAGACACAAGGTTTCACCATGTTGGCCAGGCTGTTCTCGAACTCCTGACCTCTGGTGATCCGCCTGCCTCGGCCTCCCAAAGTGCTGGGATTACAGGCGTGAGCCACCGCTCCTGACCTATATAAAGTATCTTCTTGTATATCTTGTCTGATTTAAGCCATACTCTTTCACACTTCTCCCTCCTCCTTCATTTACCTAGGATGACTATATAATTTATTTTTCACAGCAGGGCACTTTTTAGAATGGAAGTGGACACTACTCATCATGATGCCAGAATGACGGGTATCATTCACTACTCATAATTCAGCACTAATAATAATGGGTATCATTCGGGTTCATTTCAGGCAAACTAGGATGCAGATGACAGCTTCTTCCTATCATTTCCTACCCTGACCACCAAGGCTGAGGTCCAAAACCAAAAAAGAAGTCAATAATAAACTCATATCTGTTTATTCTCCCCAAATCAGGGGACACAAAGACTTTTTTTTTTCTGATGAGTGGGTAATCCTAAAATAAGCAGGAAATGCCTGTGGCTCAGCCTAACTCAAGGTGAGACGAAGCTGGAGCTGGGAGCTCGAAAGTGTCCCCCAGCTCCCTCCTCACTTCGCCTGTAACTCCACCTCTGCAGAAGGTACAGTAGAATTGGTAGCTGTGTCACTGGTTTGGGTTGAGTCCTCGGTCAGGGCCCTCTCCAGACTGGCGGGAAGGGAGTGGATCAGCCTCTCCCGGAAGTCCTGGCCCATGAAGACATAGAGCATCGGGTTGAGGCAGCTGTTGAAGAAGGCCAGGGCACTTGTCACATCCACTGCAATGCTAATTTCTTTGTACATGCCTTGCAACAACTCATAGATTCTGAGTGTGGCTATAATGGCCACCACCTGATATGGGGACCAGCAGAGAAAAAAGGCAGCTGCGACAAAGGAGATGACCCGCAAGGGACGACTGGACTTAATCAAGCCTTGCTTGTAGATCTTGATGGCAATAAGCCCATAACTGACAGCGATAATGGTCACGGGTGCGCTGAAGCCAATGATGAACCGGATGATGCCTCTCACCGTAAACATGGCAATGGCCACCTTCATCCTCTCTTTAGGGTCGTTGGTCCAGGGTGAAAAGTTAAAAGTGCAGGCTACTGTCCCTGGCCCCATTTTATGAGGTACTGTAGTCACATAAATGATAACTGGCAATGTGAGGAGCAGAGCCATCACCCAGGGCCCCATGATCACCTTCTTGGCCAGGCTCACGGTGCGGTGGTTCTGGGTCCAGATTGGATTCAGGACACAAACACAGCGGTCCAGAGCAATGAGGGTGATCAGGAAGACACTTCCAAACAAGTTGATATCCACTATGGTAAAGATGAATTTGCACAGGAACCAACCGAAAGGCCAATGGCCTCCCATGGCCTTCCTGACTATGAAGAATGGCAAAGTGGAGGTGAAACAGAAGTCAGCCACGGCCAGGTTCAGGTAACTGATGGTGGTGACTGTGCGTGTCATCCGGAATCCAGCCACCCAGATCACAAGCCCATTGCCCAGGACCCCGAGGACAAAGGTGACTGCAAATACCAGATAAGTGACAATATCCAGGAAGAGATAGCCAGCAGATACAGCAGATGTCCCTCCAGCCATGTTCGTGGGGAAAGAGGAATTTGTCTCCATCTTGTCTGCTCCTGAAATAGTGCAGTCGTGGTCATTCCTCAGTTACGAACCTCCTCACCATTTCCCCACCCCCTCATTTCTGCCCCTGCCAGTTTTCCCGCTCCTAGCTTTCTCACCTTCCCCTAGAGCTCCCACAACAGCCAGAACATCCTCACCACTGTCCCTTACACATGCCCACATCTATACATTGGCAATCTTTTATTGTACCTGCTGGGCAAGATTACATCTTTTTTTTTTTTTTTTTTTTTTTTTGAGATGGAATATTGCTCTGTCACCCAGGCTGGAGTGCAGTGGCGTGATCTCTCACTGCAACCTCCGCCTCCCGGGTTCAATTGATTCTCCTGCCTCAGCGTCCTGAGTAGCTGGGACTACAGGTATGCACCACCCCACTCTTGGCTAATTTTTGTATATTTAGTAGAGGTGGGGTTTTGCCATGTTGGCCAGGCTGGTCCTGAACTGCCGACCCCAAGTGATCCACCCACCTCAGCCTCCCAAAGTGCTGGGATTACAGACGTGAGCTACCACGCATGGCCAAGATTGCATCTTATGACACATCCTCATAATTGCTAACATGCAACCCCCTACCAGGGAGATTAAATGGCTAAGGAAGATAGGGTCCTTGACCTCCAAGAGGAGAATATGGGGCCAAAGATGTATAGAGAAAACATGTATTCAGACAAAAATGTTCATAGAGACACTCCTCACTATAGCCAAAAGGTAGAAACAACCCAGATGTCCATCAGCAGATGAATGGATAAACAAAATGTGGTTTATCCACCCAATGGAATATTATTCAGCCATAAAAAACAATGAAGCACTGATACATGCTACAATGTGGCTGAACCTTGAGAACATTACGCTAAACAAAAGAGGGCTGGATGTGGTGGCTCACGCCTGTCATCCCAGTGCTTTGGGAAGCTGATGTAAGAGGATTGCTTGAGCTCAGGAGTTCATGATCGGCCTGAGCCACATAGCAAGATCCTCATCTCTACAAAAAAAAAAAAAAAAAATTAAACTAAATTAGCTGGATGTGGTGGCACACACCTGTAGTCCTAGCTACTCAGGAGGGTGAGATAGGAGGCTCACTTGAGCCCAGGAATTCAAAGTTAATAATGTGCTATGATTGAGCCACTGCACTCCAGCCTGGGCAACAAAGCGAGACGCTGTCTCTAAAATCAAAAAAGAAAGGAAGGAAAGAAGGAAGGAAGGAGAGAAGGAAGGAAGACACCACAAGTCACATTTTGTATGATTCCACTTGTACGAAATATCCAGAGTTGCCAAACTCACAGAGCACGAATGCAGATTAGTGATTGCTATGGACTGGGGAAAGTAGGAAGTGGGGAATTATTGCGTAATGCATATGCAGTTTTTTGTTTGGTGTGATAAAAAAAGTTCTGGAACTAGATAATGGTTATGGTTGCAACACATTATAGATGTACTTAATGCCATTGAATTGTACATTTAAATGGTTAACTTTTTTGTTGTTTGAGATGCAGTCTCATTCTGTCACCCAGACTGGAGTGCAGTGGTGCGATCTTGGCTCACTGCAACCTCTGCCTCCCGCATTTAAGTGATTCTCCTGCCTCAGCCTCCTGAGTAGCTGGAATTACAGGCGCTTGCCACCATGCCCGGCTAATTTTTATATTTTTGTAGAGATGGGGTTTCACCATGTTGGCCAGCCTGGTCTCAAACTCCTTGACCTCAGGTGATAGGCCCACCTTGGCCTCCCAAAGTGCTGAGATCATAGGCGTGAGCCACTGTGCCCAGCCTAAAATGGTTAACTTTTTGTTATGTGTATTTTACCATCAATTTAATAAAGAAAAAATAACAGTGTAAGATATGAGAAAATCAGTGGGCGACAGCTTCAGTGACCTAGTGTCACACAAACGTGGACTAAGACTTTCTCTTGCCCATGACTCTGCATGAGAACTATAAGATATGCAACTTCTTGGCCGGGTACAGTGGCTCACACCTGTAATCCCAGTACTTTGGGAGGCCGAGGCAGGCAGATCACGAGGTGAGCAGTTCGAGACCAGCCTGGCCAACATGGTGAAGCCCTGTCTCTACTAAAAATACAAAAATTAGCCAGGCATGGCGGCGGGCGCTTGTAGTCCCAGCTACTCCAGAGGCTGAGGCGGGAGAATCACTTGAACCTGGGAGGTGGAGGTTGCAGTGAGCAGAGACTGCGCCATTGCACTCCAGCCTGGGCGACAGAGCAAGACGCCGTTTCAAAAAAAAAAAAAAAAAGATATGCAACTTCTCCACTCCAAATTCTGCTCCCTCTCTCTCTTTAAGGTCATGAAATCTCCCTTTCTTCTCTCATCGTGGGAAGCAAGGCATAGTACTTGGTTAGTTTTTCAACATAGGTCAAATGGATCTGTGAGTGATACTAAACGATGTATAATCAAGTATTATATCCAATGGATTCTGTGCTAGAAGAAGTCAGAACAACAGACTCCGTTTTCACTCTCGTCTCTGTGGTTACCTTGGCCAGATGGATGGGAGGTGCTTCTCCATCCATTGGATGGGCTCAGCACTCTTGGGGATGTAGAAGACCATCATAGAAATAATAGTCCAAATATGTATTGGATATGACATTTCATTAGATCAGGTATGCAAAGTGCATGCCAGGTTCTTGCCAAGAGCTGGTCTTCTCTCTTTTTTATTAAATTTTATTTATTTATTTTTTTTTGAGATGGAGTCTCTCTCTATCACCCAGGCTGGAGTGCAGTGGCGTGATCTGAGCTCACTGCAACCTCCGCCTCCCAGGTTCAAGCAATTCTCCTGTCTCAGCCTCCTGAGTAGCTGGGATTTCAGGTGCATGCTGCCATGCCTGGCTAATTTTTTTTTTATTGTATTTTAGTAGACATGGGGTTTCACCATGTTGCCCAGGCTGGTCTCGAACTCCTGAGCTCAGGCAATCCACCTGCCTCAGCCTCCCAAAGTGCTAGGATTACAGGTGTGAGCCACTGCACCTGGCCTGGTCTTCTCTTCTAATGCTTGCAGCAGCCTTCCTCAAAATTGTTACTTTGAGGGTCACTGTCTTCATGGTACCCATTTTGCAGATGAGGAAAGTGACACTTAGAGCATTTCAGTTAATTCCTTAAAGTCACCCAACAGCCCAGGCTGTCAAATTCCAGCAAAAGTCTCTTTATGCCTCTGCCCTGCCATGCTACCAGCACAGAAGAGCTGTCTAATACACTAGTCGCTCACCACATGTGGTTTTTAAGCACCTGAATTGTGGCTAGTCCAATTGGAGATAGGCTGTAGGAGTAAAATACCCATCAGATTTCAAAGACTTAGTATGAAAAATATATTGGGACCATCTCATTAATAGTTTTTATATTGACTACATGTTAAAATGATAATAATTTAGCTATTTAAGTTTAGGTTAGATATTTTATTAAAATTAAGTTCACATGTTTCTCTTCACCTTTTTAAAGTGCCTACTTGACACTTTGAATTACATGTGTGGCTCACATTTCTAATGAACTTTGATACTCTACAATCTCAGAAACAACTCAGAGATGTCTCCCTCCCCTACCATCCATCCAACCACCAAAATACCCCGAGGACTCTTTGTCCTCAAGAATCTCTAAGGCAACCAGTTCAGAAGATTGTTGCAATGAATGAGGAAGATTCTGCAATAATGAGCCGGAACATACCAGAGAGGAAAACGTGTGCAATTTTGTCCAATTATGTATGGTTCAAGGGAAAAATCCTGTGATTTGCAATGAACACAGACCTTGGTGGCTGCCATCGATGAAGCACTTTATGCTTGGCAATCATTGTACCACATCCTCAACTTTCTTGCCTCTGATCTCAACAAGCGCAGCATTGATTATACATCATCATCACTGTGTGACACACGAGGAAACTAGGCGCTTGGTGAGAAATGACCAGCCAATGTCTGCAGATTCATGAGAGGGCAGGGCTGTATTCCGCTGCTGGGTCTCATGCACCATGCAGAACCAGTCTCTTCATGTGGAGACTCATCACTGATCTGAAAGGCGACTGCTTCTGTATTACACTCATTTCCCCATGACCCGTCATAATCATTAGGGCTCTTTTGCTTTCTCCTGAAAGCTTCAAACCAAACATGCTTTCCCACCCCGACTCAAGCCCTCAAGCTGATGCCCTTGCCTCTTGCTCCACCAGATTCTCCTCCTGCTGGCTCCTGTATCACTGTTCTCTGCCTTCACCTCAGTGACCAGAAAACAAGTGTTCCCATCCAAGAACTACCCTCTACTGGTCCCACAAAACTCATTCCCCCATTTACTCAAGAAATTCCCTCCTTCACTTATCCCCTCTCTCTCCTGCAGCATCATACTGTCTCTGTATTCCATCATTCCCATCAGGACCCCAATAAAGTCTACAGCCTATTTGTTTATTTATTTATTTATTTATTTATTTATTTATTTATTTATTTATTTAAGATGGAGTCTCACTCTCTCACCCAGGCTGGAGTGCAGTGGTGCAATCTGAGCTCACTGCAACCTCCACCTCCCAGATTCAAGCAATTCTCCTGCCTCAGCCTCCCAAGTAGCTTGAATTACAGACGCCTACCACCATGCCTGGCTAATTTTTGTATTTTTAATAGAGGTAAGGTTTCAATATGTTGGCCAGACTGGTCTCGAACTCCTGACCTCAAGTTATCCATCTGCCTTGGCATCCCAAAGTGCTGGGATTACAGGCATGAGTCACTGTGCCTGGCCTGTCTAGAACCTCTTTAAAAAAATTATTCTTCAACTCCACATCCTTCTTCAACCAAAGAGTCTATTGTGTTCACCAGTGTGTTAAGTGTGTCTATGTCAGGCTACCCAGTCCCCCAGAATATGTTTCTTACCTGGACCGTCCACCAGCTGTGGTCTTGCTCTGGGTAGTTCTAGGTCTGGGTCTCCTGGGGAGTGTGACTCAGGCTCTAATGATCTCAGCAAAACATATACCAAGGAACAGGAGGAGGGGTAAAGGAGCTGAAACCAGCTAGGTAGCAGGAAATAGGAAGTCAGAGCTTCTGCTGATTTTTAATGGCCCCAAGAATACACCAATATAATGTCTGTTTTAATGGCATTAGGACAGTGGGCTGGGCCTGTTTAGAAACTCATGTACCTGACTGTATTTCTCAGCCTCAGTCTCTGTGGGATGCAGAGGTTCAATGCTCTCAACATCAAGGGCCAAGACATCCAAGTGTCCGGGCCCCTGTTCCCTCCAAGGGTCAAGGTAAAGAAAGCAGCAAGTACTGAGGTGAGAAGAATCAGAGGGAAGCAATGAAAGGCAGAGAAGAAGTCATGAGGGATGGAGAACAGAAACACAGAGAGAGGTAAGGGAGGTGGGGAAGTTGAGACAGTTGGCGGGACAGCGCGTCCACAACCACACACACCACCAAGATTAACCCCATAATCCTCTGATCTTGTGGAAGCTCGTTTGTAGTCGTCTAGCCCAAAGAAATAACTGTTTTTCTGAAATGTTAAGCATCCTTCCAAGGGTATCAGAGTGATATGGAGAAATATGGGAAGATGGTTAGAGTCAGAGATAACAACACTGATTCTAAAAGCATTATTACCAAGGCCTTGTTGCATTAAGGCTGTTTTTTTTTTTTTTTTTTTTCTTTTAGAGACGGTATCCTGCTACGTTGCCCAGGCATGTCTCAGACCCCTGGGTTTAGTGATCTTCCTGCCTCAGCCTCCCCAAATGCTGGGATTGCAGGCGTGAGCCAGGCTGTTTTTAACTCTAAGTAATTTACAATTTACAATTACACCTAACAATGGCTTAACCAGGGGTGTCCAATCTTTTGCCTTCCCTGGGCCACACTGGAAGAAGAAGAATTGTCTTGGGCCATGCATAAAATACACTAACACTAACGATACCTGATGAGCTTAAAAAAAAAAAAAAAAAAAACCCCAAAAATCTCATAATGTTTTAAGAAAGTTTATGAATTTGTGTTGGGCTGCATTCAAAGCCATCTTAGGCCATGGGCTGGACAAGTTTAGCTTAGAACAAAGAGGAAATTTATGGTTTACTTTAGAAGAATTTTGCAACAGGGTAATACTAGGTTAGGTTATATCTGGAAAATATCATCAAGAACTACGTTCATTTTAATCTTTTCTCTTTATTATCCCTAATATGGTGACTTTTTTTCTTGGGGATTGCCACTTCATGGCTCCAAGAAAGCCACCATAGCTCCTGACTTCACACTATAGCAGAGGTCCCCAACCTCCAGGCCATAGACCAATACACAGACCGATACTGGTCTGTGGCCTGTTAGGAAGTGGGCTGCAGAGCGGGTGACCGGCAGGCGAGCAAGAGAAGCTTCATCTGTATTTACAGCCACTCCCCATTGCCAGCATTACTGCCTGAGCTCTGCCTCCTGTCAGATTAGTGGCGGCATTAGATTCTCATAACAGTGTGAACCCTACTGTGAACTGTGCATGCCAGGGATCTGGGTTGTGTGCTCCTTATGAGAATCTAATGCCTGATGATCTGTCACTGTCTCCCATCACTCCCAGATGGGGCTGTCTAGTTGCAGGAAAACAAGCTCAGGGCTCCCACGGATTCTACATCATTGTGAGTTGTATAATTATTTCATTGTATATTACAACATAATAATAATAATAGAAATAAAGTCTACAATAAATGCAATGGGCTTAAATCATCCTGAAACCATCTACCCCGCCACCCCGTGGAGAAATTGTTTTTTATGAAAGTGGTCCCTGGTGCCAAAAAGGTTGGGGACTGCTACACTCCAGCATCCCACACCAGGAGGATGGGGATAAGATGGAGAATCACTGAAGATCTTTAATCAGAAGGGTGATATGTTCATTTGTACTTTATAAACATTTATGTTTGTATTTTATAAACATTTTCTTGGGATCATAACAACAGATGCATTTTAGAAGGTTCCCAAGGTACGAAGGGTAACAAATGAAGACATGTCTAGGAGTCACATGGAAGCCAACACTTTGTAAGGGGATTAAAATAAAGGGAATGGCAGAGGACATCATCATGCACAGAGGAGAAGGGCCCAAATGTCAAGAGAAAACAAGAGACAAGGGACTCCACAGAGAGTAATTGCCAGAAAAGTTTGTAGGTCTTTTGAAGGCTGACTGTTCTTCCTAAAACGGGGGTCCTGGGATACCCCTACCTGTTTCCCATGAGCCCTCTTTCCTAAAACATAAGTAGGTTTTCTCCCTGGCTACCAAATGGCCCGTGATGAGCACACTAGGTTAGGCAAAAATGGAGCCAAGTGTGTGTTCCAAAGTGACTATGGTGAAGAAAAAAGGGAAAGTCTTAAAATGGACTTCCACTTCTGTGTTTGCATAAGGCTAAAAGGGAAGATGTCTTAGGGTTGACCGGAGTGGGAGTATTCCTGCCTATGCTGCAAAAATCCCTGACTCTTCTGGTAACTGAAACATCAGAAATGGCCTCTGCCAGCAGCACAGCCTCCCAGTAAAGCACTGGACTGAGGTGGTGAAGCCAGATTGCCTGGACTAGAATCCCAGGACTACTGTTCACTAACTCCGGACAAGCCAGCTAATCCAGGGGTCTCAAACATTTCCCCCAACTTTTTTTTTTTTTTGAGACAGAGTCTCACTGTGTCACCCAGGCTGGAGTACAGTGGTGTGACCTTGGCTCACTGCAGTTTTGCCTCCTAGGTTCAAGTGATTCCCCTGCCTCAGCCTCTCCAGTAGCTGGGATTACAGGTGCCCGCCACCATGCCTGGCTAATTTTTGTATTTTTTAAGTAGAGATGTGGTTTTGCCACGTTGACCAGGCTGGTCTTGAACTCCTGACCTCAAACAATCACCTGCCTTGGCCTCCCAAAGTGCTGGGATTACAGGATGGAACCACTGCACTGGGCCACAACATTTCCTATGAAGGGCCAGATGGTCAATATATTTCATTTGGCAGGCCATAGGGTCTCCATCACAACTCCTTGGCTCTGCTGTTGTAGCCTGAAAACAGCCACAAGCAAAGTTGTAAATGAGGAGCATGACTGTGTGTCAATAAAACTTTATTTAAAACACTACAATTGGACTTCATGTAAGTTTTACATGGCACAAAATACCCTTCATTTGATTTCCTTTAGCCGGTAAGAAATATTAAAGCCATTCTTGGCTCTTGGGCCATACAAAAACAAGCGGTGTGCTAGATTTGACCCCTAATTTAACTGCACTGGGTCCCAGTCACTTCACCTGTGAATTGAGAGCAATGATACTTACAGAGGTGTTTTCTGGAGCAGAACAAGTAAGATCAGTGATACAAAGCACTTGGCATGAATTCCAGTGCAATAAGTATTATCAATATCTTAGTAATTACATAAACCTCTCTATCTGCTGTTTCACATTCTCTGCGGTGAACCCATCCATGCTTAAAACTTGAACCACACCTTAGCTAACATTCACCAGACCCCTGTCTCTAGCTCAGACCTGCCCTTGATGTCCAGACACATCATTTTGCGTTCCTGTTTCCTTTCAAACTCATCTGCAGCCTTTGCTCTCCTCCCCTTCTCCCACAACTCTGTTAAGGACTAAATTGTGTCACATTCCCCTTCAAATTCTTAGGTTGAAGCCCTCACTCCATGATATGGTTTGGCTGTGTCCCAACCCTGATCTCATCTTGAATTGTAGCTCCCATAATTCCCATGTGTTATGGGAGGAACCAGGTGGGAGATAGTTGTTTCATGGGGGCGGTTCCCCCGTAATGTTCTCATGGTAGTGAATATGTCTCACGAGATCTGACGATTTTATAAGGCGTTTCCCCTTTCACTTGGTTCTCATTCTCTTTTGCCTGCTGCCATGTAAGAGGTCCCTTTGTTCTTCCTTCACCTTCCGCCATGATTGCGAGGCCTCCCCAGCCATGTGGAACTGTGAGTCCATTAAACCTCTTCCCTTTATAAATTACCCAATCTTGGGTATGTCATTATTAGCAGCATGAGAACTGACCAATACACCCCAGCATATCAGAATGTGACCATATTTGGGGATACAACCTTTAAAGAGGTAATTAGCTGAAACTGAGGCCATTAGGGTGTGCCCCAACTTAATATGACTGATATCCTTATGAAAAGAGGAGATCCAGACACAAACAGGCACAGAGGGAAAACCATGTGAAACTATGAGGAGGAGGTGGTATCTGCAAGCCAAGGAGAGAGGACTCAGGAGGAATCAACCCTGCTGACACCTTAATCTTAAACTTCCAGCTGATAAAACTGTGAGAAAATACATTTCTATTGTTGTAGCCACCCAGTCAATGGTATTGTGTTATGGCAGCTCTAACAAACTAAACACTCTGCTTCTTTTCATTGACTCGTCTCAATGACAGCCCCCACATCCACGCAGTTACCTTGGTGCAACAATTCTGAAGAAAATGGCCACAATATTCTTGGACACTCCTTCCACTGAGAGAAAGGCAGGCATATTCTATCCCCTCTCCCCTGGAACCTGGGTAGGGTTGGGATTACTTTGACCAAAGAATGTGGCAGAAATGACTCCAAATAGCTTTCAAGGCTAGGTCAAAAAAGGCTAGGAAGCATCTTCTGGTTCTCCCGGGACTCGTGTTCTGGAGGAAGGCAGCCATTGTCCTGGGATTCTGATTCCTCTGAGACCACCATGCTGGAAAGGCTGCCCATAGGCACTTGCTGCAATACCAGCCTAGTTCAGCATTTGAGTCATTCCAACCCGGGCATATGACGTGTGAATGAAGGAGCTCTAGATGACTCCAGTACCCAGTCTTCTAGTCACCCCCAAACCTTTGAGTTTTGGGTGGCAAAGACAAGCATCCCCTCTGTGCCTTATCCTAATTCCCAACCCACATAATCCATGAACATAATGAAATGGTTGTTTTACATGCTATGATTTGGGTGGTTATACAGCAATCATGAATTATGAATGTGGGCTTCATAAAGACCCTTCATGCTTCCTCATTCTCCAGAGCCATTTGTCTCCAAGCCCAGTCTACCAAGCCTGGAAATCTCTCCCTAAACTACACCTCCTCTCTAGCACACTACTCCAGCACAGGCAACTATTCGACAAGTTCACCTTGATCTCTGGCAACTTCTTACCCTTTAAGATCTCTGCCTCCAACTGGGAACATTCTCAGAGTCATCCCTTTGTAGGAGCACTCTAGAACAATGTTTTTTGGAAGCACACACCTGACAAGTCACTCTCCTGCTTAAATAGCTTTTCGTGTTCTTAAGGAGAAATTCCAAGTTCTTTTTATAGCAGTCAAGACCATCCAAGAAATTGCCTCTGCCACCCTCTACATACTTAATGCTTATTGCTGTCTGTCTCATCATCTATGCTCCAGTAACCAAAAGTAACCTGCTTTGTTGTGATCCCTTTCCTTGGTGTTTTTACTCCCCTCTGACCAGAATGCATTATTTTTTCTCCTTTATCTGAGTCTTTAAGACTCAGCCTACATGTTCCCTCCTCCCGATATTGACTCTAGATCTGTGAATCTGAGTTAGTCGTTCCTTTTAGGGGACCCCACAAGGAGCCAGGCATCTGTCTATCACTACATGCCCCCACCCTATTGTAACTAAGCACTGCATTCTCACCTCTCTATTAAGGTGGTCCGCAGAGTCCATGTCTGATTGATCTCTATGTCTCCAGCAGCCAGCAAGGAAGCACCTCTTTAGAAACCTGCACCTATACAATACCTACCACCATTTATTTCTTGATATGTGAACTCCATTGAGAACAAACAAGTAAATGTAAGTAATGTGCCTTCTTCTTTTCTTTTTTTTAGATGGAGTCTCGCTGTGTTGCCCAGGCTGGAGTTTAGTGGCACAATCTCGGCTCACTGTAACCTCCGCCTCCCGGGTTCAAGCGATTCTGCCGCCTCAGCCTACAAAGTAGTTGGGATTACAGGTGCCCACCACCACGCCCAGCTAATTTTTTTTGTATTTTTAGTAGAGGCGGGGGTTTCACCATGTTGGCCAGGATGGTTTTGAACTCCTGACCTCAAGTGATCCACCCACCTCGGCCTCCCAAAGTGCTAGGATTACAGGTGTAAGCCACAGCGCCCGGCCAGTAATGTGCCTTTTTAAGTTCTGTGAGCCATTCTAACAAATTATCAAAACAGAGGAAGGGGTTATAAACATCCTCCCACCCCCGATTTATAGCCAGTCAGTCAGAAGTACAGGTGGCCACCTGGGACTTGGATTGGTGTCTGAAGTGAGGACAGTCTTGGGAGAGTGAGCCCTTTAACTTGTGGGATCTGACACTAACTCCAGGTAGACAGCGTCGGAGCTGAATTGAATTGTGAGATACCCAGTGGTGCCCCAGAGAATTGGAGAATTGCTTGATACGGAAAAGACCCACACATTTGATGCCAGAAGGACTGCGTAAGTCGAGAATTCAGTTTGACTTAATCATCGTATTTGGGCTTTATTGTGTGACTGAAACTCTTCTCACTTCAGTAATTGTTTCTTTCATTTTCATGAAACTCTGAAGAAGGAAGGGCTGGACATTCAGATTCCTTGACCCTTAACATTTGGAAGCATGAACTCCAGTCTCTCGCTGAAGGCTAGAGGTGAAGGAACATTCAGACACATTGGTTTCTAAGAAGAGTCCGCTGACAACATACCCAAGGTGTCTTCTGAAAATTATAAGAAATCCTGAGTTTCTGTTACGGGATTGGCTTCAGCTCCATTGTCCCTCCCCCATCATTCAACAGTCTCTGCAAAAGCCCTTGGAGCCCGTGTTGCTCCACAGGAAGCCAAGAAGCACACAGGAGAAGGAGCTTAGCTGCTGGTAAGTTGGGGACTGACAATTTAAAATTTATCGTTGGAACTCCTGCTCTCTGACAAACACCTCCTAAATTCTAGAGCAGTGCTGTAATGGAGAATCCACCTGCCACAGGCGGCTTTTGAGCGCTTATGTTTCTATCTTGATCTGAAATGTGCTTAAGTGTAAAATATACTTAGTGTAGTTTAATCATTAGTATGATCAAAATAATACAACTTATCTCATTAATAACTTGTATTTTGGTTACGCGTTCCAATGTTTTTTTTTCATTTGCAGGGTTACATGAAACATATTATTATAATTAATTTCCCCCAATGATTTTACTTTTGTAACACGGCTACTAGAAAGTTGTAAGTCAGATGTGTGGCTGGCATTTAGGGCTTGCATTACCCCGTCTCTACTAAAAATGCAAGCAACAACAACAACAACAACAAAATAGCCAGGCGTAGTGGTGGGAGCCTGTAATCCCAGCTACTCAGGAGGCTGAGGCAGGAGAATCGCTTGAACCCAGGAGGCCGAGGTTGCAGTGAGCCGAGACCGTGCCATTGCACTTCAGCCTGGGCGAGAAGAGTGAAACTCTACCTCAAAGATAAATAAATAAACATGTGAAGGAGCCAGGCGTGAGGAGCTTAAGAGGAAGAGCATGGTAGGCAGAAGGAACAGAGAAGGCAGAAGCTCTGAGATGAAAATGAGCTGCATGTTCAAGGAATCGAGCCCACTGTGCGTGGAGCACGGTGTGTCCCACGAATGTGCAGAGATGAGGTCTGAGGAACGCACGGGGCAGGTCCAGGGATACTGGAGGGAACTTAAGATAAGGATAAGTTAGAAGTTTGGAAGCCATTAGAAGGTGTTGAAACTAACATCACCATTTTATTGGACCCTGTTTTTTTTGGGTTTTTTTTGAGACAGAATCTTGCTCTGTCGCCCAGGCCGAAGTGCAGTGGCACAGTCTCGGCCCACTGCAAACTCTGCCTCTCAGGGTCAAGCGATTCTCCTGCCTCAGCCTCCCGAGTAGCTGGGATTACAGGCGCCCGCCATCATTTGGGCAGTTGGTCTGAATCCTGACCTCAGGTGATCCACCCACCTCGGCCTCCCAAAGTGTGGTTACAGAGTCCTGGCCTTTTGAGACAGAGTTTTGCTCTTGTTGCCCAGGCTGGAGTGCAATGGCACGATCTCAGCTCACTGCAACCTCCGCCTCCCTGGTTCAAGCGATTCTCCTGCGTCAGCCTCCGAGCAGCTGGAATTACAGACACGTACCACCATGCCCAGCTAATTTTGTATTTTTAGTAGAGATGGGGTTTCTTCATGTAGGCCAGGTTGGTCTCGAACTCCTGACCTCTGGTGACCCGCCTGCCTCGGCCTCCCAAAGTGCTGGGATTACAGGCGTGAGCCACTGCACCTGGCCCTTACTGAACTTTTTAAAAGCTCATTTGGTTGCCTTCTGGAGATTGGATTGTAGGGCAGGGGAAAGCAGGACCAGGAACAACCTATTTGCAAAGTTGGCGCAAACATTCCTGCCTGACAGGACCACGGACACGGGTTGTGGAGATAGAGATGGCCGTGGCTGTGCATTCAGCAGGTTCTGTAGAGAGAATTAATAGGACTTGGATGGGATTGTGGTGAGAGAAAGGGAAATGAAAGATAAGTTCTAGTTTGGAAGCTTTAACAACTGAATGTTTAAACTCAAATAGACACAAAATACTGGAAGAGTGAGTGGCACGTTTGGGAGGATGAGACAATCAACTGTGTGGTTGAGCCACGTTAGGTTTGGAGTGTCTACGGGACTCCCGTGGGGAGAGGTTATATCAGACTGGAGCACCAGAGAGAGGCCAAGGCTGATAGTTTAGATGAAAAGAGAGCACGATATTTTAAGCCCTGAGACTGGATAATATCACCCATAGAAAGACTATATAGAGATAAGAGAGGTGGGGAACAAGTAAAAGCTGCAGGACGCTCCTAAATTTAGAGTCAAATTTAGAGCAGAAAATACTAGCAAAGGGGACTGAAAAGAGGTGGCCAATTGAGCTTTAAAGGCAAGTGAAAGTGTGTTGTGTGTACATTTATCATCTCATGGCACAGGAAAAACGTGATTTAAGGAGAAGGAAGCGATCCAATGGGTCCTATATCACGAAGATATTGAGATAAGGAACCAGTATGGATTTGCACCCACTGCACTTGCAGCCTTGAGGTCATAAGCATTCTCAGGAAAATGCACCAGGTCAGTGCTAAGGACTGGAGTCAATACAGGCTGGATTCAGGAGAAAAAGTGAGGCAGGGAATCAAAGGGAGCAAACACAGAAAACTCCTTCCAAAATCTGGCTGCAAATTCTTTTCATAGAAAGAATTCTCTTAGGAGAAATAGGGTTAACACCAGAAAGGAATATAGTCCAAGGATCTTTTTGGTTGTTTTTTGTTTTGTTTTTTGGGGTGGTTTTTATTTTGTTTCTGTTTAGTTTTGTTGTTGTTTGTTTGTTTGTTTGTTTGTTTTTGAGACGGACTCACTGTCGCCCAAGCTGGAGTGCAGTGGTGCAATCTCAGCTCACTGCAACCTCCGCCTTCCAGGGTTCAAGAGGTCTTCCTGCCTCAGCTTCCCAAGTAGCTGGGATTGCAAGCGCGCGCCATCACGTCCAGCTAATTTTTGTACTTTTAGTAGAGATGGGGTTTCACCATGTTGGCCAGTCTGGTCTCAAACTCCTGGCCTCAAGTGATCCGCTTGCCTCAGCCTCCCTAAATGTTGGGATTACAGGCGTGAGCCACCGCACCTGGCCAAGGATGGTTTCTTTTTAAAAGGAGGGGATATGATTTATGTAATGTTTATGTAATAGTGAGAATGATCTAGTAGAAATAACATCTTGAGGGTTTGTTTTTGGCAGAAAATGGAAGGACAAATGCAGGGGGAAAGTTTGTGGGAAGATGAGAGGGCATCCTGGGCCAATGTAGGGAGGGAAATTATTGGAAAGAACAAGAAGTCTTTATTCACAGTGACAGGGGCAGGTAGACTGAGGGTCGGGGAGGAACGGCTGAAAATCTCACATCTAGTTATTACCATTTTCTCATTATAATGTCAGTCAAGGGCATCTGCTGAGAGTGGGAAAAACAGTAAATGGGGTACTTTTTGGAGAAAGCAGGACTGAAATAATTAAGGTGTGGGATAGCAAGTGCGCTGGAGAAGTAGAGTAACCTAATGAGGAACTGCTGAGTTTTCATTTGAACTCTGTGGTCACAAATTCAATTGCAACCCTCAATAATTGTGAAAGTCACTTCCGTTCTCCGAGCCGTACTTCCCTACCTGTTACGCAAGGATAGCACTTGTCCAAAAGCAAGGATATTGTAATCAGAGATGATAAAATATATAGTGACTGGCACATATTAAGGACTCACCAAATAGCAGCCCTCATAATCAGTACAGGTATCATCTGTGGTTCGCAGTTCTCCTCCTTACATTACAACTAGGGTGGACCCAAAACTTTGCAATTTTTGCCTTGTTAATCTGTCCTCACCTGTCATTGCACAATCATCCTTCCTTGTTGTATCAACATTTTTTTTTTTTTTTTTTGAGACGGAGTCTCGCTCTTTCACCCAGGCTGGAGTGCTGTGGCCCGATCTTGGCTCACTGCAACCTCTGCCTCCTGGACTCAAGTGATTCTCCTGCCTCAGCCTCCCAAGTAACTGGGATTACAGGCACCCGCCACCATGCCCAGCCAATTTTTGTATTTTTAGTAGAGACAGGGTTTCACCATGTTGGCCAGGCTGGTTTCGAATTCCTGGCCTCAAGTGATCCACCTATCTTGGCTTCCCAAATTGCTAGGATTACAGCGTGAGCCACCGCGCCCAGCCTGTATCAACATTTTAAAATGAATTTGAGATTATGGATAGATCATGTCTTCTAAGTGCCTTGTAGAATGTTTGGAGGGTGGATAGAGAAAATCTGAGTCTGTTGAGGAACTATGGGGTAGAAAAGGGTTAACAGCACAATTCTGTTGTAATCAATCTGACTGAGCTCCAGTTCTGTCTCTACTCTTTCTACCTGGGAACGTTGAACAATTCACGTAGCCCATCTAAGTCTTAACTTCCTCGTCTGTACAATGGTTATACTAATTATCAGGTTGCTGCAAAAGTGCTTGTGGGTTTTGCTATTATTTTCAATGGCAAAAACGGCAGTTACTTTTGCACCAACCTAATATTGACTAAGATTAATCAATATTCACTGTGTCTCAGGAGTGCTCAGTGCTTACACATATTAACACAGCCCATCCACAGATCCTGTGAGAGGCGTTGTTAGGGTTAAAGGAGAAGCTCTTGGCGTGTGGGTAATGTTCATAAGTAGAAGCAACTATTGCTATGAGCATCATTCTTGTTCTGACCTTGAACTTCATAATGGATTGAGCCCCATGACACAGCACACAGCCTGGTGAGGGCCAAGAGTTCCCATTTGTCATAGATGTACTCAGTCTAGCCTAAAAGATTTCCGTGTCAATTCTCACTTAATCCTCACCTGAAAGTTAGACTTCACCATAAAATTGTCCTCGTTCTGCAGAGCAGAAAACTGAGGCTCAAAGAGATGTCACTGACTAAAAACTCATAGTTTTAGACGTCACAGATGAGATTAGAAGAGAGATCTAGCTGACTTCAGAGCCCAGTTTTTTTTTTTTTTTTTTTAGACAGAGTCTCACTCTGTCCCCCAGGCTGGAGTGCAGTGGCGTGGCTCACTGCAACCTCCGCTTCCCGGGTTCAAGCGATTCTCCTGCCTCAGCCTCCCGAGTAGCTGGGACTGCAAGCGCGCACCACCGGGCGCGGCTAATTTTTTGTATTTTCGGTAGAGATGGAGCTTCACTGTATTGCCCAGGGTGGTCTGGAACTCCTGACCTCAGGCAATCCACCCCCCTTGGCCTCCCAAAGTGCTGGGATTACAGGCGTGAGCCACCGCATCTGGCTGAGCCCAGTATTCTTTATAACAGTGACTATCAATTGGGGGTGACTTTGCCTCCGAGGGGACCTTTGACAATGTTTTTGGAACCTGTTGATTGTCATTGCTGGAGAAGGAGTTGCTACTGGTATCTGTGGATAGAGGCCAGGGGTGCTGCTAAACATCCTGCTGTGTCCAGAACAGTCCGCCACAACAAAGAATTACCCAGACCCAGATGTCAATGGTGCCAAGGTTGAGAAACCCTGAGCTACATTAAATAATGTCCATGGAATACCTCAGTGAAACTCACTGGTAATAGCAGGAAGAAAAGGAGGAAATAAGGAAAAGGAAGAAGGCTAAAAATCATCAGACTGGGGCATAGCCCTATCCTAGTAATCTCGGGGGAATCCCTTTCAAAGGCAAGACTTCTGTACGCAAAGGCAGTGGCTCTGGAGGTGTTCTTATTGGTTTCCATATCTTGCTGCCTCCACTGACTGACTGGGCATGATGTTGAAAAAACTACGGAAGTTGCCGGGCCATGAATTCCCCCAGATGTGATTGCTGTTTCACAATGTTATTATGAGCATTAGATGTGAACAAGTGCTAGGGGATTGCTATTTCTCTTAAAGGTGCTGAATAGCCCAGTCTGAGATGATTCTCAAATTCTCATGGCCATAACAAATCATCCTGGCTTTTACACAAACAGATTCTAGAATGAGATTTATGGATATAATTGTTTTTCATTTTTATTATAAGTTCAGGGGTATATGTGCAGGTTTGTTATATAGGTAAACTTGTATCATGGTGTTTTCTTGTACAGATTATTTCATCACTGAGGTATTAAGCCTAATACCCACTACTTATTTTTCTTGATACTGTCCCTCCCCCCAACCCTCTTCCTTCCGGTAGGCCCCAGTGTTCCCCTCTTTGTGTCCATGTGTTCTCATCATTTACCTCCCATTTGTAAATGAGAACATGTGGTAGTTGGTTTTCTGTTCCTGTGTTAGTTTGCTAAGGATAATGAATACAATTTTAACAGGCAGCCTGGATGTTTCTGATAAAGTCCACAGACCACAGCATAAGAAAATGTGCTCAAGTGACATGGGACTTTGTGTTGAATTGGATACAAACATTACAGATGTGACCTGGACCAGAGGCAGGGACTACATGTTTTGGGTTTTTGTTCTTAAAAGAAAAAAACAAACAAAAAAACTTGATCTGAGAAGCTCTGTGGGTTATATTCTTAATGTTATTGTCCACAATTCAGTCACATGTCCACTACTAAAGCAATCCCTCGCAAAGTAAAAGGAATTCTAGTTAGTGCTAATTAGAGTAGTCAAGATTTACTCCCAACATGGAGAAAAGACACCTTCTCTGCAGGGTGAGCAACTAAACACAATTGTGGTTTTTCGAGCAGAGAAGAATGGGGAACAGTTGCTGGGTGGGCAACCAGCAATATCTGTCAAGAGTAAGGGTTTAGAAGTCAGACCAAGCCAAACTGAAGTCCTTAATCTATTATCTACTACCTAAGTGACCTTCAACACATTTCACAATTGCCCTGAGCTTTAATTTATTCTAATGAAAACTAGAAGTAATGAATATTACACAGCTATTGCATAGGCCAAACCGGATCCCATATGTAGTAATTAACACAATGCATAGTCTCTAATAAGAACTTCACAAGTATTAATATGACTTATTATTCTCATAGTCTTTATCCCACAGACACCAAAGCTATACAGATCGGCACTGATTATTTGCATTCCAAACAGAGAAGAGCTCCACATCAAGCAGGGACAGGGAAGAGCAGAGGGTAGAAAGCAGAGATGGAACTCTCTTTGCTGACTTCCTCTAGTGCAGAATCCTCAGGATATAACATACTACTACATGTTACCAGTGACTGCTCAAAATTCTCTTCAACAATAACCTCAAGCCAAACCCTCAAACTTTATCTTGAGTACTAGCCAAGCAATAGGTCAAGGGTTCTCACAGTGCGAGGGACAGGAGTTGGGAGACTGGAAAAACCTGGGGCTGAAAGAGGTTGCAGAGCTTGCCAGCGTGTTTGCATTGAGTGATGGGAGACACAGATGTGAGCCTTCTGATTCTGAGTCTTGTGCCTTCCTCACAATGCTGAGGCTGCCTATGCTCAATTTTCCATTGTCCATACAACATCAGTTCAGTATTTTTGCTGGTGGACAGAGCCTTGTAATCCCCTTGGTAAAGTGATCAGCCCGATAAGTGAAATGCATATTGATAATGATGGGAATATGGAGGACTATCCCTTCCCAAAGGAGCATCCAAGAGAATGCTAATTCTATAGCACCATTGTCAACAAGGCTTAGTAGATAGAGTAGGTCTCCTGGTAGGAGTGGGAGCTTTAGTGGAAGTTGATGTGAGCTATAAATACAGATGCTGTAAGATGGTTCCACAGCTGAGAAATGGCCATTGTTAGAATGTTTCAGGTGCTGCCAAGATGGAAACCAACTTCTCCACTCCTCCGAATGAATATGAAGTGTCCTATGAGTCTGCTGGCTACACTGTTCTGCGGATCCTCCCATTGGTGGTGCTTGGGGTCACCTTTGTCCTCGGGGTCCTGGGCAATGGGCTTGTGATCTGGGTGGCTGGATTCCAGATGACACGCACAGTCACCACCATCTGTTACCTGAACCTGGCCCTGGCTGACTTTTCTTTCACGGCCACGTTACAATTCCTCATTGTCTCCATGGCCATGGGAGAAAAATGGCCTTTTGGCTGGTTCCTGTGTAAGTTAATTCACATCGTGGTGGACATCAACCTCTTTGGAAGTGTCTTCTTGATTGGTTTCATTGCACTGGACCGCTGCATTTGTGTCCTGCATCCAGTCTGGGCCCAGAACCACCGCACCGTGAGTCTGGCCATGAAGGTGATCATCGGACCTTGGATTCTTGCCCTAGTCCTTACCTTGCCAGTTTTCCTCTTTTTGACTACAGTAACTATTGCAAATGGGGACACATACTGTACTTTCAACTTTGCATCCTGGGGTGACACCCCTGAGGAGAAGAAGAAGGTGGCCATTACCATGCTGACAGCCAGAGGGATTATCCGGTTTGTCATTGGCTTCAGCATGCCGATGTCCATTGTTGCCATCTGCTATGGGCTCATTGCAGCCAAGATCCACAAAAAGGGCATGATTAAATCCAGCCGTCCCTTACGGGTCCTCACTGCTGTGGTGGCTTCTTTCTTCATCTGTTGGTTCCCCTTTCAACTGGTTGCCCTTCTGAGCACTGTCTGGCTCAAAGAGATGTTGTTCGAAGGCAAGTACAAAATCATTGGCATCCTGGTTAACCCAACAAGCTCCCTGGCCTTCTTCAACAGCTGCCTCAACCCCATGCTCTACGTCTTTGTAGGCCAGGACTTCCGAGAGAGACTGATCCAGTCCCTGCCCACCAGTCTGGAGAGGGCCCTGTCTGAGGACTCAGCCCCAACCAATGACACGGCTGCCAATTCTGCTTCACCTCCTGCAGAGACTGAGTTACGGGCAATGTGAGGATGGGGTCAGGGATATTTTGAGTTCTGTTCATCCTACCCTAACGCCAGTTCCAGCTTCATCTACCCTTGAGTCATATTGAGGCATTCAAGGATGCGCAGCTCAAGTATTTATTCAGGAAAAATGCTTTTGTGTCCCTGATTTGGGGCTAAGAAATAGACAGTCAGGCTACTATAATATTAGTGTTATTTTTTGTTTTTTGACTTCTGCCTATACCCCGGGGTAAGTGGAGTTGGGAAATACGAGAAGAGAAAGCCTGGTTGGGATTTGTAAGACTTAGACGAGATAGCGCATAACAAGGGGAAGAGACTTTAAAGTATAAAGGAAAATGTTTGCTGTAGGTTTGTTATAGCTATTTTAAAAAATCAGACTATGTAAGTTTTCTTCTATTTTTAGTTTGCTAAGAGTTTTCTGTTTCTTTTTCTTACATCATGAATGACTTTGCATATTATCAAATGCATTTTCTACATGTATTAAGATGGTCAGATTATTATTCTTCTTTTATGTAAATCATTATAAATAATGTTCATTAAATTCTGAATGTTAAACTACTCTTGAATTCTTGGAATAAACCACACTTAGTCCTGATGTACTTCAAATATTTATATCTCACAACAGTTTGTTAGAATTTCTGTGTTTATGTTTATATAAAAATGGCTCTGTTATTTCACTTTTTCTACTATCCTTGCTAAGTTTTACTTCAAACTTGTAATGGTCTCTGAAAAGGAATTGAGAAGTAATTCCTCTGATTCTGTTTTCTGGTGTTATATCTTTATTAAATATTCCGAAAAATTCACCAGTGAAGCCAACTTGGTCTTGTGTTTTCTTTCTGGGAAGATTTTTAATAAGAGGTTTGTTTTCTTTAACAGTCATTAGACTCTTCCGTTTTTTGTTTTTTTGTTTTTTTCCTATCTGTCAGTTTTGGTAAACTGAATTTCAAGGAATTTGGCCATTTCATTCAAACTGTCAAACTCATCGGCATGAAATAGTATAATAACTGTTTAAAAGTTATAAAATGGTATGAAACTTGGCTGGGTGCGGTGGCTCATGCCTGTAATCCAAGCACTTTGGGAGGCCAAGAAGGGTGGATCACCTGAGGTCAGGAGTTCGAGACCAGCCTGGCCAAAATGGTAAAACCCCCATCTCTACTTAAAATACAAAAATTAGCTGGGCATGGTGGTGTGCACCTGTAATCCCAGCTACCTGGGAGGCTGAGGCAGGAGAATCGCTTGAACCCGGGAGGTGGAGGTTGCAGTGAGCCAAGACTGCGCCATTGCACTCCAGCCTGGGGGACAAGAGTGAGACTTTGTCTGAAAAAAAAAAAAGTATGAAACTTGAAATGCTTTCTTTTATTTATTTATTAATTTCTGATTTTTGTTCTTCTTGTTGTTGTTATTATCCTAGAGCACAGCCATTGGAGATACGTTTTCTTTTAAACAATGAAAAGGTAAGCTCTCTGAAGTCAGGGATTTTGGTCTGTATGGTTCGCTGATTGAACCCCATCCCCTATGTGTAAGATACTGTCTGATATGTAATAGACATTCATTAAATACTCATTGAATAAATGAATCAATAAACAATAGTATCACCTAGGTGTCAAGTGAGAAGTTTTAATGTCAAATCAAAATTATCTCCAACCTTCATTACATGAACCAGACCATGTCTAGTAAACACCCATCCTCAAGCACACAATATTTAGAAATTCTCATGTGGCTTACTTTTTCATCAATTTCTGGTTTTGAGCTTCTGCTTTAAGGAAAGTACCACGGCTAACTGTTGCCTCACGCCTTTGTTTTGAAATAACCCACAAAGGTACTCAGCCCTTTACTTTGCTTTCAGGAAATAAACACTCAGAAATGGTCCTTCGGTGCGGAACATACTTTCCGGATGCACAGGCAAAAGGCAGAACTCTACACGAATATGAGGCAGTCCCGTTATCAGTGTCCACACTCACTCCACCTCTTCTCCCTTTCCCTCCTGTTTCCCCTAAAGTTATTGCATTTCCAACATTTCCAAAACAGAGAAGTTTACTTAGTTCATTTGCATTCTTGACTCCTATAAATGCTTTCCAGTTCCTAAGAAAAGTATACCCTTTAATGCCCAACTAAGTTGTGGCCACAGAAAATAAGGAACAAAGAGAAAACGCAAGAAGGAAAAACCTGGAGCCAAGAACAGCATATGACCTTGAAACAGGAGAACCAGGGCTTCTAGATTGGCTAATTAACAGCCTTCCCCCACTGCCAGGACAGAGGAGTCTTACTTTCCTTCCCACTGGCCTTGGTTAATTGCAGTAGAACAATGCCTGCTGCATCCCCCCCATTTTTCTTTTCTTCATTGGAAGTTGCCATTGTGGATTCTCAGCTCCAATTGCACCCTTGTGTATTGGGGTCTTCAGAAGCTGAGGATTCTTGGTGTTTACGGGACATTCACCACCAATAAACATTTCTAGACTTGCTTGAATCTGGAAGTCCAAAATAAAACTCTGGGGATAGCGCCCATGGGAAGAACAGGACCACTTTTTCTGTTTGGGGAGAAGAGTGTAGAGACTGTTGAGTACCCAAAGGCATAAGCTCCCCTGGAGACTGCCAGCTGCCTACCCAATATTCTTCCCCCTACTTTATTAACAAATGTGGGCAGCAATTCATTCAGCTAAAATAATCCTTTTCTCAGTCATCCTTCCAGCTAGGTGTGGGTAAATTCTAGACAGTAAGATACAAAAATAGTATCACATTAGTACATAAGGGGCTGCCTCATTATTTTATTAACAGAGTGTTTATTGATTGATTGATTGATTGAGACAGGGTTTCACTCTGTCACCCAGGCTGGAGTGCAGTGGCACTAATCACGGCTCACTGCAGCCTTGACTTCCCAGGCTTAGGTGGTTCTCCCACCTCAGCCTCTCGAGTAGCTGAGACTGCAGGCTTGTGCCACCATGCCCAGCTAATTTTTGTATTTTTTGTAAAGACAGGGATTCACCAAGTTGCCCAGGCTGGCCTTGAACTCCTGAGCTCAAGCAATCCTCCTGCCTTGCCCTCCTAAAGTGCTGGGATTATAGGCATGAGCCACTGTACGTGGCATAGAGTTTATTTTTTAGGGCAATTTTAGATTCACAGCAAATTGGGAAGAAAATACAGAGATTTCCCATAAACCCACTGCCCCTGCACATGCACAACCCCTCTCATTATCAACATCCCCGACCAGAGTAAACATTTCTTACAGTTGATAGACCTACATAGATACATCATTAATCCAAAGCCCACAGTTTACATTAGGGTTCATTCTTGGTGTTTTACTTGCAGCGGGTGATATGGTTAGGCTTTATGTCCCCACCCAGATCTCAGCTTGAATTGTAATCCCCATAATCCCCACGTGTCAAGGGAGACACCAGGTGGAAGTAATTGAATCACGGGGGCAGTTCCATGATGGTCTTGTGGTAGTGAGTGAGTTCTCATGAGATCTTGATGGTTTCATAAGGGGCTCTTCCCCCTTCACTGGGCACTTCTTCCTGCTGTCTTGTGAAGAAGGTGGCTTGTTTCCCCTTCCCCTTCTGCCATGATTGTAAGTTTCCTGTGGCTTCCCCAGCCATGCTGAACTCTGAGTCAATTAAACCTCTCCTTTATAAATTACCCAGTCTCAGGCAGCTCTTTATAGCAGTATGAAAACAGACTGTCCAGGCACAGTGGCTCATGCCTGTAATCCCAGCACTTTGGGAGGCCGAGGCAAGCAAATCACAAAGTCAGGAGATCGAGACCATCCTGGCTAACAAGGTGAAACCCCATCTCTACTAAAAATACAAAAAATTAGCTGGGCGTGGTGGCAGACGCCTGTAGTCCCAGCTACTTGGGAGGCTGAGGCAGGAAAATGGTGTGAACCCAGGAGGCGGAGCTTGCAGTGAGCCGAGATCGCGCCACTGCACTCCAGCCTGGGCGACAGTGCGAGACTCCATCTTAAAAAAAGAAAAGAAAAAAGAAAAAAGAAAACAGACTAATACAGTGGGTTTGGACAAAAGTATAATGACCTATATCCACCATTACAGTATCATACAGACTCGTTTCATTGCCCTAAAAATCCTCTATGCTCTGCCTATTCACCCCTCCCTCCTCCCTATCTCCTGGAAACCACTGATATTTTCATTGTCTTTATAGTTTTTTCCTGTTCCAGGATGTCATATAGTAGAAATCATGAAGTATGTGGCCTTTTACGATTGGCATCTCTTCTTTAGTAGGATGCATTTAAAGTTTCCTCCATCTCTTTTCATAGACTGATAGCTCATTGCTTTTTACCATTGAATAATGTCCACTGTCTGGATGTACCATCATTTATTTATCCATTCACCTACTGAAAAACATCTTGGTTGCTTCCCAATTGGGCAATTATAAATAAAGCTGCTATAAACATCCATGTGCAGGTTTTTGTGTGGACAGAAGTTTATAACTTATTGGGATAAATACCAAAGAACATGATTGCTGGATTGTATGGTAAACATATGTTTAGTTGCATGGGAAACTGCCAAACTCTCTTCCAAGGTGACTGTATCATTTTGCATTCCCACCAATAGTGAATGAGGATGTTCCATGTCTTTGCCAGCATTTGGTTTTGTCAGTGTTCTGGATTTTGGCCATTTCTAATAGGTGTAGGGTGGTATCTCATTGTTTTAACTTGCATTTCCCTGATGATATATGATGTGGATCACCCTCTCATATGTTAACCTGGCATCTGTATATCTTCTTTCTTGAGGTGCCTGTTAAGGGCTTGGCCCATTTTTAAAATGGGCTTTCTGTGTTCTTATCGTTGAGTTTTAGGAGCTCTTTGCATATTTTGGATAACAGTCCTTTATCTGATATGTCTTTTGCAACACTCTCCCACAGAGCAGATTTTTTTTTTTTAGATTTTTTTTGGTTTGTTTTGTTTTTGAGACAGAGTCTCACTCTGTCACCCACACAGGAGTGCAGTGGCACCATTACGGCTCACAGCAGCCTCAACCTCATGGACTCAAGTGATCCCCCCACTTCATCCTCCCAAGTAGCTAGGACTACAGGTGTGCACCACTCTGCCCAGCTAATCATTTATTTTCTGTAGAGATGGGGGTCTCACTTTGTTGCCCAGGTTGGTCTCAAATTCCTGGGCTCAAGTGGTCCTCCCACCTCAGCCTCCCAAAGTGCTGGGATTATAGGTGTGAGCCACCATGCCCAGCCAGAAATTTTCAATTTTAATAAGGCAAAAATTGCCTTTTTGATTCTTTCTTTCACGGATTGTGCCTTTTGTTTTGTAATTACAAAGTCATTGTCAAACCAAACGTCATCTAGATTTTCTCCTCTGTTATCTTCTAGGTGTTTTATAGTTTTGTCTTTTACATTTAAGTCTGTGATCCATTTTAAGTTAATTTTAGCAAAGCACGTAAGCTCTGTTTCTAAATTTACTTTTTTGCACATGGATGTCTAGTCATTCCAGAACCATTTGTTGAAAAGACTATCTTTTCTCCATTGAATTGCCTTTGCTCCTTTGATAAAGATCATTTGACTTTAATGTCTTTAAATAGATTTGGTTATTCAGGTGATTATGGATTTATCATGAGTTGGAAAGGTTCCTTCTGTCTATATAGTCTCAAAGTTCCTCATTCTTTTTAATTTTTGCATTGTATTTTATTGGATGAATGTAACAAAATTTAATCTGACCAGTCACATGTGAATGAACATTAAAATTGCTTTTGATCTTTTGCTCATTACAAAAAAAAGTGCTACAATGAATACCTGTGCACACACACATTCCTTTGCATAACTGTGGGTTTGTCTGTAGAAAAAAATTAAAATAGTTTGTAACCTAAGTGTCTATCAACAGATGAATGAACAAAAAAAATGTGGTTCATATACATAATGGAGTACTATTCTGCCATGAAAAATAATGAGACTCTGTCATTTGCAACAACATGGATGGAACTGGAGGTCATTATGTTAAGTGAAATGGATCAGGCACAGAAAGACAAACTTTGCATGTTCTCACTTATCTGTGGGAGCTAAAAATCAAAACAACTGAACTCACGGAGATAGAGAACAGAAGGATAGTTACCAGAAATTGGGAAGGGTAGCAGGGGTCAGGGGAGAAGTGGGGATGGTTAATAGGTACAAAAAGAATAGAAAGAATGAATGAGACCTAGTATTCAATGGCACAATAGAGTGAATATAGTCAATAATAATTTAATTGTATATTTTTAAAAAACTAAAAGAGTATAACTGGATTCTTTATAATCCAAAGGATGAATGTTTGAGGGAATGGATACTCTATTTTCCATGATGTGATTATTATACATTGCATGCCTGATATCAAAGTATCTCATGTACCCCATAAATATACACAACTACTATGTACTATGTACCCACAAAAATTAAAAATTAAAAAAAGTAATACTAAAAAAGATAGTTTGTAATTTGATTTCTCTGCTCTTATCTACTATCAGAGCTATAAAGCCCATTGCCACATCTTAGGAAGAAAACTTTTCTGAAAAACGAATAGTGATCTATTTCTTGACATGAGTGGGAGTACATGAGCATTTTGTTTTACACAAACATATTAATCTTCACGTTTATCTTTTTCTCATTGTGTGTGTGTGGTGGGGGCGGGGGCGGTTGTTGTAGTCCACATTTTAGAAGCTAAGAGAAATAAGTCAGCTGGATGTAGCGGCTCATGCCTGTAATCCCACCACTTTGGGAGGCCGAAGTGGGCGAATTGCTTGAGCCCAGGAGTTCGAGACCAGCCTGGGAAACATAGTGAGACTTCGTCTCTACTGAAAATACAAAAATTACCTGGGCGTGGTGGTGCGTGCCTGTAGTCCCCGCTGAAGGACTGGGGCTGAGGTGGGAGGATAGTTTGGGCCTGGGAGGCGAAGGCTGCAGTGAGCTATGATTGTGGCGCTGCACTCCAGCCTGGGTGACACAGCGAGACCTTGTCTCAAAAAGAAGAGGAAAAAATGAAAAATAAGTCAATCGAATTCGGGTCCCCTTTTCTTTATACCAGTAAAGCTTCATAGCTCCTGAAATTAGGCTGCTTGAAGCAGGACACCTTTCATATAGGTGCTGCAATTCTCTAAATTCATACTTGCTAGGACAGGGAGGACAGGGTCAAAGGCAGCAGGAGGAAGCCATCCCCGGCATGACTGGCTCGGGTCTCCTGGGTCTCCTGGGTCTCCTGGGCTCGTGAAAACAAACTCATTAGACATCGAGCGCCATCTTGTGGCAGCTAAGAAAACACAAGGAAATGCAAGTCTTGCTTCACTCAGTTCTGTGACCGCACTGGGAGATAACCCTTGGAAAGCTTGATTATTTGTGGGCTAGCTCGCTCAGAATACATTTCTAAGCACATATGTACAAGTAACTTTGTTCTTTCAATGCAGGAAGTCCCATTCATTCCAAAGTGTACGTTCCAGAGACGGTGGAGGCTAGAGATCTCTCCCGTATCTCATCCCATTCTGAGTTACCAGTGTCATTAGACGAAAGAAAATCCATGTAAATGCTTCATGATCTTAGGATGCAGGGGACTGTTCAACTGTGATTCCATTCTATCTTTCCATCTCATGCTTTCTCCAGCTCCAAACACCATCTAGTTAACTGCGTCCCAAATGTTGACCTCCACTGATGCTGTTTCATCAGAATCAGTTGGGGAGGTGTTTGTTTGTTTGTTTTAATATGGGTTAGGTCACTGCAACATCAAAGCGTCTTGATTTATAAAGTTTGGAGCAGAGCACAATAATCTGTATTTAATCACAGATTAACTTTGTTCCCTTTAGGTATTCCCTGGTAAATTATAACGTGCAATCAGATTCCCCTGTTTTCTTTTTTTGTTTTGTTTTGTTTTTGAGTCAGGGTCTTGCTCTATGGTCAAGGCTGGAGTGCAGTGGTGCAATCATGGCTCTCTGCAGCCTCAACCTCACCAGCTCAAGCAATCCTCCCACCTCTGTCTCCCGCGTAGCTGGGACCACAGGCACATGCCACCACACGGGGCTTATTTCTACTTTTTTTTTTTTTTTTTTTTTGTAGAGAGAGGGTTGCACCAGGTTGCCCAGGCTGGTCTCGAACTCCTGGGCTCAAGTGCTCTGCCTGTCTCAGCCTCCCAAACTGCTGGGATTACAGGTGTGAGCCACTGCGCCCAGCAATGATTCCCCTGCTTTCTAGCAGTTGAATAAATACTCTCTTAACTAGAGGACATAATAAGAACTAATATTAGACCATGAGAATTAGAACTAATATAACCTCTTGGAAACACGGATATATCTTTATGGTCCACACCATAGAAAAAATGGTCTTTTTTATATGCGGTGGTAACACAGCCATTGAGAGGGAAACATGGGGAGAAGTCCTAGTTAGGAAAGCAAATTTGGAGAGTGAGGCTGTGGTCTTGAAATCACAGGTGTGGGCAAGCTAAGCTGTCAATACTCTGTTCTTCTGAAAGAAGAAGTTCTCAGCAACAGTGAACAGAATTAATAATTCATCAGAAAAAGTCCTCATGTCCTTTACACCTCAATTCTTACCACAAATCGCAAACCAACTAAATCTGGATCCGATTTTTGTATGTACACGCAAAGCACATAACTGTTACTGAAAAACACAGTGAAAGAGGAAGGACAACCTCTGATACAAAAAGAGCCAATATTGACTCCAAAAACTATGTCCCTTACTCTCACTCCCTCAGGTCCTAACACTAACTTCCTGTCCCAATTTGTAGGGAAGTAGGTGCTCAGTGGTTCCTCTTGCCCAGTGTGTTCTCTTCCAGTTGAAATGGCAATCTAGGCGTAAAGTCTGGAAGATAGAGTCAAAGAATTAACTACTAATGATGGAGATTTTGTGAGACCCACACAGAGTTGGGAGGCTTGCTGGTTGATAAAACTCCTGGCCATTCATAATGTTTCACCTATTCTAAGTCACACTTGAGCTAATATTATACCAGGTTGTCTCTGTGTTAGTTATCTATTGCTGCAGAGCAAATCACTCTCAAAACAGTGGCTTAAAACAATAGTAATCTAATTTGTTATCTGTTACAATTTCTCTGGGTCAGGAATTTGGGAGTCTCTGGCTTGAGTGTTTCTGGATCGAAATCTCTCATGAGTTTGTAGTCAGATGTGAGCTGAGGCTGCTGTCATCTGAAGGCTTGACTGAGGCTAGAAAATTCACTTCCAGGTGACATAATCCCATAGATAATGAGTTGTTGCTGGAAAGTTGCTTCCTCACCACAGAACTGCTGGAGTATTCTCATAACATGGCTGATGGTATCTCCCAGGGTGAGTGATCTGAGGGGGAAAGTGTTAAATGGAAGTTTCATTCTTTTTATGAACTACACTTGGAAGGGATATAGCATTACTTCTGCCATACTCCATTGGTCAGGGCTGTCACAAGTCCTGGTCCAGATTGAAGAGGAGGGGGAAAAAGCCCTCACCCCTCTGTGGGAGGAGTGTGAATTACCTGTACAGACAACATGTGGGATGAGATAAATATGTGACATAGATATCAGTGGAAAATATAGTCTGCCACTGTCTCTAGAGATCATTCTAGATAGTCAAATCACAGTAAACATTTTACCAGTCATGATGGGTATCTAGACTATGGGAATAGGAATGTAATTTCAAGCCCAGTTTTAGGGAAGGGAAAGATTTTAAAAGTTTATATAGGTCATGCTGTTGTACATCAAATACAATTTCTTTCCATTTGGCACCTCTTATCCCATTATTGTTACAGTCAAAAAACTATAAGAAGTAGATACATTCAGAGAAATCTAGTTTCTATCCTTGATCATTCTAACATGTTTCCTGCTTCTACAGTTTCAGTGGCAGGAATGGAAGCTGTTCCTGGGATCAGCAACATAGACTTTCACTTGCCAAGGCCAATCTGGCCACACTCACTGCTGAGTGCCCAATCTGCCCACAGCAGAGATGGACACTGAGTCCCTGATATGGCACCATTCCCTGGGTAATCACCCAGCTCCCCAGTGGCAGGTTGAACACACTGGACCACTTCCCTTGTGGGAGAAGCAGAGCCTTGTTTTTATCGGGATAGATGTTAACTCTGAACATGAATGTGCTTTCTCTGCACATAATGCTTCTGCCAAAACTATAATCTGTGGACTTACAGAATGCCTTGTCCATCATCTTGGTATTCCATACAGCATTGGTTTGATTGTGGGGTTAAATTCACAGCAAATAAACTGTGGCAATGGGTCCACATTCCGGAATTCACTGGTCCTACCATATTGTCCATTTTGAAGTAGCTGGCTTGAAGGAATGGTAGGATGACCTTTTGAAGCCTTACCCAAGTACCAGCGAGCAGGCAATACCTTGCAGGGCTGAAGCAATAACCTTTAGGAAGCTATATATACTCTAAATCAGCACTCAGTATATGGTGCTCTCTCCCATAACTAGAATCCAAGGATCCAGGAACGAAGGGGTAGAAATGGGAATTGTACCACTCATTATTACCCTTAGTGATCCACTAGAAAAATTTCTGCTTCCCATCCTCATGACCTTATGCTGTGTTGGCTCAGAGGTCTTGGTTCCAAAGGAAGAAATGTATCCACCCAGCGACAATGTTTCTACTGAACTGGAAGGTACCGCTGCCCATCACTACTTTGGGCTCCTCTTGCTCTGAATCAGCAGGCAAAGAAGGGAGTTACTGTATGGATGGGGTGACTGATCCTGGCTACTAAGAAGGAAATTGGTATGCTACTATATTAAACAGAGATAATGAAGAACATGTCTGGAATACGAGAGACCCATTAGTACCACCTTGTTCTGTCATTGTAAAACTACAACAGTCCATGTAAAACTACAACTATATCAAGCAGGACTGCTAATGCCCCAGATCTTTCAGGAATGAAGATTTGGGTTTCCCCACTAGGAACAGATAATGACCAACTGAGGTACTAGTTAAGGGAAAATGGAATATGGAATGAGGAGTGAAAGATGGTAGTTATAAATACCACCATGATCACAGAATCAGTTACAGAAGTGAAGACTATAATTTTAATGAATATTTCTTATTTTGTCATGAATAAATTTGTGTGTATCAAAAATTTTTGTTTTCTTTCCTCTTTTATCTCATTATCACCTAACATAAAATGTATTAATAATAGGTAATTTTAAATCATGGTGTTTATGTTAGAGGAGATCAAAAAGAAGAGAGAAGGTCGGGTGTGGTGGCTGACACCTGTAATCCCAGCACTTTGGGATACCAAGGCGGGTAGATCACTTGAGGTCAGTAGTTTGAGACCAGCCTGGCCAATGTGATAAAACCCTGTCTCCACTAAAAACACAAAAAGTAGCCTGGTGTGGTGGTGTGCAGCTATAATCCCAGCTACTTGGAAGGCTGAGGCAGGAGAATCCCTTGAACTCAGGATGCGGAGTTCGCAGTGAAGTGAGATTGCACCACTGCACTGCAGCCTGGGCAAAGAAAAAGAAGAAGAGGAAGAGGAAGAGGAGGAGAAGGAGGAGGAGGAGAAGGAGAGGAGGAGGAGGAGGGGAAGGGGAAGAGGAAGGAGAAGGAGAAGGAGAAGAAGAAACATCACCCAAGGACTCTGCATCCTCTTCTTCTGAAGAAAGAGTCAGTGCATTTTTGGCTATAAGGAAGATAGGTGTAACATGTTAGGAGGAAAGGGAACTTTGTTCTTGCTTTTCTTTGGAAAATAAACATGATTTAAGGAAACATGTATGGGTGACCGGATGACAAGAATGGACTGTGAGGGTTAGCTTTGTGTGTCAATGCGGCTAGGTATAGTGTCCTCCTCATTAAAAATTATTATAGATGTTGCAGTGAATTTCTTTTCAGATATGATGAACATTTACAACCAGTTGACTTTAAGTAAAGCAGACTAACCTTTATAATCTGAATGGGCCTGAAACAAAAAATTGAGAGGTTTTAAGAGCAGAACCAAGGTTTCCATGAAGAAGAAGAAACTCTCTGTGGACAGAAGCATCAACTCCAACCTGGGAGTTTCCAGCCTTCCCTTCCTGATGGTCTGCCCTGTGGATTTCAGACTTACTGAGCCAGCTTCCAAAGTCTCATAAACCAATAAATCTCATATATATGTTCTATTTACCTGGTAGAACCCTGACTGATATATAATACGTTTTCAGTGTTTTCCCCCCAGAGGGGGGGGGGGAATAGGTCTACTGCTCTGTAAAAAAAACTGAACATAATTATTATTGCTTTAAATTTTCTCATTTGATTCTTTACCATCTGACATCCCAGGTACTTACACTAATTATTTTTATTTATCTATGGAAACTCTGTAATTATGAACTGTGTTTTGAAACGCCAACAATGTCTACTTAATTTCTCATTGAAATAATAAGGCTTTATATTTCGCTCCATTTAAAAACTGTCATATTACTTTTATCGCTTCTGTACTTTCTATTAAAAATCACATATTCTGAGAAAAAACAGAGGAATGATAAAACTTTAACTAATATATATGAGTAGGTAATGAGAGGAAGAGATGGAGGTGATCTCTCTTTCTCTCTCTGTCTCCACTGTATCATTAAATTTTATTTTGTCATTGCCATCAGCATATATATATATATATATATAAAATATGTTCTCTAATCTAACTGAAAAAAAAAAAAAACTCCTTGTAGCACACACCTCCTCCTGAACGTTACAACCAATCTCTGTTCTCCTTGACAGCAAATACAAGGGCCACTTCCACTTCAGTTCTCTACTTCCTCATTTCACATCTTCACAACAACCCATTCTACGTGGGTTCGTTTCCTGATTACTGCACCGGGACTACTCTTATTACGGACAACAGTGACATCTGTTGACATGTTACCGCACTGCAGGTTCAGACATTTGGTGCTTGGCTAAGAATCCAATGGGGGTAAAATCTACCATCTCTCAGGTAACAATGGAATCTTAAGCCCCTAAACATATATGACTCAGTTGACCAGTCCTTTCATCTTTAAATATATAATGTTTCTGGTGACATCACACGTGTTTGGTTTTCCTCCCACCTCAGTGACTTCTCTTTCTCAATTTCCTTGATTGGCCCTTTTCTGACTTTTAAATATTGGTGTACCCAAGGGCTCAATTCTAGACCCCCTCACCTATTTGTGTCAATGTAGTCATCCTAGGTAATGTGTTCCTATAACTTGAAATCCCACCTGTCCATTGATGACCCCTCCCAAATCTCCATCATAATCCACAACCTCTTCTCAGAATAAGTCCTGACTGGTATCTACCTCCCTCCTCTGCATCTCCACTTGAAAATCTAACTGAAGTATTTTATGTGGCATGACCAAAACAGAACTATCAATTTGATTCTTCCCAGAAAACTGATTGCCATGTTTTCCACATCATTTCCAATTTTAGAAAAAGTCACCACCCTCTACCTAATATCTTAAGTACCAAATATGAGTTATTCCTGATTCTTTTACTGTCATCCATCACCAAATCACATTGACTCTATGTCAGAAATACCGACCAAATCTGTGTGTTTCTTTTCTATGCACTGCTATCACATGACTCCAATCCACCTCCATCTGGACGACTGTAATAGTCTCCTAATTCTTCTTTCTGCTTCCACTCTTGCTTTGTAGCAATCCATCTTTACAAACCTTTTTCATAGTGTAAGCATCATCATGCTCCTCACCTGATTAACACCCTATAATAGCTTTCTATTGCACTAATAAAACAAACATTTAAAGCCTCTCTCTAGGAAAGCCTCATATTATCTGGTTCTTGCGTATTCTCTTATGTCACGTTTCTTCTCACTTATTATGATGTAACTACACTAGTAATATTTTTATTTCTCAAACACACCAAGCTTACTCTTGTCTCACAGTCTTTGTACTAACCACTCCTCTGCCTGGAATATTTCTTCCCTTGAACTTCTGAAACCACCTTTGCAAAACTATGACTGAGACAGTGAAAGAGATCTAATTTAATCAGCGCCATTTTGCTTCTAACCTCCGAGCTGTCCTTGTTCATTTCTGGGTGTAGGCTGAACTGACTTTGGGGAAAACTTAGTTTGTAGTTTAAAACAAAGATAACAGCCCTTTCCCAAAGCAGACCTCCTTCTTGCCTGGGGACTAGATTGCCTTGTAAGACGAACATTAGCCACAAGATTAGAAATTATGGTTTAGGAGTCATGCAGCTGGAGGCTACAAGATTCTGACCCTCCCTAAACTGCTCCTAAGATCAGTGTTTGAGATATTTTGCAGACCCTACACTTGATGGATCAACTGGTACCACCCAGACGGATAAACTGGCTCATCTGATCTTGTGGCCTCCACCCAGGAACTGACTCACTGCAAGAAGACAGTTTCAATTCCCTGTGATTTCATCTCTGACCCAACCAATCAACACTCTTGGCTCCACGGCTTCCCCCCACGCACCAAGTTCTTCTTAAAAACTCTGCTCTCTGAATGGTTGGGGAGGCTGATTTGAGTAATAATGAAACTCCAGTCTCCTGCGTAGCTGGCTCTGCGTGACTTACTCTTTCTCTATTGCAATTTCCCTGCCTTGATAAATTGACTCTGTTTAGGCAGCCGGCAAGGTGAACCCATTGGGTGGTTACATTTCACATTAGCAGTTCATGTAATTCTGATTTCAGCTCACATGTCACCTCCTCAAGATATTGTTTTCTGAGTCTCTAAGATAAAGTAGCCTCTCACTCTCCATTCTAGTCCATGAAACTGTACTTATTCTCTTGATAACCTTCATTGCTGCCTTCTGTCAATCACAAAATTACCCTTTTCCCTCAGTCTTTACAGTCACTGATCTGAGTGCCTTTGCATCTCCCACTCTCTGTCTCTTCATCTATTGAAACAGCCTCTGCATTCACCTGCTATTCTGTGAAAGGGAGAGTAGATTTCCACCAAATGATGTCTGTGCCAGTTCTGGTAGAGCTTGGTAAGCATGAGTTAGAAATTTGGAAACCACTGGAGAATGAAGAGCAGGGTAATGTCATGATTCGATATGTTTTTTAAATTTTTTTTTCTTTTTTAAATTTTATTTTGTTTTAAAAATTTTTATTTTGACTCTGAAGCCGAATAGCAACTTTCAAAAGAGTAAACATTTTCCATTTTAATTAAGTCCAATTTATACTTTTTTCTTCCGTGGATTGTGCTTTTGGTATCATGTCTATGAACTCTCTGCTTAGCCTTAAGTCTTCACTATTTCTTCTATGTTTTCTTCTTTTTTTTGTTTTTTGAGACGGAGTCTCGCTCTGTCGCCCAGGCTGGAGTGCAGTGGCGCGATCTCGGCTCACTGCAAGCTCCGCCTCCCGAGTTCACACCATTCTCCTGTCTCAGCCTCCCGAATAGCTGGGACTACAGGCGCCCGCCACCACGCCCGGCTAATTTTTTGTATTTTTAGTAGAGGGAGATTCTGCAATGACAGAAGGAGTCCTGCCAGCGAGAAAAAGCTGTGCCGCTGTGCCGTGATGACTCCACCATGGTTTGAGGGAGAAAACCCGTGATTTACAATGAACAATAAACACAGCGGATACTGCTTTTTTGAACCCCTTCTTTGTGGCAATCACTGGATCACACTCTCATCGTTCTCGCCTCTGATCTCAGCAAGCTCAGTGTTGACTCTACCTCGTCCTCATTGTGGGACAGGAGAGGACACTAGGGCTTTGAGAGGGGAGGGAGGGGACCAGCCTAAGTCTGCAGTTCTTGAGAAGGCGGAGCTGAATTCTAGTGAAGGGTCCCATGCACCACGGAGGACCTGTCTCTTCATGTGGAGACTCATCACTGCTCTGAAAGGCGACTGCTTCCACATTACACTCATTTTCCCATTACCCATAAATAATCACTGGGGCCCTTCTGTTTTTCTTTCAAAGCTATGAAACTCCTCACTGACACCCACTCATGCTCTCAAGCTGACACCTCTGCCACCTACTCCACCAGATTTTCCTCCTGCCAGTTCCTGCACCGCTGTTCTCTGCCTTCATTTCAATGTTGAGAAACAAGTGTTCCTTCCCAAGTGTTCCTCTACTAGTCCTGCAAAACTCACACCCTCGTTAACTTAAGAATTTCCCTTCTTTACTTGCTCCCTGTGTCTCCTGCAGTATCAATACATTCTCTATATTCTATCATTCCTATCAGCACTCTGATACTCTCTAGAATCTCTTTTTTTATTATTTTATTTTATTTTACTTTATTGTTTTGAGACGGAGTCTCGCTCTATTGCCCAGGCTGGAGTGCTGTGGCACAATCTCGGCTCACTGCAAGCTCCGCCCCCCTGGGTTCACGCCATTCTCCTGCCTCAGCCTCCTGAGTAGCTGGGATTACAGGCGCCCACCACCACGCCCGGCTAATTTTTTGTATTTTTAGTAGAGACAGGGTTTCACCGTGTTAGCCAGGATGGTCTCGATCTCCTGACCTCGTGATCCACCTGCCTCGGCCTCCTAAAGTGCTGGGATTACAGGCACGAGCCACCGCGCCCTGCCTAGAATCTCTTACATGTTCTCACTCCTAAGTGGGAGTTGAACAATGAGAACACGTGGACACAGGGAGGGGAATATCACACACCGGGGCCTGTCGGGGGCTGGGGGGCTAGGGGAGGGATAGCATTAGGAGAACTACCTAATGCAGATGACAGGTTGATGGGTGCAGCAAACCACCATGGCACATGTATACCTATGAAACAAACCTGCATGTTCTGCATATGTACCCCAGAACTTAGAGTAAAAAAGAAAAGAAAAGAAATTATTCTTCAACTTCACATTCTTCTACTCACTCCAAAGAGTCTATTGTACTCCAAAGGGTCTATTAAGTATGCCCTTAACAAGCTCCCCATCCCCAGAGATATGTTCTTCATCTGGATTTTATTTTCCACCAGCTGGGTCCTTGCTCTGGGAAGTTCTAGGTCCTGATCTCCTGGAGAGAGTCACTGTCATGTAATTTTCACAGCAGAAGTTACCCCAAGGGACAGGAGGAGGAGTAAGAGAACTGAAACCAGTTGGGGAACAGGAAACAGAAACCAGAGCTCCTGATTTTTAATGGCCCCAAGAACACACCAATATACTACTTGTTTTAATAGCACTTGTGGATTGGGGTGGGCCCATTTAGAAACTAAAGTACCCGCCTGTGTTTCTCAACCTCAATCTTTGTGGGATGCAGAGGTTCAACCCTCTCAACATAAAGGGCCAAGGAATCTGGGTGTCCAGGGCCCTTCTCTCTCCAAGGGTCAAGGTAAAGAGAGGAGCAAGTACTGCAATGATGTCAGAGGCATTGGAACCAGAGCAAGTCCATGTTGAAAAGCGGCTGGGTAAAATGAGGGTGAGACCTACTGGGCTGCATTCCCAGATGGTGAAGGCATTCTAAGTCACAGGATGAGATAGGAGGTCAGCACAAAATACAGGTCATAAAGACCTTGCTGATAAAACAGGCTGCAGTAAAGAAGGCGGCCAAAAGCCACCAAAACCAAGATGGCTATGAGAGTGACCTCCGGTCGTCCTCACTGCTACACCCCCACCGGCGCCATGACAGGTTACAGATGCCATGGCAACGTCAGGAAGTTACCCTATATGGTGTAAAAAGGGGTGGTGTAATCCACCCCTTGTTTAGCGTATCATCAAGAAATAACCATAAAAATGGCCAACTAGCAGCCCTCAGGGCTACTTTGTCTATGCAATAGCCATGCTTTATTCCTTTACTTTCTTTTTTTTTTTTTTTGAGACAGAGTCTCGCTCTGTCGCCCAGGCTGGAGTGCAGTGGCGCAATCTCGGCTCACTGCAAGCTCCGCCTCCCGGGTTCATGCCATTCTCCTGCCTCAGCCTCTCCGAGTAGCTGGGACTACAGGCGCCCGCCACCACGCCCGGCTAATTTTTTTTTTGTATTTTTAGTAGAGACGGGGTTTCACCGTGGTCTCGATCTCCTGACCTCGTGATCCGCCCGCCTCAGCCTCCCAAAGTGTTGGGATTACAAGCGTGAGCCACCGTGCCCAGCCCTTACTTTCTTAATAAACTTGTTTTCACTTTGTTCTATGGAGTCACGCTGAATTCTTCCTTGTGCGAGATCAAGAACCCTCCCTTGGGGTGTGGATCAGGACCCCCTTCCAGTAACAGAAGAATTAGAGGGAAGCATGAAAGGCAGAATGAAGATGAGAAGGATGGAGACCAAAACCACAGAGAGACTGAAAGGAGGCAGAGAAGTTGACAGGACAGAGCATCCACACCCAGGCACTTTGCCAAGATTAACCCCATAATTTTTGGCTCCAGTGGAAGCTCATTTGTAGGTTTCTAGTGCAAAGAGGTGGTGGGCTTTCTGAAATACTAGGTTCTATCCAAGGGTATCAGAGTGGTATGGAGAGAAATGGGAAGCAGAGACAGAAATAAGGTAGTCCTCCTAAAAGCATTATTCCCAAGGCTTTGTGTCATTAAGGCTGTTTACAATTTTAAGTAGTTTACAATTTAAAATTACACCTAACAATGGCTTAAACCAAAGACAACATTTATGGTTTATTTACTTTCCAAGAATTTTGCAAGTGAGTAGTACTCAGTTACTTTCTGTCTGAATTATATCAGTAAAAAGTTTATTTTAATCTTTTCACTTTTTCATCACTATTTTGGCAGTTTTTTTTTTTCCTGGAAATTGCCACCTCACGGCCCCAAGATAGCTGCCATAGCTCCTGATCTCACAACACAGCATCTCATGCCAGGAAGATAGGGATGAAATGAAAAAATACTGAAGATTTTAGATCCGAGGCAAGATATGTTCAAATTTATTTCATAAAAAATTATTTTTGGGTCCTAATAACCAGAAGCATTTTAGAAGATTCCCAAGGAAGGAAGGGTAAGAAGTATAGATGTGTCTAAGAGGCACAAGGAAACCAAAATATTGTGTGTGTGTGATGGTTGGGAGGGGGGAATTAAAATAAGGGAAATGGCAGAGGACATTATTATGCATAAAGGAGAAGGACCCAGATGTCAAGAGAAAAAAAGAGGCAAAGGACCCCACAGAGACTAATTGCCAAACACATTTGCAAGTCTTTTGAAGTCCAATTGTTCTTCCTAAAGCTGGGCTCCTGGATGCCTCTGCATGTTTCCCATAAACTCTCGTTATTAAAACATAAGAGGCTGGGTATGGTGGCTCACACCTGTAATCCCAGCACTTTGGGAGGTCAAGGTGGACGGATCATCTGAGGTCAGGAGTTCGAGACAAGCCTGGCCAACACGGCAAAACCCTATCTGTACTAAAAACACAAAAATGAGCCGAGCGTGGTGGCGCATGCCTATAATCCCAGCTACTCAGGAGGCTGAGGCAGGAGAATCGCTTGAACCTGGTTTCATGCGCGTCCGTGTGAAGAGACCACCAAACAGGCTTTGTGTGAGCAACATGACTGTTTATTTCACCTGGGTGCAGGCGGGCTGAGTCCGAAAAGAGAGTCAGTGAAGGGAGATGCATTATCACTAGTTCTTATAGGTTTTGGGATAGGCAGTGAAGTTAAGAGCAATGTTTTGCGGGCAGGGGGTGGATCTCGAAAAGTACATTCTCAAGGGTAGGGAGAATTACAAAGAACCTTCTTAAGGGTGGGAGAGACCACAAAGTACATTGATCAGTTAGGGTGGGGCAGAAACAAATCACAATGGTGGAATGTCATCAGTTAAGGCTATCTTTACTTCTTTTGTGGATCTTCAGTTACTTCAGGCCATCTGGATGTATACCTGCAAGTCACAGGGGATGCAATGGCTTGGCTTGGGCTCAGAGGCCTAACACCTGGGAGGTGGAGGTTGCAGTGAGCTGAGATCATGCTACTGCATTCCAACCTGGTTGACAGATCAAGACTCCGTCTAAAAAAAAAAAAAAACCAACAAAAAAACAAAACATAGGGAAGTTTTCTTTCTTGCTATGAAATGGCCCATGATTAACAAAAATGCCTAGAAGCAAGTAAACAGAATAAGAGTCTTAAAATGAACTTTCACTCCGATGGGGCAAAAATCATCTAAGGATCGTCTCAATCAGCCATGCGTGAGACTCAAAGTATGATTCATCCTGAGGCTAATTCCTCTTCAGCTGTAAGCCTGTTAAATCAGACAATTACGTGCTTTCAAACAGTGGTGGGACAGTCTAGGATTGACATTCCCGTATCAAAAAGGAGAAACAGGAAGGAAGAAAGGGGAACCAGATCCTGAGGAAGTCCAAAACAACGTGGCAAATACATTTTAAGGCCTCAGTATAATGTTCTTTGACTCCATGTTCTGCTTTTTGGACACATTGGAGCTGGGGTTGGGCCACCACAGCTCTGGGCAGAACCACCGTCATGGCTTTCCTGGATGTAGCTGATGCAGCAGCTCTCGGGTTGAAGTCAGGTGCTGCAGCTCCCCAAGGGTGGTATTGCACACAGGTGGCTACACAGTTCTGAGGTCTCAGGGGCAGCCTCACCCCCAGGGTTCCACTGGACATTGCCCTAGTGGAGGCACTCTGTGGTGGCCCCATCCCCACTGCTTACCGGGCACTCTCTTAATGCCATCATATTGGGGGAGGTACTCTCTGTGGAGAGACAGAGAGTCGCTGGAGACCCTCTCTGGGTCTCCATCCTGGACACAGCCCTCTCCCTGAGTTGCATGCCTGCGACTCTAGGTAGCGTCTTCCTTCATAATCTAAGGGGAGGCAGCCACAACCCCACAGCTCATGCACTCTGTGCCCTGGTGGAGATGACACCACACAGATGTAGCCTTGGCTTACAGCCTGTGCCATCCAGAGAAGTGGCCTGAGCCGCACTCTGGCGTGCTTGAGCCAAAGCTTGGAAGGCCAAGGAGTGCTATACTGGAATATGGGGAATACAACCTTGAAATTGTTTGCATTCTGTGCCTGTGATGGGCAGGGAAGATGTGAAGATCTGTGAGATGCCTTCAGAGTCATTCTTCCGTTGTCTTGATGAATACTATCTGGCTTATATCCATACTAATCTCCGTATCAAATGTTCACTTACCCACACCATTGGTGTTCTCCCCTGAACATATTTTTGCACTTTTTACAGGCTGAGAATTTTCCAAATCTTTAGGTTCTACTTCCCTTTTGATTATAATTGCCATTTTTTTTTTTGAGATGGAGTCTCACTCTGTTGCCCAGGCTGGGGTGCGCAGTGGCACGATCTCGGCTCACTGCAACCTCTGCCTCCCAGGTTCAAGCAATTCTGTTGCCTCAGCCTCCTGAGCAGCTGGGATTGCAGACGTTCGCCACCACACCTGGCTCATTTTTGTATTTTTAGTAGAGACAGGGTTTCTCTATGTTGGCCAGGCTGGTCTTGAACTCCTGATCCACCTGCCTCGGCCTCCCAAAGTGCTGGGATTACAGGCATAAGCCACCGTGCCTGGCCTATAATCGCCATTTTTTGTGTAACTCTTTTCCTGCGTTTTACTACAAGCAGTCAAGAGAAGCCATGCCACACCCTCAATGCTCTGCTTAGATGTATCTTCCACCAAACATCTTATTCCATCACTCGGAAGTTCTACCTTCCACAAAGCACAAGGACACAGACACAATTCAGCCAAGTTCTTTGCCACTTTATAACGAGGCTGTCCTTTCCTACAGTCTTCCAAAAATGTTTCTCATTTTCATGAGATCTCATCAGAATGACCTACCTCTACATTTCTACCAGTGCTCTGATCATTATTGCAATCTTCTTCTGAGCCTGTAGCAGAATCACCCTTAATGTTACATTCATGGAAATGTAGAGTTTTTTCTAGCACTCACATATAAACTCTTCCAGCCTCTCACATTACCCAGTTCCAAAGCCATTTCCACATTTTTAGGTATTTCTAATTATAATACCTCTACTTCTTGGTACAAATTAGTCTTTTAGCCCATTTGAGTTGCTATAACAAAATCTATTAGGGTAAGTTATGATCAACATACATTTATTACTCACAGTACTGGAGGATAGAAAAACCAACCTTAAGGCTGGGCACAGTGGCTCATGCCACCATAATCTCAGCACTTTGGGATTGCTTGAGGCCAGGAGTTTGAGATCAGCCTGGACAACATGGCAAAATCCCATCTTTACTAGAAAAAAAAAAAAATTAGGCGGGCATGGTGGCACGTGCCTGTAATCCCAGCTACTTGAGAGGCTGAGGCACGAGAATCCCCTGAACTCAGGAGGCGGAAGTTGCAGTGAGCCGAGATTGCACCACTGCACTCCAACCTGGGTGACAAAGCAAGACTCTGTCTCAAAAAACAAAAAAAAAGAAAGAAAAAAAAAAAAAAAAAGAAAGACCAAGGTTAGGGCGCCCACAGATTCCATGTCTGATGAGGGCCCATTACTCATAGACAGCGCCTTCCATATGTCCTCACATGGTGGAAGAGACAGACAAGCTCCCTCAAGGCTTTCTTATAAAGGCACTAATCCTATTTATGAAGGCGCAACCATCACGCTCTAATCTCCTCCGTATGGTCTCGCCTTTTAATACCATAACCTGGGGGGTTAGGATTTCCCATACAAATCTGGGGAGGGGAGAAACAAACATTCAGACTGTAGCAGATGCAGCAATAGTAACTTTAGGAATGTGGAATTTATAAAGAGCACTCATTCTTCCCCATTCCCCATAGCCATCCAGTCTCCAAGGCTGGTCTACTCAGCCTGGACAATCTCTCTCTAAGATACGCCTCCTCTTGATCACACTACACCTGCCCTGGGTAGCTCTTCAAGAACCTTACCTTGATCTCTGGTGACATTCTCCATTCTAATATCTCTGTCTCCAATTAGAAACATTCTCAAAGCCATCCCTTTGCAGAACTACAGAACAATATTTTTCAGAAGCACACACTTGACAAGTCACTCTCCTGCTTAAATGGTTATTCATGTTATTATGAAGAAATTCCAAGTCCTTCTTGTAGCATTCAAGACCCTCCAACAGATGGCCTCTGCCACTTGCCACACACTCAGTGTTTATTGCTGTCTGCCTCATCATCTATGCTCCAATAACCACAGGTAACCTGCTATTTCTCGGTCCTTTCCTATGTGCTTTCACTCTCCTCTGCCTGGAATGTATTTTTTCTTCTTTATCTGAGTCTTTAACACTCATCCCAGATGTTACCTGCATTGCACTTGGAAGTGACCCTGGACCCTGTCAGTCTCAGTTAGTTGTTCCTTTTGGGAAATCTCATAATGAACCAGGCATCTGTCTATCACTATGTACCCCCACTCTACTGTGACTGCTTAGGGAAATGGCAGAAGACACCATTGTGCACAAAGGGTGCAAAAGACTATGCTTAGTCACAGTAGAGTGACTCTGTCACCTCTTTACCTGGGTAGTCGGCATCTCCAGGGTAAAGCATATGTCTGTTTAAGCTCTATGTCTGCAGGAGCCAGCAAGGGAGCACCTCTTCAGAGGCCTCACCTGTGCAATACGCACCACCCTTTATTATACTGATAAGTAAATTCCATTTTAACCAAGTGGCAGGTAGCAATGTGCCACTGTCCTAGGAAATCAATCATGATTGGCCTAAGCCAATATGAAGAACTTCTTTGTCTTTTTTTTTTTTTTTTGAGATAAGGTATTGCTCATTGCCCAGGCTTGAGGGCAGTGGCATCATCATGGCTCACTGCAGCCTCAACCTCCCTGACAAAGCAGCCCTCCCACTTCACCTCCGGAGTAGCCGGAACTGCAGGTCCTCACCACCACACCAGCTAATATTTGTTTTTTTAGAGATGGGGTCTCACTATGTTGCCCAGGCTGGTCTTGAACTCCTGAGCTCAAGCAATTCTCCTGCCTCAGCCTCTCAAAATGCTGGGATTACAGGCCATGAAACACTGTCCCTGACCTTTATTTTTATGTATTGGTATTTTTGTTATTTCTTGGCCATTTATTGGTCTAGAGATGGCATGCTCTGGCAATGAAAGACAAGGAGAGGTCCTGAAGAGACTCTGGACAAGGTTTCCCTCTGTGATACAATGAAAGAGGCATGTGAATGAGTCACGTTTTCTGCCTGTCTCATGATTCTGGCTCAGGAGGGCCTGTTGATGTGATGTCCAGAACAGTGGCAGCCATTCTGTGGTCACTTTCAAGAAGGCCCTAGAAGAAAACCAATATGATGATGGAGTGGAAGGGTGACATTGAACTCAATTTTTGTTCAGACTCCAGATCTATCCCCTTCCAAAACTTTTTTTAATACTAAATTTCTCCATGGTTTATGTGCTTCAATGGTTTACTCTACCTTATCACTGAAAACATCCAGTGAATCACAGAGGAAATAGAAAATAGTTGACTCTTGTTTTGTGGCTCTCCACTGTTTTTCATGGTTCTATTCTTTGGGCTTGAGAGCAACATTCTGATGGTGTTTAAAAACTCAGAAAGAGCCCATCTCCTCAGATCAGTAGTCCATAGAGCATCTCCCTAGGAGCAGAAGGTTAGGGGGTTAATCTTGGCAATGGTGTGGAATGAAAAGTGTCTCTCATTTACCTTCCTTACCTCTCTCCATGCTCCTAGTTACTGCTTCTTTTTGTAACTCTGAGGTATAAAATACCTCAAAGCATATTTGACTTTGTTACATATTTCTGGCACAGGGCTCTTTTTCTTTTTTTTTTTTTTTTGAGATGGAGTCTCGCTCTGTCACCCAGGCTGGAGTGCAGTGGCGCAATCTCGGCTCACTGCAAGCTCTGCCTCCCGGGTTCACGCCATTCTCCCACCTCAGCCTCTCCGAGTAGCTGGGACTACAGGCGCCCGCCACCACGCCCGGCTAATTTTTTGTATTTTTAGTAGAGACGGGGTTTCACTGTGGTCTCGATCTCCTGACCTCGTGATTCGCCCGCCTCAGCCTCCCAAAGTGCTGGGATTACAAGCGTGAGCCACCGCGCCCGGCCAGGCACAGGGCTCTTAAAACCCTTGGAATTTCCTCAGTGATAAGAGTATTATTTGTTATTCATAAACAGCCCCTTTTGATCACAGCTGAGTTTATGCTAAGGAGATGATGGCCTTAGGCTGGGACTGGTCACCAGAAAGACCAAGGGATTAGAGGGTTGGAGCTGTCAGCCCCACCTACTGACCTCCAGGAAGGGAAGGCAGGGACTGGAGATTGAGTTCCATAAAAACTTGAACAATGAGATTTGATGAGCTTCCACACTGGTGAACACTCAGGGGTGCTGGGAGAGTGGCTGCCTGAAGAGAGCATGGAAGCTCTATGCACCACCCAACCCCTTCCCTGCCATATACCTGCCATATGCCTCTTTCCAATGGACTATTCCTGAGGTATATTCCTTATATAAAGCAACAAATGCAAACAAAGTGCTTTCCTGAGTTCTGTGTGCCATTCTAGCAATTTATTGGTGTCATTGGAACACCCAATTTATAGCCTGTCAGTCAGAAGTACAAGTAGCCACCTGGGACTTGCAACAGATGTCTGATCTGATCTGAGAACAGTTTGTGGGAGTGAGCCCTTTAACTTTTGGGATCTGATGCTAAATCCAGGTAGACAGCATCATAACTGAATTTTAATTGCAGGTGGCCCAGGTGGTGTCCCCAGAGAATTGGAGAATTTCTTGGTGTGGAGAAAAACTACATTTGGTCAGAAGGATTGTGAAAGTAGAGAATCGAGTTTTTGTTTAACTGTGCATCTTTGTTTTTTATTGTTTTCCTCTCATTCTTCTCACCTTGGTAATTGTTTCTTTCACTTTCCTGAATCTCTGAAAAGAAAGGGCCTGGACTCTCAGATTTCTTGGCCTTTGATATTTGGAAGGATGAACTCCAGTCTCCCATAGAAGGCTAGAGGCGAAGGAACATTCAGACATATAAGTTTCTAAGATAAATCATCTGAGAACATCTCCAAAGTGTCTTTTGGGAATGGTAAGAGACCCTGAGTTTGTGTCAGGGTTGATTCCAGCTCCATTGTCCCCGTGTCCTTCAACTAAGTCTCTGCTGAAGTCTGTTCTATAAAAACAGGAAGTAAGTGGCTTGGACTGACCAATTGTACTAGGTTCGACAAAGCAAACCAAATGCAGTCAGTCATACTAAAACTCCACATCACCAAACCAAAACTAATTTATCTGAACTTTTGAGAAATCAAGAGAGAGAGAAAATGAACACATTCCTAAAACAGGCCAGTTTCAGTGGGCATGAAAATGAAGTTCTCTCTGCTTTCATCTTTACAAAAAAAAAAAAAAGGAATCTGTGGTAACTTGACTTCAATCAATCAGTTGTTCCTTATTGCTGTCTCTCTATTCCTGCTGCACACAAAAAAAAATGCAACATCCAAATGACCAATCAGGTTTTTGTTCTCTGTTTCTGCTTTCTTTAGCCCTCCTATCCCTGTAAAACCAACTTCCTTGGCTCTAACTATCAAAACATTCGTTTTATTTTATAGCATGAAAGGCTGTCCGATTCCATCTTTATAACCAAAGCCAATTAAGATCTTAAAACTAAACATATAACTTCATCTTTTGACAGGTCCTTAGAGGCTGAGTTGCTCCACAAGAATCCAGGAACTGGGCACAGGAAAAGGATCTCAGCTGGTGGTAAGTTGGGGTCTGAAAATTTAAAAGTTATTGTTGAAATGCCTGCTATATGACAGAGCCCTTCTAACTCTGGAGTAGTGTAGTCTAGTGAAGAATCCACTTCATTAGTATGAAAAAAATGTTAACTATTTCATTAACAATGTTTAATTTGGTTACATCTTCCGGTAACATTCTTTTTTTTTTTTTTTTTTTTTTTTTTGATGGAGTCTTGCACTGTCGTCCAGGCTGGAGTGCAGTGGCACAATCTCAGCCCACTGCAACCTCTGCCTCCCGGGTTCAAGCGATTCTCCTGCCTCAGCCTCCCGAGTAGCTGGGGTTACAGGCACCTGCCACCACGCCCAGCTAATTTTTTGTATTTTTAGTAGAGATGAGGTTTCAATATGTTGGCCAGGCTGGTCTTCAACTCCTGACCTCGTGATCCACCCGCCTCAGCCTCCCAAAGTGCTAGGATTATAGGCGTGAGCCAATGTGACTGGCCAATTCTTTATCATATATGTAATTAAATAAAATGTATTACTAAAATAATGTCCCCAAAGGTGTTTTACTTTTTTAAAAACAGTGGCTACAAAAAAATTTTTAAGTCCCATATGTAGCTAAAGTTAACACATTATATTTCTACTGGACATGTAGCACTGTAGAGATGTAGCATTGAAGGATCTTGATAGTCCTATGGAGCTTACGTACTAGTGTGGAGGGTATTCAAGAGACAAGATAAATGAACAAACAAATAAAGGAGAAAAGTATCTGGTGAGATAGGCTGTACCTGGGCATTCTGCTTTGCAGAGTGGGTCAGGTGGGATCTCTCTGAAATATTTGACCTGAAATATGAATATTCAGAACGAGCCAGGTGCAGGAAGCTCAAGACGAAGAGCACGGTAGGCAGAAGGAATAGAGAAAGCAGAAGCCCTGAGATGACAATGAGCTGCAAGTTCAAGGAATTAGAGCCCAGTGGGTGGAGCCCAGTGTGTCTCATGAGAGTGCAGAGATGAGGTCTGAGGGATGCACAGGGCACATGTGGCCATGGATAAGGGAACCTAAGATAAGGGTAACTTAGAAGTCTGGAAGCCATCGGAAGGTATTGAGAATAACATCACCATCTTATTGGACCTTTTTAAAGCTCATTTGGTTTCTGTCTGGAGAATAGATCTTAGAGAAGGGGGCAGTAGGACCAGGAAAAAGCTATTTGCAAGGCTTGTGCAAATATCCAAGCCTGACAGGGCCATGGACACCAGTCGTGGAGATGGCAATGGTTCTGGCTGTGCATTCAGCATGTTCTGCAGATAGAATGAATAAGACGTGGATGGCATTAGGTGGTGAGGAAAAGAGAAATAAAAGGTGAGTTCCAGATCTGGAGCTTTAACAACTGAATATTTAATCTCCAAATAGATACAGAATATTGGAAGAGTGGCAGGTTTGGGAGGCAGAGAACATCAACAGCTTGGTAAAACCATGTGAGGTTTGGAGTCTATGGGACTCCCATGGGGAGAGGTTTTATCAGACTTGAGTGCCAGGGAGAGGCCATGGCTGATAATTTAGATGAAAAGACAGCATAACGGTTTAATCCCAGAGACTGGATGATATCATTTATAGAGGGTGAGATACCCCAACATTTAGAGTCAAATTTAGAATAGAAAACACCGTAAATTGGACTAAAAAGAGGAAGAGAATTGAGCCGTAGAGATGACCAAGAGTGTATTGTGTGTACATATCTCTTGGATATATCTCATGGCATAGGAAAATTGTGTTTGAAAAGGGAGAAAGTGATCCAGTGGGTCCTGTGTCATTGGGATATCAGGTCTTAAAAACTGAGAAGGACTCACAGGAGTTGGCAGCCTGGGGGTCATAAGCATCCTTGGGAAAATGCATTAGGTGGAGTGCTAAGGACAGAAGTCAATATGGAGTGGATTAAGGAGAACGGCTGAGGCGAGGAAGGAAAAGGAGGAATTAGAGACATTCTCTTTGGATGTTTGGCTGGAAATTCCCCTTACAGAGAGGTCATTTGGCTAGATAGGGTTGAAGCTGGAAAGAAATATGGTTCAAAGGAGGTTTCTCTTGAAAGAGAGGGGGCGTGATTATGTGATAGAATGATCTAGTAGAAATACAATTTTCAATTTTTTTGATATAAAAAATGATCTTTTATCCCTCACCACATCCCACCTCAATCTAAGTCTTAACTTTCTCATCTGTACAATGGTTATACGAATTAAAACTAGCATTAATCAATATTCACCGTGTCTCCGGGTGTGTTCAGTGCTTACACATATTAACACATCCTATCCGCAGAGCCTATGAGAGGAGTTGTGAGGGTTAAGGGAGAAGCTCTTGGTGTGTGGCTAATGTTCACAAGTAGAAGCTACTATTGCTATAAGCATCGTTCTTGTCCTGACCCTGAGCTTCATAGTGCAGGGTTCAGGATTGTACCCCACAACACAGCACACAGCCTGGTGACGGCTAAGAGTTCTAATTTGTTACAGATTTACCGACCTATCCTAGATGATTTCCATGTCTATTCTTTTTTTTTCTTTTTTTTTTTTTTTTGAGACGGAGTCTCGCTCTGTTGCCAAGCTGGAGTGCGGTGGTGCAATCTCAGCTCACTGCAACCTCCGCCTCCCGGGTTCAGGCGATTCCCCTGCCTCAGCCTCCTGTGCATGTCTATTCTATTTAATCCTCCCCTGAAAATCAGTCTTCATCAAGAAACCATTTCAGTTCTGCAGAGGGGAAAATGGGGACTCAAAGAGATGTCACTGATCAAGAATTTACACTGTCGAGGTGTCAGAGATAAGATTAGAGTGGAGATCTAACTGACTCCAGAGCCTGGTACTCTACACCATTACGGTGACACTCAACTGGCAGAGGGAGGGGGTGGGGAGGTATTTTGCCCCCTAGGGGATCTTTGATAATGTCTTTTGGTTGTCACTCCTGAATGGGGAGTTGCTACTGGCATCTGTGGATAGACACCGGGGGCACTGATAAACATCCTACTGTGTACAGAACAGTCCCCCACAACAAAGAATTAACCAGCCCTAAATGCCATTGGTGTCAAGGTTGAGAAACCCTGAGCTACACTAAACAATGTCCCTGGGAAGACCTCAGTGAAAGTGACTGGTAATGACAGGAAAAAAGGAGGAAATGAGTAAAAGAAATAGGAGAAAAAAATTATTATATGAGGGCAGGACCCTATCCTGGTGATTTTGGGATAAAGCCTTTCAATGGCAGCACTTGAGCGTGCAAAGGTAGTGGCTCTGTTCGGTCTGGTTTACAAATCTTGCTGTCTCCACTGATTGGCTAGGCATGATGCTGAAAAAGCTACAGGAGTCCCTGGGCTATGGATTCTCCCTAGTAAAAAAGGGATGATGATGGCTGCCTCACAGTGTTATTATGAGTATTAGATGTAAACAAGTGCTAGATAATTGTTATCATTCTTAAAGAGGCTAAATAGCCCAGGGTGGGAAGATTCTCAGATTTTCATGATCATAGAAAATTGCTGTAGCTTGGCTGGGCGCGGTGGCTCACACCTGTAATCCCAGCACTTTGGGAGGCTGAGGAGTTCGAGACAGCCTGGCCAACATGGTGAAACCCCATCTCTACTAAAAATACAAAAAATTAGCCGGGCGTGGTGGTGGCGTCCAGCTACTGGGGAGGCTGAGGCAGAAGAATTACTTGAATCCAGGAGGCGAAGGTTTCAGTGAGCCGAGATCACACCGCTGCACTCCAGCCTGGGCAATGGAGGAAAAAAGGGAAACATTCGGACATTTGCCCCTGAACTTGAAGTGTGCCACACCCCACTCCCACTGCCAGTTGCCACCCCCGTCAGCTCTCTTTCTGCCTGTTCTCTTGCTCCTCTGAGTGTGGCCTCCAGATGTCTCATGTACCTCCCAGGGTCTGTGAATACTAAAACCTCTCAAACTTTAACACTGTAGTCGCATCATTGAAGCCGCACCCACAATCCGACCCACGATGTGAGGTTGCCCGAAAGCAACCTGGGCAGTTGGATCCCCTCTTGATGTTCTTTTGTCCTGGCCTCTGGTGGCTGCTGAGGACGGTCACTACCAGCTGAGTTGATAGAGAAACTTGAAGAGCTTCATTTAATACCACTGGCATACCAGGCAGGCTTTTGGCTGTGTCTTGGACACAATCCCAATGTCTGTGTGTGGATGACTCACGCACTTCCTGCATCAGACAGCCCAGTCGGTCTGGCCCAGATGGCACTACAGCTTGCTGGTGCTGGATTCTGCTGCTTCATGCAGCTTAGTACTGCTGTCCTCAGCTGTTACCTTGGAGATTCTCCAGAAATTCCAGTGGCTGTGGATGGCTCTTTGAGGCTCCAGGCTCCCCAGCAGCCGCTGGAGGACAGATCCTACTGTAATGAGGGTGTTTCCCTGTGGGACATCAGACACCCTTTCTGGGATCAGGCCCCTGCCAGGGGGCCACTACTGGAGGGCATGTTGCCCCTTGAGCCATACATGCTTCTCTGGTGACCTAGGGCCACAATAGTGGTCCAGCCTGTATTGGCTCTAAGCTACAAAGTACTGGCCTCCAGCCAGAGTGAGCTGGCCACCTCGTGGCCCATGGCTCGATCCTCAGCTCTACCTCCATCTTGCTGATGATAGGGCCATGGGCCACCAGGCTCCTGGGGAGCAGCGATTCTCCCATAGTGAAGTTGAAGAGGATGACAGCATGCTGGCTTCACTGGGTCAGTGAAGGGGAGCTGGGTGAAAGGATCCAGTCGCCTAACTCTAACCTGTGACACGGCAACTGCACCTGAGTCCCCAGGGCACCTTGCAAGAGCAGGTGCTGCTGAGGCCAGCGTCTCCTTGGTTGCTGCATTCCTTGGTGCTATCACTTCTCATTCTCCCAGCCCCTCAGAGATCGATCGGGTCACCCTGGAAAGAAAAGCAGCTGCCTACAAGGCCGGTGCAAGTGGAGCTCATTGTTCGGTTTTGAAGAGAGGTTAAAGAAAGACACACAAAGACAGAGTGTCTCAACAGCAAATGCAGGCATTTATGTCCAGCATAAACCTGCAGAGGTGCCAGTGCCCACCACTGCTTACAGGCTGGGGCAATTACAGGCCTGGGTGGGAGAGGTCTGGAAGTGGAGCGTGGCCTGTTGCCTGGGAAAATGTTGATAACATGTTCCCATGATGAGGTGGTTTGGCACTTGTTCCTGCAGAATGTGATAGTGATGTTCCTTGGGCCTTTGCCCGGCAGGGTGTGATAAGGATGTTCGTGTGCCTTGTGGTCAGGTGGTTAGGCAGGATGTTTCTCATGGCCCGAAACCCCATGGAATGTTTCACTTTGACCAAGGTCTGCAAAATGGTGGGGGGCTTACAAAGTGGTGCAGTTTGGACTAACTCTATCACCATTTTTTTTCTTTTTTGGTAACAATGTGTAAAGTGAAAACAGCAGAGTGCTACTCCATACCACTGGGACCTTGTCCAGTAAACATCCAGAGAGTGAGGATAGGAAATAAAAAGTATATAAATATTAGATGCCTAGAAATGCAAGTCACTTTAAAGATTTTATGTGAAATAGAAAAAAAGAGAGGAGAGGGATTCATTGTCTTGTAATGGGTCCTTCCCAGAGAGACGTGACTGTCCAGCGGCACTGGGCCCTTTTCCTCCTTCCCCTTTTTCTCTTATCAGCTAGGACAGAAACTAAGAATTTTGGCTTCAAGTAGCTAGAAGATTGATGGGGGAAAAAAGAAAATAGAAAAAAATAACAGAGAGACTGACGCTCTAGGCAGTTACAAGTCCAAGAAAAAAGAGAGAAACTTTTAACTTTAAGTGTTGAGCCAAACCAGGTTTAGCAAACACAATGCTGGCCCTAGATTATTTATTAATTTATGAAGAAACTTCTAGATAGGGGGGTGACAAAAGGAAATTAAATCCATTATATATGCATATATTTTAATGTAAATATATAATAGATAAATTATGTATACATAATACGTAACCAAATTGAAACAGTTTTATAATTTGATTTGACTGGAAATTCAAAATCCATATATTAATTTTTGTAGTAAAAGTTTATGTAAAAAAAGACAAAAAGGACACTGATTGGCTTTTGTTCCTCTACAATATAGGTTCTAACTTAACTTTTAACATTAGTGGCCGAATGGGGTGGCTCACACCTGTAATCCCAACACTTTGGGAGGCCAAGGTGGGCAGATCACCTGAGGTCAGGGGTTCAAGATCAGCCTGGCCAACATGGTGAAACCCCATCTCTACTAAAAGTACAGAAATTAGCCAGGCATGATGCTGGGTGCCTGTAATCCCAGCTACTCAGGAGGCTGAGGCAGGAGAATTGCTTGAACCTGGGAGGTGGAGGTTGCAGTGAGCCGAGATTGTGCTACTAAACTCCAGCCGCATGAATTGACAAAAATTTATGGACTTAATAGTGGGCTCAAATTATAGTTATACACAGGGATCCCATTAAATTTACTTACTCTACCCCCCATAATCTTGAGAAGCTAACTAAAATTTTGAAAAATGAGTAGACCTCACTTTAGCTGTAGCGTCGCCTAAATTTCCCATAGTCATACAGTCATTGCTCTAAAATATTCGATGTTGGACATAGATTCTGTGACACAATATCAAATTAAAATTAAAGTAAGCTTTTGGCACTTACAAATTGGCTTGATCAAATGGGGCCCCTTAGTCCCACAGTTAAGATAACTTATTATGGCCCAATAGAAGTTGAAACAGCACCTTCAAGGATTAAAATGTATTATATAAAACCTAATTAATAAAAGCGTGATTATCGACACCACATCTCCATTTAGCAACCCAAAAGTTCTTCCTGTTCCCAAATCTAAAAAAAAAAAAAAAAAAAAAAATTCATAAAAATGCCTTATGATGGATGACTACAGCAGATGGGCTATTGAGGGCTGCCTCAGCCCTTCAGCCCAGACCAGTGACAGAGCTACCAACACTGCTTCACCTCCTGCAGAGGTGGAGGTACAGACAACGTGAGGAGGGGGTCAGGGATATTTTTTAGCTCTTTCTCATCCTACCCTCATGCCAGTCCCAGCTTCTTCTACCCTTGAGTCACATTAAGCCATTCAAGGATGAGTGGATCAAGTTTTTAATCAAGAAAAAATACTTCCATGCCCCCTGATTTGAGAGTAAGAAATAGAAAAATGAGGCTATTGTGGGTGTCATTTCTAATTTCTGGACCTCAGCCTGTACCCTGGGGTAAGTGGAAGTGGAAAAAAACTACAAGAAAACAGAAAGAGTGGTGGGCATTTGTAAGGCTTGGATGAGATAGTATATATTAAAGGGAAAACTTAATTACTTTACCCTTAAGTATAATGTTTGCTGTCACCTTTTTGTATCTTTCTCTTTTTAATCAGACTGTTGAAAGTGTCCTCTATTCTTACTTTTTAAGAGTTTTCTTCTTCTATTGCTTAAATTATGAATGGATGTTAAATGTTTTCAAATGTAATATCTGCCAATATTAACATGATTATTTTTATTCTTTCATTTACATCGTTACAAATTAGGTTGATGAATTCTTCAATGTTAAACTACCTTGTGTTTCTGAAATGAATCATGCTTCCTCATGATGTATCTTATATATTTGTAATTGATCTCCTAGATTTCTTTAGAATTTCTGTATTTATGTTTATGTAAAGATGGCTCTGTTATTTCACTTTTCTCTACTGTCTTGCTCTGTCGCCTAGGATGGAGTGCAGTGGAGTGATCTCAGCTCACTGCAACCTCTGGCTCCCGGGTTCAAATGATTCTCATGCCTCAGCCTCCTGAGTAGCTGGGACTACAGGCAGGCGCCACCACGCCCAGCTAATTTTTAGTAGAGATGGGGTTTCACTATGTTGGCCAGGCTGGTCTCGAACTCCTGACCTCAAGTGATCTGCCCACCTCAGCCTCCCAAAGTGCTGGGATTACAGGCATGAGCCACCGTGCCCAGCATCAAAATTTATAAAAAGTGTTTATTAAAAACACTTTTAGAAACATTTACATGAAGCCAACTGGGTCTTGGGTTTTCTTTCTGGGAGAGATTTTAAATATATGTTTAATGTCTTTAACAATTATTACATTGTTCAGTTTTCTTTTTCATATCTTTCACTTTTGGTAAACTATTATTTTCAAGAAATTTGGTCATTTCATCTGAACTATGACGTTTATTGGCATGAAGAGGGGTAACAACTGTATTCAAACTTCATATGGTTCCTTTCATATAATAAGAATGCAAGCTATCTGAGGGCAGGGATTGTGGTCTATATTGCTTACAGATGAATCCTCACCCTCTATGTGTAAATAGTGTCTGACATGTGGTAGGCACTCAATAAATACTGAATTAATGAATCAAAAAATAGTGTCACCTAGATATTTAAGTGAGAAACATTTGATGTCTAATTAAAATTATCTCTGGCCCTCATAACATGAACCAAGTCATGTCTAGTAAATTCTCATCCTCATGTGCACAATATTTATAAATTCCCAGGTGGCTTCCATTTTCATGAACACCTTAAATTTTGAGTTTCTGCTTCAATAGAATACTCTCGCTAACAACTGCCTAATGACTTTGTATTTAAATAAATCAGCTCATAACTCAGCCCTTTACCTTGCTTTCTCCACATAAACATTCAGAAATTGTCAGTCCTGTATTGTGTAACATACTTTCCTGATGCACTGGCAAAAGACACCACTCAACATGAATATCAAGGAGTCCTGTTATCAACGTCCTCTCTCACTCCACTGCTTTACTCACTCATTTTTCTCCTTTCTCTAGAGTTCTGTGCATTTCCCAGGCAGAGCAGTTTGCCCATTTCGTTCACACTTTTGACTCCTATAAATGCTTTCAATTTCCAAAAAAAAAAAAAAGTATATTCTTTAACGCCCAACTAAGTTGTGGCCATAGAAAATGAGGAACAATGAAAACAATGCAAGACAGAAAGTCAGGAGCCACGAAGGACAGCGTGTCACCTCTAGATAGGAGAGCCAGGGCTTCCAGATGGGCTAATTAATAGACTTCGTCCACTGCCAGGACAGGGGATTCTTACCTTTCCTTCCCACTGGCCTTGGTTAATTGCAGTAGAACAGTGCCCGCTACATCTCCTCGTTTTTCTTTTCCTCATTAGGAGTTTCCATTGTGGATTCCCAATTCTCATTGCATCGTTGTATACTGGGGCTTTGAAGAAGAATATTCTTTTAAGTTATGGGACACTTATCACAAAGAAACTTCAACATAAAACGTTGGGGATATCATCCTTGGGAAGGATGGCTCTACTTCTTCTGTTTGGAAGAAGAGTGTAAAGGGATCTTGAGTACCCGAAGGCATAATTCTGGCCAAGACTGACAGCTGCCTAACCAACGTTCATCACCCTTCTTCACTGCAGTGTATGCTTTTAAGGGTCTGTTGCCTCAGCATCCAGTCTGAATACAAGCTTAATTTTCTCATACAAGGCTCAGGGCTCAGTCACCCTTGACACAGTTTCCAGTTCTACACCACAGTCACGAGTCCAAGAAAAAAAAAAAGAGGAACTTTAAGTACTGAGCAGAATCCAGATCTAGGAAACATAATCCTAGCCCTAGAATACTTACTGATTTATGAACAAACTTCTAATGGGAGGGTGATAAAAAGGAAATTAAATACATCATATGTATATATGTATATAATATTTTCATGTAAACATATGACAAATAGGTGAATTATGTACATTTAATATATAACCGCATCAAAGTTTTACAATTTGATTTGATTGGGAATTCAAAATTCATCTATTAATTTTTATACCAAAAAAATTATATAACAAAAAGATAAAAAGGCACTGATTTGGTTTTGTGCCTTTACAACATAGGTACCTAACCTAACTTCAACAACAGCAAAATGCTCAAATTGACAAAAATTTATGGACTTCACATTGGGGCTCAAATTATAGTTATATATGAGGATCTATCAAGCACTCGATTCTGTCGGCTGTTCGGGGCGCCACTATGTAACCTGCCATGATCCCTGGTGGACTGAACAAAGGGGGCTGAACACGGGAATAAAAGACAAGAGACAAAAGACCACATTTGGAAGAAGGGGTCAGGGGGCACCTTGCCTCTAGTGGACAAGGCCCTGAGCTTTACATGGCCCTCTGTATTTATTAGACAAAAGAGATAGTGAGATAGGGAGTGGAAGAAGAGGTCAGTTGGTTGGTCCAGAGTAGGCTTGCAAGACTGCATTCTCTAGATGTCTCATGTCTCAGTAGATAACTTCAAAGAGCTTGGCACCAGGAAGCGATTGCCCTCGGCAAACCTTCTGGTGGCAGGCACAGTGGTGAGTTCGCTCACATCCTGTATTCATGATAAACAGTTTGCTGTTTGATCATATAGCCTCCAATGGAATACTGAGTTGGTCACGTCCCATGGGCCTTTGGCTCCCTGCATATCCCCTTTTCTGTTTATGAATTAATTGAAAGAATGTAAGGCCAGGCTGGGCAGCTCTCATTCGCCGATTGGCGGTCCATCCGATTTTACAGACTATAAACAGAAGACAGAGACAAAACGACATTATTCCAAGAACTACATATAAGATGTTACTGTGGCGCCTTAGATAGGTCCAAGGGTTGAGGCTCTCCAGGCCTTCCTGGAATTCAGCCCAATCTTCTAAAGAAGGCTGAAATTCTTGAGTTTGCCTATTTAAATCAAGAATTTGGTTTTGTAATTCACCAATATCAAAGGTGATGTTGGATGTGAAAGCTCCTTGCAAATGGGCTTTCACAAGGTCCCACGGATACTCACTTTCGTTATATTCTAAGTTGGTTACACAAATATGAGTGTGATTAAAGTGACAGCGCAATTGCTGCTGCAACTTCAAGCTTTGTACTTGTTCCCCTAACCACAGAACCGTGGATTTCAACATTGCCACTTCAGTTTGTAACTCAGTGTTAATTTTATTCTGAAGTAGCCTCGCTTGGTTGGCTGTACGTGTCCAATTCTCTACGTACTGAGCCGTTTGAACAGAACTGTGCAGAGAAACAGACGACATCACAACAGAAGTTATTAGTGTGACCAAGGAAACAATAGCAAAAATTATCATGCCTAAGGCTCTACGGGCACAGTGAGTAACCTGAGGTAGAAGATGTTTCACAAAATGCAAAGCAGGTGTGGCAGCCCAAGCCTCGGACAGATTAACAGGAATCCCTAGCCCAGGGATGTGACCTAAAATCATCACAGTAGAGATATTATGTGTTCACAATGTGCTATGATTAATGCAGTGATATAACTAGTATAAGCGGGTCCATTGTCAATTTGTAATTGTTTAGGTATTCCCATATGAGCAAATGATGACAGACAATGTCGCTGTACATGACCAGCTGTCTCAGCTGTTTGGCATGTACCATGCAGCATATGAGAATAAGTGAAACAAATTAAGCAGTTCTGGGTCTAGTGTACTTTTAACTGTGGCAGTTTCTATGCGACTGGCTAAATTTACAACATAAGCTGAACAAGAAGAATCTCCTTGCAGGGTTTGGTAAAGATGTGTAAGTTGATAGGTAGCAATACCTAACATTGGGCGTAGCCAATTAATATCTCCTAATAATTGTTGAAAATCATTTAAAGTCTGTAACATGTCTTTATGGTTGACAATGTTGATTGTAGCCTGCCACAATCCCTGGTGGACTGAACAAAGTGGGTGAGCGTGGGAATAAAAGACAAGAGATAAAAGAGTATATTTGGAAGAAGCGGTCAGGGGGCAGCTTGCCTCTAGTGGACAGGGCCCTGAGTGTTACACAGCCCTCTGTATTTATCAGGCAAAAGAGATAACGAGAAGTAGGGGTAGGGGGTGGTTGTTGGCTAGCAGCTTGATTCACGGCAGGCTTGCAAGACTGCATTCTTAAAACAGTAGGCGCTAGATTCCTCAATAGATAACTCTCAGTAGATAACTTCAAAGAGCCAGGGAGTGAGGCCCTCCACAAACCTTTTGGTGGCAGGGCAGTGTGGGTTTGCCCACATCCTGCATTCATGATAAACAGTTTGCTGTTTGATCATATAGCCTCCAGTGGAATCCTGAGTTGGTCAGGTCTCATGGGCCTTCGGCTCCCTGTAGTTGATAGGATCTGAAGCTGTGAGCTGTAAAACCTCACAGCTGACTGCAATTAGCTCTGAGCATTGAGCTGAAATCCCAGAGATCATTATTGTTTGAGTATGTTTTGGTCCATAGACGGTGGCATGACCTTTGGGAGAGCCATCAGTAAAATAAGTCTGTCCACCTGGAATAGGTTTGTGATGAGTAATCACAGGAAGAATGAAAGAATGGATTTTATAAAACTGTAAAATTTTGTCTGAGGGTAGTGGTTATCTATCGCGCCCATGAAGTCTGCGAAAGCAGTTTGCCAGGCAGTCAACATTTCCCAAGCTGCAGCTTGTTGCTGAGAGTCTAAAGGAACAATAATTTTGTCAAGATCACATCCTGTAAGCATTTTTGATCTATGCCCATAGTCACAATTTGCGTAACGAAAGAAAGATAAACTTGCAAGGTTTTGACTGTTTGATTAGATAGAAAGAACCATTCTATTACTGTTACAGACTTGTCTATAAACTGGCCCAAAAGTCCTGCTGGGGAGTAAGGGGTAGGAAGAATAAACAACAGCAAAGGTTTTTGTGGTTGTAGCCATGAGGCATGTCTCTGCTGTAACATTTGCTCTACAAGCTGTAATTCGGCTTCTGCCTCTTTAGTTAGTTGCCGCAGAGAATTTAAAGAAGAATCTCCTTGCAGGGTTTGGTAAATAAGTGTAAGTTGATAGGTAGCAATACCTAACATAGGTCGTGGCCAATTAATATCTCCTAGTAATTGCTGAAAATCATTTACAGTCTGTAACGTGTCTTTATGAAGAACTACTTTCTGAGTCCGTACACTTCTCTCTGTAACAATAGTTCCTAAGTATTTGTATGGGGAAGTTGTTTGTACCTTTTCTGGAGCTATTTTGAGAGTCCATTTAGTCAAAGCCTGCTTTGTTTCTCTGAATAACTGATGTAGGTTTTGATCGGTAGGAACAGCCAAAAGAATATCATCCATAAAATGAATGATGTAAGCAGTAGGAAACATATTCCAAGGCTTCTTTAATGCCTGTCCTACAAAATGCTGACATAGCGTAGGACTGTTAAGCATGCCTTGGGGTAAAACTCTCCATTGATAATGAGAAACAGGTTCTGTTTGATTAATAGAAGGCACAGAGAATGCACATCAAGGCTTATCCTTCTCATGTAAGGGTGTAGTAAAGAAACAATCCTTCAGATCTATTACTACAAGAGGCCAGTCTCTTGGAATAGCCGCTGGAAATGGTAAAAGTTTTTGTAAAGGCACCCATCAGTTTTATGGGTACATAAATAGCTCTTAAATCATGTAGTAGTCGCCATCTTCCGGACTTTTTTGGAATAACAAACACTGGAGAATTCCAGGGTTATGTGTCCGGCATCCCATTGTTCTTTTACTAGCCGCTGAAGTTGCATCAGGTTCTTCTGAGATAGGGGCCATTGATCCACCCATACAGGTTTGTCACTGAGCCATTCTAATAGTAAGGCAGCGGGCAGAGGAGAAGTATCAATGACCCTCATTAGAAATCCTGATGTCCTAGCCCTTTTCTATCTGTTTTTCCAGTTACTGATATTGGGTTAGGATTTCCTTGAAGAAATTTTCCTAAATATTTTCCCCTCTGATATCCCATGTTCTTCAACATTTTAAATCCTGGGTTATCAAAGTTTTCATTTGTAAGTCTCATATTCCATGTTATAAGTAAGTCTCAACCCCATAAGTTGATAGCTATATTTTCAACATAAGACTGAAAAGTACATGACTGTCCATCCGGACCAAGACAAGGTAAAATCTCAGTGCTCTGTTGAACACTTTGAGCTGTTTCTACTCCCACTAGGGATGTAGAAGTTAATTCCAAGGGCCAGGATGGGGGCCAACTGTCTTTAGATATTACTGACACATCAGCTCCCGTATCCATAAGCCCATAAAATTTCTTTAATTTGTACTACACAGGTGGGTCTATTAGAGGCTATGGGTTGGGACAGATAGATTTCCCATGTAGTTGTGCTCCCAAACTCTTTATTTTCTCATTTCTCCTTTCATGGAGAGAAGTGTGTGATTTGCAGGGAATAAGCAACAATTGAGCAGTATATTGTCCCAGCTCAAAACCCCACAGATCTTGTGACATTAAAACTACTTGAATTTCTCCTTCATAATCAGAGTCAACAACTTCTGGGATGACAGTAATGCTCTGTAAGTTAAGGCAGATTTTGCCTAAATTAGTTCCACATATCCTGCTGGTAATGGTCCCCAAATACCAGTGGGAACTTTGATGGGTTTGTCTGCCCCAACTAACATTACCCGTTCTTTGACTGGGAGATCTAATCCTGTACTCCTTGTGTTCCTGGGGTGAGGGAATCAATGTGCCTCTGGGAACCCATGCCAGAAACAGGGTTGAGGTCTGGACTGGGAATGCCCTCATTGTTTGTGGGGCCTGGGTCCAGGCCCCTGTCTCATTTCCCAGCAGGAGGGTGCCATTCTGGTGAAATTTTGAGCGGCACTGATTAGCCCAGTTATTTCCTCTGTTACAGCAAGGACAAAGTCCTGGCGTTTTTTCTGCTGGGTGGGGCACTGCATTGTAAGGTCCTTTCTGTCCTGAGATCTGGTGGCATTCCTTTTTAAAATGTCCAGGTTTTCCACAATTATAACATTTTTTCATTTTAGGGTTTGACCCTTGGCTCCTTTTAGATTTGTCAACTACTAAGTTAGCCACTGCTTGTGCTAATATTGCAAAGCGACGAAGCTCAGTTCCCACATCTTGACAAGCTCTGAGAAAATTTCCCAAGTTTTTTATACACCTCACTGGTGCCAGTGCATGTTTACAATCCACATCTGCATTCTCAAAAGCTAGAGTTAGCACTTCTGCAGCCGCGGTATGAGGAATCTGACACCTAACTGCCTCTTGTGATCTTGCAAGAAATTGCACATAGGGTTCCTGTGACCCTTGCATGATATGTAAAAAGGATTGTACTGGGACTCCCTCTTCAGGAATTGTGGCCCAGGTGCATTTAACAGCCTGTGCACACTGCTGATAAGCAGCGTCTGGGAGTGCCATTTGACTTTCCAGGTCTGAGTAAGGGCCATTACCTAATAGCATATCCTCTGTAATGTCTCCGTGTCCAGCAACACGGTTCTGTTTAGCCTGGTCTGCACACATTTCTTGCCAATTTAAATTCCATGTCAGATATGCACTAGCGGACAAACAAGTTTGTGCCAAGTGTTTCACATCAAAGCGTAAAAGACGCATAGCACCAAACACAGATTCTAGCAATCCTAAGGTCAATGGGCTCTGTACGCCATTATTCACCGCTCTCGCTTTTAATTCCTTCAACAACTTAAACTCTAGTGGGGTGTGTTCATGAATAACCTGCTGTGGATTGTTTGGATCAGGCCTAATGGAAATAGGAAAAGTGCAAGGTCTAAGGGCTCTCCAGCTATGGCAGCAGAGCATAAAATTCTTTGTATTGGGGTCTCTATTTCTGCTACCAAAGGAGGTGGTACAGATGTTTCTGTAACTGGAGGAGGCGGTATAAGCCAATTTTTATCCTCCGTCTCCTGTTTTTTATTTTCAGTTGGAGCTGTGAGTGGGACAACAGATTCTTTCAGATTTTTAGATTCAGCCTGCTGTCCCACAGAATAATACGGAGATAGTGGCAGAAGTACAGTATGAACTAAACTCCAAGTGGAGAAAACAGAAGGATCAATTTTAAGACCTTTTTGATGAGCCCATTTTAATCCTTCTCCTGCTCTGTCCCAATTTTCCACATCAAGGGTGCCTGCCTGTAGAAACCATGGGTTATGTGTAATAACGTCCTGCAGCAGCTTAGTTAATGTCTGAGAACTAACCTGAGCACCAGTTTGTTTCAACAAAACTTTAAGCAATGGCACATAATGTTTTTTTCTCAGTAGACAAATTCTGCCCCATATTACCCTGATTCAGAAAACTTCCCGTTTCCAGTACTTCTTTAAGGCACTGCTCCCAGTACCTCTTTAGGCACTGACCTCATATCCGCTGCCGGCCGACTCATCCCAGGGTCCCCATTTGCCTTGTCAATTTCAGTTCCTCTGTTCCAGGAGATCTTCTTCATTCACATCCTCATAGTCCCATGTTCAGACTGTCGCCTATTTGAGTGCCACTTGCAGGGCACCCGATTCTGTTGCTGTTCGGGGCACCACTATGTAACGTGACATGATCCCTGGTGGACTGAACAAAGGGGGATGAACACGGGAATAAAAGACAAGAGACAAAAGAGTATAACTGGAAGAAGGAGTCAGGGGGCACCTTACCTCTAGTGGACAAGGAGCTTGGCACCAGGAAGCGATGGCCCTCAGCAAACCTTCTGGCAGCGGGAGTAGTCGTGAGTTTGCCCACATCCTGCATTCATGATAAACAGTTGCTGTTTGATCATATAGCCTCCAGCGGAATGCTGAGTTGGTCACATCCCATGGGGCCTTCCGCTCCCTGCAAGGATCCCACTAAATGTACTCACTCTGCCCATATTGTCTTGAGAAGGCAACTATATATAAAATTTTGAAAAATGAGTATACCTCACTTTACAGCCTTGCCTACATTACCCATAGTCATACCTATTGTTCTAAAATAGCCTATGCTGGAGTTAGGTTGCTCTAAAATAGAATATGATGGAGGTAGACATAATAAATAATACATTAAAATTAAAGTAAATTGTTTGCACTTAGAGATTGGCTTGATAAAATGGGATCACTTAGTCCCCCAGTTAAGATAGTTAATATGGCCCAATGTAGGGTGAAATATGGCCTTCAATAATTAAAATCAGTTACACAAAACGTGATTAATAAAAGGGTGACTATCCACATTGCATCTCCATTTAACAGCCCGAAGTGCTTCTTGTTCCCATATCTGAAAATAAAAAATATTATAAAGAATGTCTTACGATGGATGACTACAGCATTAAGGGTATAGTCCCATCTATCAGGGCCCCCATATCTAACATCTAGTATTATTAAAAATTGCTAATACTATTCAATCAAGAACGGGTAAACATTTTGCTCTCATTCATTTGGCTAGCATGTTCTGTTAAGTGCTGATTTCTACAGACCCTCAGCTACAGTTGCCTCCACCTCTGAAGAAACACAATACACCTTTCCAGGCTACCTACGGGTACCCTCACAGCTTTGTCATCACACACAAGCTTTGCAGACAAGAGCTTAATGACATCCACAATCTCCATAAGCACAGATACAGCATTACGTTGAGGACATCCTCCTCCAAGAAGATTCACTTGATACACACGTTATGGTCATTTAGACTAATTTGTCTCTTAGTCCATTCAAGGTACTATAACAAAATTTATTACGCTGGATAATTTTTAAACAACATAAATTTAGGCCAGGCATGGTGGCTCATGCCTGTAATCTCAGCACTTTGAGAGGCTGAGATGGGTGAATCATCTGAGGTTACAAGTTTGAGACCAGCCTGGCCAACATGGTGAAACTCTGTCTCTACCCAAAAATACAAAAATTAGCAGGCATGGTGATGCACCGGTAGTTCTAGCTACTGGGGAGGCTGAAGTAAGGGAATTGGTTGAACCCTGGAGATGGAGGTTGCAATGGGCCGAGATCATGCCACTGCACTCCAGCATGGGTGACAGAATGATGCTCTGTCTCACACACACACACACAAACACACACTCCATAAATTTATTGATCACAGTTCTGGGGGCTTTAAAGTCCATCATCAAGGCTAGCAGATTCAACATCTGGTGAGGGCCATTACTCACAGTGCTTTCTATGAGTCCTCACATGGTAAAAGGGAAAGACAAGTGCCTATAGGACTCTTATAAGGCACTCATCCTACTTATGAGGGCAGAACAATCATAATCTAAAACCCCCACCTTTTAATACCATCATCTTGGTATGAGCAACCTCGTTTTTATTTTTGTTTTTGGCCCAGGGAATGATCTAAGGATGTCATGTTTCAGTGGTGAAAGATAAGGACAGGTCCTGAAGAGATCTGAAGGAGTCTTTATAAAGGAGGATGAGATGTTTTCCTTTTTTTTTTTTTCTTTTTGAGATAGGGTCTCACTCTGTCACCCAGGCTGGAGTGCAGTGGTGTGATCTCAGCTCACTGCAAGCTCCACCTCCCGGGTTCACGCCATTCTCCCACCTCAGCCTCCTGAATATCTGGGACTAGAGGTGACTGCCACCACACCTGGCTAATTTTGCTTTTGTATTTTCAGTAGAGATGGGTTTTCACTGTGTTAGCCAGGATGGTCTCAATCTCCTGACCTCGTGATCCGCCCACCTTGGCCTCCCATAGTGCTGGGAGTACAGGTGTGAGCCACCTCGCCTGGCCAATGTTTTCCTCCTTTATAAAATGAGACAGGCATGTGAATGAAGTCAGTTTTTCTGTTTGTCTTCATCCTTCTGGCTCTGGAGGGCCGGTTGATGTGATGTCCAGAACAGTGGCAGCCATTCTGTGGTCATTTTCAAGAAGCCCCTGGAAGAAAGCCAATAGGATGGTGAAGCGAAGGGCTTAAATGAAACCCAATTCTTATTGAGATTCAGATTCTCTCTCCTTGCAAAACTTTTTGTAATAATAAATTCCTTCTTGGTTTATGTGCTTCATACGTTTACTATACTTTATCACTGAAAACATCCTTTTGGTATAGTGATTCGAGGAGAAAAGAGAAAATAGTTGACTCTTGTTTTCTGCCTCTCCACTTGTCTTCATGGTTGTGTTGCTTCAGCCAGAGGACAATGTTCTGATATTGCTTAAAATCTCAGAAAGGGCCCATCTCCTCAGATTTAGACCTTTAACTCTTCTCAGATTAAGATATTTGAACTAAATTTGTTGTAATTTTGTCTATTAACGAATCCTTAGAGCTGTGTTGCATGTCCCACAAATTATCTCTGGAGCAGAAGGTTAAGGGGTTAATCTTGGTAATGATATTGGATAAAGGGTACTCTCTCATGCATCTGCCTCATCTCTCAAGGTTTTTGTTTTTTGTTTGTTTTGTTTTGTTTTTGTTTTGTTTTGAGACAGAGTCTAGCTCTGTCACCCAGGCTGAAGTGTAGCAGTGTGATCTCGGCTCACTGCAACCTCCACCTACTGGGTTCAAGTGATTCTCCTGCCTCAGTCTCCTGAGCAGCTGGGACTACAGGCATGTGCCATCATGCCAGGCTAATTTTTGTATTTTTAGTAGAGATGGGTTTTCACCACCATGTTGGCCAGGCTAGTCTTGAACTCCTGACTCAGGTGATCTGCCCACCTCGGCCTCCCAAAGAACAGGGATTACAGGCATGAGCCACCGCAACCGGCCTAAAAACCACTTTTTTTGTTTGTTTGGTTTGGTTTGAGACACAGTCTCGCTCTGTCCCACAGGCTGGAGTGCAGTGGCGCCATCTCAGCTCACTGCAACCTCCACCTTCTGGGTTCAAGCGATTCTCCTGCCTCAGCCTCCAAAGTAGCTGGGACTACAGCAGCCTGCCACCACGTCTGGCTAATTTTCGTATTTTTAGTAGAGGCGGGGTTTCACCTTGTTGCCCAGGCTGGTCCTGAACTCCCAACCTCAAATGATCTACCCACCTCGGCCTCCCAAATTGCTGGGATTGCAGGCGCGAGCCACCTTTTATCACATCTCATTTTATGTTAGTGAGGTTATTTAGGGCGAGGTCCCTTGATAGGCTCAGGTTAGGGCTGACCACCACAAAAATCAAGTGACTAGAGGGTTGGAGCTTTCAGCCCCACCCATCGACTTTCAGGAAAGGGAAGTGGGGACTGGAGATTGAGCTCTATAAAAAATGTTGGCTGGGTGTGGTGGCTCATGCCTGTAATCCCAGCACTCTCGAAGGCCGAGGCAGGCGGATCTCAAAGTCAGGAATTCGAGACCAGCCTGGCCAACATGGTGAATCCCTGTCTCTACTAAAAATATAAAAATTAGCCAGGCATGGTGATGCATGCCTATAGCCCCAGCTACTCGGGAGACTGAGGAAGGAGAACCGCTTGAACCGGGGAGGCAGAGGTTGCAGTGAGCCAAGCTCCCGCCACTGCACTCCAGCCTAAGGGACAGAGTGAGACTCTGTCTAAAAAAAAAAAAAAAAAAAAAAGTTAGAGACCAGGCACGGTGGCTCACACTTGTCATCCCAGCACTTTGTGAGGCCAAGGCAGGCAGATCGCTTTAAGCCCAGGAGTTTGAGACCAGTCTGGGATACACGGCGGCGAAACCCTGTTTGTACAAAAAATACAAAAAATTAGTCGGGCGTGGTATCTCACGCCTGTAGTCCCCACTACTTAGGAGGCTGAGGCTGGAGAATCCCTTGAGCCCAGGGAAGTGGAGGTTACAGTGAGCAGCGATCATGACACTAGACTCCAGCCTGGGTGACAGAATGAGACCCTGTCTGAAAAAAAAAAAAAAAAAAAAAAAAAAAAAAATAAAAATAAAAATAAAAATAAATTAGCCAGGCATGGTTCCAGGTAACTACAGTCCCAGCAACTCAGGAGGCTGAGGTGGGAGGATCACTTGAGCCCAGGAGTTTGAGGCTGCAGTGAGCTGTGACCACACCACTACACCCCAGACTGGGGAAGGGAGAGAGATCCTGTCAAAAAAAAAAAAAAAACCCTCTTGAAAAATGAGATTAGATGAGCTTCTTGAGTTGGTGAACACATAGAGGTGCCAGAAGGCTGAGTGCCTGAAGAGATGGAAGCTCCATGTACCACCCCAACCTCTCCCTTGCTATATACTTGCCCTATGCATCTATTTTGACTGTTTTTGAGCTGTATTCTTTTCTCCTTTTTTTTTGAGACAGAGTCTCAGTCTGTTGCCCGGGCTTGGAGTACAGTGGCATGATCTCGGCTGACTACAACCTCTTCTTCCCGGGTTCAAATGATTCTCGTGCCTCAGCCTCCTCAGTAGCTGGAATTACTGGCATGTGCCACTACACCCAGTTAATTTTTGTATTTTTAGTAGAGACAGGGTTTTGCCACATTGGCCAGACTGGTCTCCGAATCCTGGCCTCAAGTGATGCGCCAGCCTCAGACTCTCAAAGTGCTGGGATTACTGGCGTGAACCACCATGCCTGGCCTAAGCTGTACTCTTTAGAATAAACCAGTAAATGAAAGCAAAGTGATTTACTGTGATCTGTGTGACATTCTAGCAAATTACAAACCTGATGAGGGGGTCACAGGAACCCCTGATTTATAGCCCATCAGTCAGAAGTACAGGTGGCCACATGGGACTTGGATTGGTATCTAAAGTGAAGACAGTCTTGTGGGAGTGAGACCTTTAACTTGTGCGACCTGACGCTAGCTCCAGTTAGACAACATCAGAACTGAATTTAATTGTAGAATAGACAGTGGTGTCTCCAGAGAATTGGAGAATTGCTCTGTTTGGAAAAAAGCCCACACATATGCTGTTAGAAGTATGTGTGTAAATAGAGAAGTGAGTTTTTGCTTAACCATGCATCTTTGTTGTTTATTGTTTTCTTCTCATTTTTTCACCTCGGTAATTTTTTGTTTCTTTTCCCTGAATCTCTGAAGAAGAAAGGGCCTGGACTCTCATATTCCTTGACCCTTGTTATTTGGAGGGATGAACTCCAGTCTCCCACAGAAGGTTGGAGGTGAAGGAACATTCAGACACATAGGTTTCTAAGACGAGTAGTTTGATGACATCTCCAAGGTGTCTTCTGGGAATGGTAAGAAACCCTGAGTTTCTGTCACTGGATTGATTCCAGCTCCATTGTCCTCTTGTCCTTCAGCAAAGTCTCTGCTGAAGCCTGTTATGTAAAAATCACAGGACACCATTGGTTTAAACTGAGCTACTGTACTACACTCAACAAACAAAACCAAAATAGAGTCACTCATACTAAAGTTCTATGTCACCAAACCAAAAACTAAGTTGTTTATCTGGCTTTCCAAGAAATCATAAAGAGAGAGAGAGAAAAAAAATAGCCAAATTCCCAAACAGGTCACTTTCAGTAGCCATGAAAATGCCTCTGCTTTAATCCTTACAAAAGAAGTAACATAAGCAACCATGTCAGTCAATCTGTTTTGTTTTTCTTTTTTTAATTATTGTTTCCCTATTCCCACTGTACGGAAAAAGCAACTTTGAAATGACCATCCAGCTTTTTTTTCTTTGTTTCTGCTTTCTTTAGCCCTCCTCTCCCTACAAAATCAAACTTCTCTGTTCTACTCATTAATAGATGCATTCTATTTTGAGGGATGAGGTGTTGTCTGATTCTAGAATTACAAATAAAGCCAATAAAAACTTTACACTAATTAGTTGTAATTTTGTCTTTTGACAAATCCTTGGAGCTTGTGTTGCTCGACAGGAAGCCAGGAACTGGCCACAAGGAAAAGAACTCACCTGGTGGTAAGTCAGGGTCTGGCAATTTAAAATTATTGTTGGAATGCCTGCTCTATGACAGACATTTCCTAAACTCTGGAGCAGGGCTGTGCAATGAAGTATCTACTTGCCAAATGCAGCTTTTGAGTGCTTGCTATTTTTCTCATTTAACCTTAAGTGTGCTATAAATATAAAATGTACTTCATGTCTTCTAAGACTTAGTATGAAAAAAGAATGCCATTTATCTCATTAATAATTTTTATTCTGATTAAATTTTCCAATGATATCCTTTTTGATATGTAGGATTCAAGAAAATATATTATTGGTGTTAATTTCCAAAATGTTTCCTACTCTGTTTACACATGGCTACTTGAAAACTATAAGACACAAATGTGGCCTGTGTTTACAGATCACATTATGTTTCTATTGGACAGTGCTATGCTAGAGACATAGCACTGAAAGAAGGTGCTACTTGTGGAGTTTGTATATCAGTGCCTAAAGTTTTACGATAGAAAATAAATGAATGGACAAATAAGAAAAGCATCTGGTGAGATAGGCTGGACCTGGGGCAGCTGTTTTGCAAATGAGTCAAGAGGACATCTCTGAGGACAAGATATTTAAGCTAAAATGTAAATATTCAGAAAGAGCCAGGTGTGGAAAGCTCCAGAGGAAGATCATAGTAGGCAGAAGGAAGAGAGAAAGCAAAAGCCCTGAAATGGCAAGAAGCTGGCATGGTCAAGGAATCAAGGAGTCCACCATGGGTCCAGCACAGTGTGTCAGGTGAGAGTGCAGAGATGAGGTCTGGGGATACACAAGACACATCCCAGGGTGCTTGAGAAGTGTGAGTCAGAAATGTGGAAGCCATAGAAGAGTGCTGAGAAGAATAACATCATTGTCTTATTTTTCCTTTTGAAATATAATTTGTCTGTGTCTGGATTTTAGGAGAGGGAATAGCAGGACCAGGAACAAGCTATCTGCAAAGTTTGTACAAATATCCAAGCCTGACAGGGCCATGAACATGGGTAGTGGAGATGGAGATGGCTCTGGCTGTGCATTCAGCATCTTCTGTAGATATAATCAATAGGACTTGGATTGTATTGGGTGGTAAGGAAAATGAAAGGTGAGTTCTACATTTAGAGCTTTAATAACTGAATATTTAAACTCCAAATAGATACAGAATATTGGAAGAACGGCAGGTTTGGGAGGAAGGGACAAACAACAGTTTAGTTTGGGCATGTTGGGTTTGGAGTGTCTATGGGACTCTCATGGGGAGATATCAAGAAGTCAGTTGGTTAAATGAGACTAGAGCTCCAGGGGAGGCCAGTGCTAATAATTCAGATGAGAGAATAGCATGGTACTTTAAGCTGTGATACTGAATGATATCACCTATAGAATGTGGGACACCCTAAATTTAGAGACATTTAGAGCAGAAAACACCAGTAAATTGGACTGAAAAGAGGTGGCCAGTTGAGCTGTAAAGACAACCAAGAGTGGATTGTGTGTACATCTCATCATCTTATGATATGGAAAAAAATGTGCTTGAAGTAGAAGAAAGAGATCCAGTGGTTCCTATGTCACTGGAACATCAAGATAAAAACTGAGAAAGGTCCACTGGATTTGGTAGTCTGGAGGTCATGTGTGTCCTTAGGAGAGTGCATTAGCTGGAGTGCTAAGGACTAGAGTCAATATGGAATGGATTCAGCAGAATAGGTGAGGTGAGAAAAAAAAGCAAGCAATTAGAGACAACCATTTCTAAAGTTTGGCTAGGAATTCTCTTTACAGAAAACACTTCTCTTAAAGAAATTGGGTTGAAGCTTGGAAAGAAATATGGGCCAAGACTGGTTTCTTTTTAAAGGGAAGGGATAGATTAATGTTTACTTGGTAACAAGAAGGATCTAGTAGAAATAAAATCTTGAGGGTTTCTTTTTAGCAGAAAGCAGAAGGACAAATACCAGTTCTTTGGAAGATGAGAGACAGTGGGATGGAAAGCAAATGTAAAGAGGGAAGTCATTGGGAAAAAGAAGTCTTTATTCACAATAGCAAGGGCAGGTAAATTGAGGGTTAGGAAAGAAAAGGCTAAAAAATGCACATCTAATTGTTACAATTTTCTCATTAAAATATCAGCCAAGGCCATCAGCTGAGAGTGGAATAGTAGAGGAAGTTGGTTAGTTTGAGGAGAAAGCAGAAGGGCTGAATGTTATTTTAATGCATCAGAAATTACATGTGCTGGAGAAGCACAGATGCTAACAAGGAAGTGCTGAGTTTCCATTTGAAATCTGTAATCATACATCCAGTTGTGCCTCTCAATAACTGTGACATTGAACAAGTCACTTCCCCTTTCTGAGCCATGGTTTCCTATGGCTTATACAAGAACGATATTCGTCCCAAAGCAAGGATGTTGTAATTAGAAATAATAAAATACACATTGGTTGACACACATTGAGATTGCACCAAATAGCAGCCCTCATAATCAGTACAGGTATCATCTCCGGTTCATGGTTCTCTTCCCCACTTTATAAGTAGGGTGGATGCAAAATTTTACAACATTTTCTTGTTGGCCTGTCCCCACCTGCCACTGCACATTCATCTTTTCCTCTTGTGTCAACATTTCCAAATGACTTAGAGATTATTGATACATCATACTGTCTGAATGTCTTCTAGGATATTTGGAGAGTGGGTAGAGAAAATCTGAGTCTGTTGAGGAACTAGGGAATGGGAGAGGGTTAACCATACAATTCTGTTGAAATCAGTCTGGTTGAGCTCCAACCCTGGTTCTACCCCTTTCTGACTGGGGGCTTTAAATAATTAACGTAACTAATATAAGTCAACTTCCTCATCTTTACAATGGTTATACTAATTAAAACTAAGATTAGTCAATATTCACCATGTCTCAGGGTGTGCTCAGTGCTTACACATATTAACACATCTCATCCACAGAGGCTGTGAGAGCAGTTGTTAGGGTTAAAGGAGAAGCTCTTGGCATGTGAGTAATGTTCATAAGTAGTAGCCACTACTGCTATGAGCATTGTTCTTGTCCTGACCTTGGGCTTCATAAGGCATGACCCAGGATTGAGCCCCATGACACAGCACACAGCCTGGTGAGGACCAAGAGTTCCCATTTGTCACAGACACTCAGTCTAGCCTAGAAGATTTCCATGTCCAGTCTCACTTAATCCTCACCTGAAAGTTAGACTTCACCACAAAACTGTCCTTGTTCTGCAGAGGAGAAAACTGAGGCTCAAAGAGATGTCACTGACCAAGAACCCATATTGGCGAGGTGCCAAAGATAAGAGTAGAGATCTAACTGACCCCAAAGCCCAGTGCTCTTTACTCTGTAACAGTGATGCTCAACTGGGGGGAATTTTGCCTCCCACGGGACCTTTGACAATGTCTGTGGACACTTTGAGTTGTCACTCCTGAAGGGGGAGTTGCTACTAGCATCAGTGGATAGAGGCCAGGGGTGCTGCTAAATATCCTACTGTGTACAGAACAGTCCCCCACAACAAAGAATTATGCAGCCCCAATTGTCAGCAGTGCCAAGGTTGAGAAACCTCGAGCTACATTAAACAATGTCCCATGAAAGACCTCAGTGAAAGCGACTGGTAATGACAGGAAGAAAAGAAGGAAGAGAGAAAGGGAAAGGAGGAAAAAACCATGATACTAGGTATGACCATACGCTGGAAATCTTTGGGGAACTCCTTTCAAATGCAGCACTTTAGAGCTGCAATGGTAGTGGCTCTAAAGTTGCTCATCCTGAATTTCAAATCTTGCTGCCTCCACTGACCGCTGGACATGATGCTGAAAAAAAAACCTACAAAAACCCCGAGGCCATGAATTCCCTCTGGTACAAAAAGGGGTAATGCTGGGCGCGGTGGCTCACGCTTGTAATCCCAGCACTTTGGGAGGCCGAGGAGGGCGGATCACAAGGTCAGGAGATCGAGACCACGGTGAAACCCCGTCTCTACTAAAAATACAAAAAAATTAGCCGGGCGTGGTGGCGGGCGCCTGTAGTCCCAGCTACTCGGAGAGGCTGAGGCAGGAGAATGGCGTGAACCCGGGAGGCGGAGCTTGCAGTGAGCCGAGATTGCGCCACTGCACTCCAGCCTGGGCGACAGAGCGAGACTCTGTCTCAAAAAAAAAAAACAAAAACAAAACAAAAAGGGGTAATGATGGCTGCCCACAATATTATGAGTATTATATGTGAACAAGTGCTAGATAATTGCTGTTACTTTTAGAGAGGCTGGATAGCCCAGGGTGGCAAGAGTCTCTAATTTTCCTGGCCATAAAAATCACTGTATCTTTTACACAGAGAGATTCTAGAGTTGGGTTCATGAATATGCATTTTAACAAATACCTTGGATGTTTCTGATACAGTCCACAGACCACAGTATAAGCAAATTTAGTCAAGTGGCAAAGACAAAAGGGACACAGAGACCTTTGGGTTGAGTTGGATGCAACAGCTTCCCATGTGACCTGGTGCAGAGGCAGGGACTGTAATTTTGTGATTCTGTTTCTTAAAAGCAAGGAAATAGATCCCAGAAAGATGCCAGGATATCTTCCTATAGTGTTATTGCCCAGAATTTAGTCATGTTTCCACAAATAAAGCAATCCGTTGCAAGGCAAAAGGAATTCTAGTTAGAACAAATTAGAAAATCAAGATATGCCCGCAAAGATGGAGAAGGGATACCTTCCCCCAAAGAGTGAGTAATTGAACAAAATTGGGATTTGATTTGCAGAGAAGAAATGAGGAACAGTTATTTGTGGGGGGAGGGGGCACCACCAGCAATATCTGTCAGAATTGTTGCATAGAGAAAGGGCTTAGAAGTCAGACTAAGCTAAATTAAAGATCTTTGTCTACTGTTTCCTACTTAAGTGACCAGCAGATTTCACAATTGCTCTCAACATTGAGTCATTCCTGTGGAAACTACAAACAATAAATATTACAGAGCTATTATGTAGACCAAACTACAACCCATATGTAGCAATTAACACAGTGAATAGTCTCTGATAAGAACCCTACAAATACTAGCTAAATATTCATGCTCATTCTGTTTATCCCACAGACCTTGAAGATATACAACGAATGCTAATTCACTGCATCCCAAACAGGCAACTTTATATCAAGTAGGGACAATGAAAAGCAGAAAGGAGAAAGTAAATATAGGGCCCCCTTTGTTGACTTCATCTAGCACAGAATCTATAGGATGTAATGTATTTCTGCTCTTTTTTTGTGTGTGGGGGGAATGGAATCTCACTCTGACACCCAGACTGAAGAGCAGTGGCACGATCTTGGCTCACTGCAACCTCCGCCTCCCAGGTTCAAGCAATTCTTCTGCCTCAGCCTCCTAAGTAGCTGGAGTTACAGGCTCTTGCCACCACACCTGGCTAATTTTTGCATTTTTAGTAGAGATGGAGTTTCACCATGTTGGCCAGGCCAGTCTCCAACTCTTGACCTCAAGTGATCCACTCTCCTCAACCTCCTAAAGTGCTGGGGTTACAGGCATGAGTCACCACACCTGGCCTATAGCACGTAATATAGGTCTACATATTACAAGTAATGGTTCAAAATCCTCTTCAGCTAACTCAACCCAAACCCTAAAACTTCAAATTAAATATCAACTAAAAAATAGGTCAAGGGTCCTCACAGTGGGAGGGACAGGAGCTGGGAGTTTGGGAGAGCATGGGGCTGAAAGAAGTTGCAGAGCTTGCCAGCATGTTTGCATTGAGTGATGGAGGCCACAGATGTGAACCTTCTGACTCTGAGTCTTGTGCCTTCCTCACGACGCTGAAGCTGCCTATGCTCAATTTTCCATTGTCCATACATTCTCAGTTCAGTATTTCTGCTGGTGGACAGAGCCCTTTAATCTTCTTGGTAATCAGCTTGATAGGTGGAATGCATATTAATAATGATGGGAATATACAGAACTATCCTTTCCCAAAGGAACTCCGAGAGAGTGCCAATTTTACGTTATAACCATTCACAAGGCTCACTGGGGTGGGTCTCCTGGTAAGAGGAGGAGCTATAGTGGAAGTTAATCAATAGTTGTATTGTAAGATGGTGCCACAGCTGAGAAATGGCCATTGCTGAAATGTTTCAGGTGTGGGAAGATGGAAACCGACTTCTCCGTTCCTCTGAATGAATCTAAGGAGGTGCTCCCTGAGCCTGCTGGCCACACCGTTCTGTGGATCTTCTCGTTGCTAGTCCACGGAGTCACCTTTGTCTTCGGGGTCCTGGGCAACGGGCTTGTGATCTGGGTGGCCGGATTCCGGATGACACGCACAGTAAGCACCATCTGTTACCTGAACCTGGCCCTAGCTGACTTCTCTTTCAGTGCCGTCCTACCATTCCGAATGGTCTCAGTCGCCATGAGAGAAAAATGGCCTTTTGGCTCATTCCTATGTAAGTTAGTTCATGGCATGATAGACATCAACCTGTTTGTCAGTGTCTACCTGATCACCATCATTGCTCTGGACCGCTGTATTTGTGTCCTGCATCCAGCCTGGGCCCAGAAGCATCGCACCATGAGTCTGGCCAAGAGGGTGATCATGGGACTCTGGATTCTCGCCATAGTCCTTACCTTACCAAATTTCATCTTCTGGACTACAATAAGTACTGAGAACGGGGACACATACTGTATTTTAAACTTTCCACTCTGGGGTGACACTGTTGTAGAGAGGTTGAACATGTTCATTACCATGGCCAAGGTCTTTCTGATCCTCAACTTCATTATTGGCTTCAGCATGCCTATGTCCATCATCACAGTCTGCTATGGGATCATCACTGCCAAAATTCACAGAAAGCGCATGATTAAATCCAGCCATCCCTTACGTGTCTTTGCTGCTGTGGTGGCTTCTTTCTTCATCTGTTGGTTCCCTTATGAACTAATTGGCATTCTAATGGCAGTCTGGCTCAAAGAGATGTTGCTAAATGGCAAATACAAAATCATTCTTGTCCTGGTTCACCCAACAAGCTCCTTGGCCTTTTTTAACAGCTGCCTCAACCCAATTCTCTATGTTTTTATGGGTCGTAACTTCCAAGAAAGACTGATTCGCTCCTTGCCCACTAGTTTGGAGAGGGCCCTGACTGAGGTCCCTGACTCAGCCCAGACCAGCAACACAGACACCAATTCTGCTTCACCTCCTGAGGAGACGGAGTTACAAGCAATGTGAGGTCGGGGATATTTTTGGGCTCTGTCTCTTTCTACCCTGCGTTAAGCAGAAAAAAAAAATTCTGACAGTGTTTTTCTTCCTCTTTCATACCACCACCACCACCACCACCACCACCACAATCATCAACATAAAAGTCTGTACCAAATGTGTAGGGGGTTTTCCCCACAACCAAGCAACAGACACCAGCTGGGTGTCCTACAATTAAATTCCAACACTATCTACCTGGAGCTACTGTCAGATCCCACAGGTTTAAGGGCTCATTCCCCAAGTCTGCTCCTCCAGTTGAGACACAAGTCACAAATCCAGGCTTCTGAAACTTCGGACCAACCAGCTTCAATCAGGGTTCCCACTACCCCCTCTTTGGGGGTAGAGTGGCTCATGGAACTCAGAGAAACATTTATTTCAGCTTGCTGGTTTATTATAAAATCAAGGTTTATTATAAAAGATACTATAAAGGATACAGATGAAGAGACACATAGGGCAAGGTACGGGGTTCCATGTCCTCCCTGAGTGCATCACCCTCCGGCAACCTCCGTGTGTTCACCTCTCATGAAGCTCTCCAAATCCAGTCCTCTTGGGTTTTTATGGAAGCTTCATGATGTCAGCATTCTTTCCTCCAGTATATAGGATGGGACCCTCTCTGGGGAGGGTCTGAAGACCCACAATTAGAAAGGCGAGGGAAGATTAGAGTCCTGCTTTGGGGTAGATGAAAGGAAAGGAGAGAGATTCTGTTTCCTGAGGCTTAACACACCCAACATTATAACAAAGGACTGTAGCAAGGGCTATGGGAGTTCTGAAGCAGAAATCATGGGCCAAAACCAACACACATCTTAATACCAGATACCCTAATCCCAGTCCTAACTTCATTTAACCTTGGTCACACTGAGTCATTCCAGGATGAGTGGCTCAAGTATTTCCTCAGGGAAAATACTTCCGTGGCCCCTAATTTGAGGGTAAGAAGTAGATAATGAGGCCACTGTGGGTGTTATTTTTTCATGTCTGGACCTCAGCCTATATCCTGGCTGAGGATATAGTGGAAGTGGGAAAAGAGTACAAGAGAAGAGACAAAGTGGGGAGATTTGTAAGGCTTAGATGAGATAGTGTTTTTTTAGAAAAAGCTTTATCTTACCATTAAGTAAAATGTTTGCCATAGGTTTTCTGGGGCTTTCTCTTTTTAAAGTCAGACTGTTGAAGGTTTCTTCTATTCTTACTTGTTAAGAGTTTTCTTTTATTGTTTAAATCATGAATGAATGTTGAATTTTATTAAATGCAGTTTCTGTAAATATTAACATGATCATATTATTTTTATTCTTTCATTTACATCATTATAAATTAGATTAAGTTTTCAGTGTTAAGCTACCCTTGCATTTCTGAAATAAACCACGCTTGCTCATGATGGTTTTTGAACATTTATAATCTGTCTCACAGATTTGTTTAGAATTTCTCTATTTATGTTTATGTAGAGATGGCTCTGTTATTTCACTTTTCTCTACTGTCCTTGTTAGCTTTTACATAAAACTTATGTTTTCCTGAAAGGAGTTTGGAAGTGATTTTCTGATTCTATCCTCGGGTATTATATCTTTGTTAAACATTTAGAAAAATTTGCTAGTGAAGCCAACTGGATCTTGGGTTTGCTTTTTGGGAAGGCTTTTAAATATAGGTTCAATTTCTCTAACAATTATTAGACCTGGCAGTTTTCTTTTTCACATTGTTCACTTTTGGTAAGCTGTGATTTTCAAATTCAAGGAATTTGGCCATTTCATCCCAATTACCAAACTTATGTAATCACCCAGTGGGTTCTTCCTGCCTGCTGCATAGACAAAACCAGTTTACTGAGACTGCGGTATTGCCGTAAAGAAAGAGTTTAATTAACATGATGCTGGCGACATGGATGAACTGGAGTTATCAGTCAAATCAGTTTCCCTGAAGGCTGAGAGGTTATGGTTTTTCAAAGATAGTTTAGTGGGCAGGGGACTAGGGAATGGGTGCTGCTGACTGGTTGGGAAGGCAATCATAGGAGAGTGGAAAGTGGTCTTCATGCACTGAGTCTGCCTTGGAGTGAGGGGGTCACAGGACCACTTGAGTCAGGAGTCATGAGCCCTGGTGGGGTCAGTCAGTTGCTAGAATGCAAGTCTGAAAAACATCTCAAAAGACTAATCCTAGGTTCTACAATAGAGGTGTTACCTATAGAAGTGATTGGGGAAGTCACAGATCTTGGTCTTTACTGCCCAGGTGTCTCTGGCCACATGACATCTGGCAATAAAGGATTATAGAAACAATAATCCTACATTTTAGCAGAATTCAGACTCCTTGAATAATCCTAATCTTAGGGCCTTTCATTACTTTTCAGTCTCAGAGCCAGGGGGGTGTTAGTTAGGGAAGGCCTACTATCATCCTTGCTTCCATGTTAAACTACAAACTAAATTCTTCCCCTGGTTATCTTAGCCTACACCCAGGAGTGAACAAAGACAGACAACCTTTGAGGCTAGAGGCAGGAAGGAGTCAGCCATGTTAGATTTCTCTCACTGTCAAAATTTTTGCAAATGTGGTTTCACTTATTGGCATGAAACAGTATAATAACTGTATGGTACTTGATATGTTTCTTTCAAGTAATGAGAATGTAAGCTATCTGAGGGCAGGTATTTTGTTCTATATTGTTTGCTGACAGATCCCAATCCCCTGCAAATAAGATAGTGTCTGATATGTGATAGGCACTCAATAAATGTTTACAGCATTGATAATATCACTTAATGTCCAGTCAAAATTATCTCCAGCCCTGATAATATGAATCAGGTCAGGTCTAGTAAATTCCCATCCTCATGTCCACAGTATTTGTAAATTCCCAGCTGGCTTACATTTTCATGAACATTTCTGATTTTGAGTTTCTGCTTAAGTAAACTACTCTGGTTAACCATTGTCTAAAGACTTCATATTTAAATAAATAACTCATAACTCAGCCTTTTACCTTGCTTTCTGCACATAAACACTCAGAAATTGTCAATTCTGTATTGTGAACATACTTTCCTGATGCACTGGCAAAAGACACCACCCAACATGAATATCAGGCAATCCTGTTATCAACGTTCTCACTCACTCCACTGCTTTACTCAGTTAATTTTCTTCTCCTTTTCCCTTCTGTCTCTCCTAAAGTTATTTGCATTTCCAAGGGAGAGCAGCTTGCGCATTTCATTTGCACGTTTGACTCCTATAAATGCTTTAGAGTTCCCAGGAGGTGTATATTATTAAATGCCCAACCAAGGTGTAGCCATAGAAAATAAGAAACAAGGCTGGGCATGATGGCTGACTCCAGCAATCCCAGCAGTTTGGGAGGCTGAGGTGAGTGGATCATTTGAGGTCAAGAGTTCTAGACCAGCCTGGCCAACATGTTGAAACCCTGTCTCTGCTAAAAATACAAAAATTATCTGGGCATGGTGGTGTGCACCTATAATCCCAGCTACTTGGAAGACTGAGGAAGAAGAATTGTTTGAACCTGGGAGGCGAAGGTTGCAATGAGCTGAGAATGTGCCACTGCACACTAGCCTAGGAGACAGAGAAAGATTCCCAAAAAAAAAAAAAAAAAAAAAAAAAAAAGAAAAGAAAACGAAAAAGAAAGAAAATAAAAAGGCACAAGGACAAAATCTAGATAGGAGAGCCGGGACTTCCAGATGGGCTAATTAAGAGACTTGCTCCACTGCCAAGATAGGGGATTCTTACTATTCCTTCCCACTGGCCTTGGTTAATTGCAGTAGAACAGTGCCTGCTACATCCTCTCCATTTTTCTTTTCCTCTTTAGGAGTTTTCATTGTGGAGTCTTAATTCCCATTGCATTAAGATATATTGTGGGTTCAGGAAACTGAGATTTTTTTTTTTTTTTAAGTTATGGGACAGTTACCACAAAGAAATACTTCCCAATGTATGTCCATGTGGATGGCTCACTAACTTCCTGTGTCAGGCCTGGTCGGTCTGGGACAGCACTACTGCTTGCTGGTTTTAGATTTTGCTGCTTTGTGCAATTTAGTAGTGCTGTTGTCAGGTGTTGCCTTGGGGACTCTCCAGAAACTCTGGTGAATATAGACGGCTCTCTGAGCCTTCAGGCTCCCCTGCAGCTCCTGGAGGGCAGGTTTCGTTGTAATGAGGATGTTTCGCTATGAATAGTAGTCACTCTTTCTCCAGTCAGGCCCCTGGTGACAGGCCACTACTTGAGGGCATGTTGTCCCTTGAGCTATATATGCTGCTCTTGTTACATGAGGTCTTGGTAGTCATCTGGCCTGTACTGGGTATAAGTTGCAAAGTCCTGCTCTCCAGCCAGAGTGAGCTGGCCAGTATGGTGAAACTCTACGTCCATCTCTGCCAGGGTCCGACCTGGCTGAATGACGGATGAACAAATGCACTCTGATACTGATATCCAGTGAAAAAGCAGGCTAGGGGACTGGGAAGCTCACAGACACCAAGGAGGGAGCTGTAAAGAGTCAGTAGCCATGGCCCCAACAAGCTGGCACTGTGGGCATTTATTCAGTACAGATTTAATGACAAAGGCCTGGAGTCAACACATCTTGCGGGTAATTAACATTGTCACCCCCCACAACCCAAGACAGCAGTCCTGTGCACAGATGATTAAAGACCAGGTTCTGAGGCCTAAGTAAACTAACTTATCTAGATCAATTCCTTTACACTTCCTTATTATCCATTCTGAGAAAATTCAGCTGCCTTCGGCCAAATCCTGTTCTGAAGCTATGCAAATCCCAGGCCTTCCGAGAAGGTTTGCGTCCTTTTCCTATAATTTATCTTACAACCTTTCCCACCATCCTGACCAATCTCCTACACATCTCACTGATGAGAGAGCCACAGGATACCAGGCTCCTGGGTAGCAGCAATTCCCTCATAGTGAAGTCAGAAAAGATGATAAAATGCTGGGCTTCAGTGTGTTGATAAAGGAGAGCCAGGATGAAAGGATCAAGTCACCTAAGCCTAACCTGTGATACGGCAACTGCAGGAGTCCCCTTGGCAATTTGCAAGAGCAAGTGCTGCTGAGGCCAGTGCCTCCTTGGTTGCTGCGTTCCTTGCTGCTATCACTCCTTGTCCCCACCAGCCACTCAGAGGTCAAGTGGGGTACCTTCAAAAGAGAAACAACTGCCCACAAGGCCAGTGCAAATGGAGCTCACCCGCAGATGTTTTTAGTAACAATTTGTAATGTCAAAACAACAGGGTGCCAAACCCAAGGTCATCTAGATTTTCTCCTGTTATCTTCTAGGAGTTTCATAATTTTGTCTTTTACATTTAGGTCTGTGATCCATTTTGAGTCCTATTTATCTGGTGGAAAACTGACTGACACAGCATATGCTTCTAGTGTTTAAAAAAAAAAAACAGAGGAAAGATGAAGCATTAACTAATAGAAATTAGTAGAAATTGAGTGGAAGAAATGAAAATGGTCTCTCCCTCTGTCTTCTTTATCAACAAATTTTCTTTTTGTGTTTTTGCCATCAGCATATACATCTGTTCTCTAATCTACTAACTGAAAACATAAAAACCTTTTGTACCACACACGTCCTCCTGAACTTTACAACCAATTTCTCTGCTCTCCTTGACAGCAAACTCAAGGGTCACTTCCAGTTTCTTTCTCTACTTCCTTATTTCACATTTTCTCCAGAACTCATTCTAAATGGGTTCATGTCCTGATTACTACAGTGGGACTACTCTTATCAAGGACAACAGTGACATCCATTGCCGTGTTACTGCACTGCAGGTTCAGACATTTGGTGCTTGCCTATGAATTCAATGGAGTAAATCTGTCATATATGCTTATCTGATAATGATGGGAATCTTAGGCCCCTAAGCATATATGACTCAGTTGTCCACACCCTTTTATTTTAAAATATATAATTCTCTTGGTGACATCACACTTGTTTGGTTTTCTTCCTACCTCAGTGATTTATCTTTCTCAATCTCCTTGACTGGCTCTTTTCTGACTTTTAAATGTTGGTGTACCCGAGGACTCAACTCTAGACCCCCCTCATCTATTTGCATCAATGCAGTCATCCTAGATAATGTGTTCCTATAACTTGAAATCCCATCTGTACATAAATGACTCCCCCTAAAAATCCATCATAATCCACAACTTCTCTTCAGGACTCCAGACTGGTATCTACCTCCCTCCTCTGCATTTCCACTTAAAAACCTATGGGGCATCATCAAAGTAAAACTACCAATTTGATTCCCCCTAAAACAGTTGCTTGCCAAATCTTCTACATTTCTTTCAAATTTAGGAAAAGTCATCACACTCTACCAAATGTCTTAAATCCCAAATATAAGTAATTATTGATTCTTTATTTTATTTATTTATTTTTCATGAGACGGAGTCTCACTCTGTTGTCCAGGTTGGAGTGCTGTGGCGCCATCTTGGCTCACTGCAACCTCCACCTCCCAGGTTCAAGCAATTATCCTGCCTCGGCCTCCTAAGTAGCTGGGGTTACAAGGTGCATGCCACCCTGCCTGGCTAATATTTGTATTTTTAGTAGAGATGGGGTTTCACCATATTGGCCAGGCTGGTCTCAAACTCCTGATCTCAAGTGATCCGCCTGCCTTGGCCTCCCAAAGTGCAAGGATTACAGGCATGAGCCACCGCACCCGGCCTATTGATTCTTTTAATCTAATCCATCACCATATCCCATTGACTCTATGTCGAAAACATGGACCAAATCTGTGTGTTTCTTTCCTGTCCACTACCACCTGACTTCAAACCATCACCATCCAGACCACTACGATAGTTTCCTAATCTTTCTGCATTCACTCTTGCTCTATAGCAATCAGTTATTTACACAGCAGCCAAAGTTTTTTTTTCTAATATAAATATGATCATGCCTGTCTCTTGATTAACACCCTCCAATAGCTTCCCATCATGCTAATAATAAAAACATCTGAATCCGCTATCTGATTCCCAAAGCCTCATATTATCTGGCTTTTGCTTGTCCTTCTGATGTTCTTCCTCAACAGTTTTTCTTTCATCGATTATGATGTAATTACACTAGTAATATCCTTATTTCTCAAACATACCAAATTCATTCTTGTCTCAGAATCTTTGTACTAACTGTTCTCCTGCTTGAAATATTCTTCCTCTTGAACTTTCATGTGACCAGTTCATGTAATTCTAATCTCAGCTTAAACGTAACCTCCTCAGAATATTTTTTTCTGAGTCCCTAAGATAACGTAGCCTCTCAGGCGCTCTCCAGTCCAGTTCAGCAAATATTTTAGTTCTTTTCATAGCACTTGTTGTAGCTTTCTGTCAATCACAAAATCACCTCCTTTCTCTCATTCTTCGCCGGTCTGAGAGCCTTCGACGCCTCTCTTTTTCTTCATCTATTGCAACAGCCTCCACAATCATCTGTCATTGTTCAGTGAGAAAGAGAGTGGGTATCCAGAAAATGAGATCTGAGCCATATACAGCAGAGTTTGTTAAGCCTGAGTTAGACGCCTGGTAGCCATTAAAAGATGCAGAGCAATGTGATGATCTGCTCTATTTTTTTTTTAATTTGTATTGAGTCTAAAGCTTAACTGTAACTTTCTTTTTTCATTTTTTTTTTATTTTTTGAGACAAGGTCTTACTCTGTTTCCCAGGCTGGAGTGCAGTGGTGCAATCTCAGCTCACTGCAGCCTCTGCCCCCCAGGCTCAAGTGATCCTCCTGCCTCAGCCTTCCAAATAGCTGGGACTGGAGGTGCAAACCACCATGCCTGGCTAATCAACCATAAAAATTTTTCATTTGTATAAGTCCAACTTATTCCTTTTTTACAGATTGTGCTTTTGGTGTCATGTCAAAGAATTCTTTGGTTAGCTCTTGGTCCTGGACATTTTTTAATGTTTCTCCTAAAAATGTAGTAGTTCTACATTTAACATTTAAATCTATAATCCATCTTTAATTATCTTTTGCAAAGAACGTGAGGCTTAGGTTGAGTTTCTTTTTTGTTAATATTTTTAATGTCCAATTACGCCAGTATCATTTGTTGAAAATAATATTCTTTCTTCATTGAATTTTTTACTTACGTCAAAAGTCAGTATTGTGTGTGGATCTATTTCTGGACTCTATTGTGTTCCATTGGTCTATCTGTCTACCATTTAGCCAATATCACACTGTCTTGATAATTGTAGCTTAATGGCAAGTCTTGACATTAAGTAGCATGAGTACTCCAATGTTCCTTTTCAAAAGTAATTTGGCTGTTTTAGTTCCTTTGCCTTTCCATATAAATTTTTAGAATTAGGTTGTTAATTTTTTTAACTTGAATCACATTGAATCTATGGATTTGCTTGAAGAAGAATTGATGTCTTAATCATATTCTGTCTGCAGCACTCTCTTATTCAGTACTAATTTTTGAACTCTATCTGCCTTGTTCTTCCCAACTCCAAACTTTATCTTCTTATTTCAAACTCATTTCAAAGAGTCTACCGGGCTCTACCTGTGTTTCCCCTCCTACACTGTGGCGTGGGAACTCTCTCAAGTCAGTAAGCAAGGCAATCATCTTATTTGTTTCCCCTTTTTTGGAGATTACAATGCTACACTACCTGTTGTCCAGTGTCAGAAAACCATTCTTTCCCATTTTTCCTAGATTTTTAGTTGTTTAAGGTAGGAGCATAAATCTGGTCTCTCTTATGCCATCACTGCTGGAAGTAGTTATATGTTTATTGTGTTTTAAAAAGTCATTTTTTGCTTCTGTTCATGGAGAGAGAGAGCTGTTTGCAAAAGCTAGTTCAGGCATCCAGACAAGAGATGGCATGAGCCTGTAGGTGATTCTTGGGGAGCATAAAATCAGCAGCACTTGGATTTTGCTTACCAAATGAGAGAAAAATCAATAATAAATTTTAGACTTGGCACAATCTACTGAGAGGACAATGCCTCTGATTCCTAAAAGAAAGAAAACTGAGGAAGGGGCAGGTCAGGGAATAGGAGAACTGGGGATACTGTTTTCAGAATGTTTAGTTTGTCATGCCTACTGCTTGTGTTCACAGAAATTCCAAGAAGTTGACTGATTTCATGGGGCTGGAATTTTGGGAAGTGGTCAGGGCTGATGGTTTAGATTAACAGGGGTACAGTATATTTTTTTCTTTTAGTTTTAGTTCACATCATAATTGTACATATTTAAGGGATACAGAGTGATATGTTGATACATGTATACAACAATGTGTATAATAGTCAAATCAGGGTAATTGGCATAGCCATCACCTAAAACATTTATCATTTCTTTGTGTGGTGAAGATTCAAAATCCTCTCCTCTAGCTTTTCAAAAACACACAATAAATTTTTTTTCTAGCCACTTATGTAGCTAGCAAAAATAGTACTGGAGTAGGGGCAGGGTCTTGCTCTGTCACCCCCCAGGCTGGAGTGCAGTGGCACAATCATAGCTCACTGCAGCCTTAAAACCCTGGGCTCAAGCGATCCTCCACCTCAGTCTCTGGAGTAGCTGAGGCATGTGCAGCCACACTCCTTTTATTTATTTATTTTTTTTGTAGAAACAAGGTCACACTATGTTGCCCAGGCAAACTCCTGGCCTCAAGATACAGAGAATTAAAAAGCACAATCAAGTAACCTAACTGACATTTATAAACCATTTCTTGCACCTAAGAGTAGGATATTTCACATAATACCCAATATAATTCTTTTCAAGTGCTGGGTTATAAAACAAGTTTCGATAAAAATCTAAGGCTTTAAATTATACTAAGTATATTCCATGACCATAATCTATCAAATTAAAAACCAGCAATAATAACATAACTAGCAAATGCCTAAATCTTTGGAAACTAAACAACATATATATAAATAACCTATGGGCCAAATAAATCTTAATGAAGATTAGAAAATATTTTGAACTGAAGGATAAGAGGAGTACATTTCAAATTTTGTGATTTAAAGCTAAAGGCAGTGTGCATAGGATTTTTTTTTTTTAAGACAGGGTCTTGCTCTGTCACTCAAGCTGCAGTGAAGTGGCAGAATCACGGCTCACTGCAGCTTCAACCTCTTGGGCTCAAGCAATCTTCTGCCTCAGCCTCCTGAATGGCTGAGATTATAGGCACTCACCACCACATCTGGCTAATTTTTAAATTTTTTGTAGAGGTGGGGTCTTGCTATGTTGTCCAGACTGCTCTTGAACTGCTGGCCTCAAGCAATCATCCAACCTGAGCCTCCCTTACAGGGGAATTTTTACTTTAAGTGTTTTTATTAGAGAATAAGTGTGTGAACTCAATGATCTAAGTTTACACTTCAAGAAGCTAGAAAAATATCAAATTAAATCTAAAGAAAATATAAGAAAGTACCTTTTAAAAGTGGAAATAAATGAAATAGAGGTCAATATAAGAGGAAATATTAAAGTTATGTTAAGATATCAATAAAATGGATAAGTGTCTAGTAATACTAATCAAGAAAAAAGAGAAAATACAAATGACCAATCTTAGGAATGAAAAAAGGAACATTATTACAGAGACTAAACACACTAAAATGATATTACAAATCACTTTATACCATTATATTTGACAATTTAGATGAAATGGACAAATTCCTTGAAAAGCACACATATGAAACTGTAATAAAAAGAATTAGAAAATCTAAATAGTCCAATACCTAGTAAAGAAATTGAATTTCTAATCAATACCCATTAAAAACAAAAAAAAAACTTCAGGCCTGCATTGTTTCACCTGTGAATTCTACTGAATATTTAAGAAAGAAGTAACATCAGTCTTACAAGAAACACTTCCAAAAGGCAGGGAAAAAAGGAACACTTACTAGTTTACTTTTAAATACATCTGTTCAATACAAAAATTGTGCTTGAAGAATAAAATGATTTTTATGAAGTTAAAATTAATATTAATTATTTTTTATTTTAACCAATATTTCAGAAAAGTTGTGTTTTCATTGACATGGCCAGACATAACTGAAATCAGTATCTTTTTTTTCTGAGACAGAGTCTTGCTCTGTTCCCCAGGCTGGAGTGCAATGGCACGATCTCGGCTCACTGCAACCTCCGCCTCCCTGGTTCAAGCAATTCTCCTGTCTCAGCCTCCTGCGTAGCTTGAATCACAGATGCCCGCTACCACGCCCAGCTAATTTTTGTATTTTTAGTAAAGACGGGGTTTCACCATGTTGGTCAGGCTGGTCTTGAACTACTGACCTCAGGTGATCCACCTGCCTTGGCCTCCCAAAGTGCTGGGATTACAGGCGTGAGCCACTGCACCCGACCTTGAAATCAATATCTTAAATAATGTTTGGATCATGCAATTTTAAAGTGACACATACTTTACACATTAGTGGTTTTAAAAAGTTTTTCTCACATTGATGTCACGGCAATAAATGGAAGAAAAAAATACCTAGTTCTTGAAAACAATAATAAAAACCTTAGTTTCTAATGATTACCCATCATGTGGAAATTTGCAGTGAAACCAAAATGAAGCCAAGTCATTTAATTTCTACTCTTCAAAAATCTCTGTATGTAGTATTTCTGGAGTATCTGACTAGTATAATAAGGTTTTTTTGACTTTATTGTCAGACACTTCATTAAATCTTAAGGTGGTAAAAACAGTGTGAAATCATCATAAAATCTTACTGTTCAAATAAATTGTACTTATGTTTTACACTTTTTGAAATAGATATTCTGACGGGAGTAAGATAATATCTCATTGTGGTTTTGATTTGCATTTCTCTGACGATTTGTGATGTTTAGCTTTTTTAATGTACCTGTTGGTCATTTCTATGTCTTCTTCTGAAAAACATCTATTCATGTCCTTTGCTCACGTTTTAATGGAATTACTGGTTCTGTTGTTATTTCCACACGAACATTTTCAGATGAACACTCATTGAGATTTTATTCATAAAAGCCAAACCTGGAAGCAACTCAGATGTCTGTCAACTGTGGATACACTATAGCATATCTGTATGATGGAATGTTAGAGTTAAAAAGGAATTGCTAATATATGCAACAACATTGTGAACAAAAGTTCTCTGAAAAGGGCTCGGTGCGGTAGCTCACGCCTGTAATACCAGCACTTTGGGAGGCTGAGGCGGGTGGATCACCTGAGGTCAGGTGTTCAAGACCAGCATAGGCAACATGGTGAAACCCAGTCTCTACTAAAAATACAAAAATTATCTGGGCGTGGTGGCGTGCACCTGTAATCCCAGCTGCTTGGGAGGCGGAGGGAGGAGAATTGCCTGAACCCAGGAGGAAGAGGTTGCAGTGAGCCTAGAGGGCGCCACTGCACCCCAGCCTGGGTGACAGAGTGAAACTCCGTCTCAAAAAAAAAAAAAAAAAAAAATTATCTGAAAAGGAATGTGGAGGAAACAGACTTTATTCCAGTGAACAGTTGCAAACTACAGAAACACAATCTTTGTTGTAAAATGAAGGTGTGTTCCAGGGAACAGAGGGAAGGCTCCGGTTTTAAAGCAAAAGTTTCTGCCCAGGTTCCCTATCACCTATGTTAATGCAAAGAAAGAGTGAAACTTACTTAGTTCTTATTGGTTGACACAGCTCAGTCCTGATTGGGTTGATACAGCTGAGCCCTGATTGGCCAGGGAAGGTGAACTCTGATTGGTTGCTTCAGGTGAGCTCTGATTGGTTGGTTTCCAAGCCCCAAAATTAAAAGCTGTGAGTTTTGAGGGGACTCAGAGTACATGTATAACCTCTAGACAGCAAATGGCTGGTAGGTTCTATTTTAAATTTAAGCCCAAGTAACCACACAGGATCCATCCCAAAAGATTGGCTCTTTCAAATTCACATTTGTTCACAACATGAATGCATCTCAAAAGCATTATGCTAAGTGCACAAAGTCAGACACAAAAAAACTATCTCTTATATAATTCTATATGTATGAAGTTCTAGATTACAAATAACTATAGTAACAGAAATGAGGTGAGTGGCTGTCAGGGAACAGGAGGTGGGGAAAGGGGATCAATAATTGCAAAGGGTCACAGAAAACTTTGGAGTCAATATAAATATCTATTTTCAGATGATGGTTACGTGATAGTATTATTTATAGGCCATTTTCATTTATAAGTATAGCTACAAAAATCCTAAATAAAATATTAGCAAACCATATCCCAAAATATATAGAAAAATATTGTACTATGACTAAGTTGCATTCATTACAGAAGTGCAAAGGAACTGATTTATGCCAACCACCTGATTGAGCTTGGAGCCAGCTTCTTCCCCAGTCTTCAGATAAAAGCCCAGCCCAGATGACACCTTGGTTTAATTTTGGCCTTGAGATCCTATGCAGAACATTCAGCCAAACGCATTCAGATGCCTGACCTACAGAGCTATGAGCTGAAACATGAGTGTTATTTTACACGGCTAAATTTGTAGTAATTTCTACATAGCAAGAGAGAACAAATACAAATATTATAATACTATTTATAAAACTTAAAAATCTAAATATTGAGTTCTTTAGGTATCCACATATTAGTACATATTTCTACAAATCAAGGAAATCACATACACAATTCTAGATAGAAATTTTTAGCGGGGTGGAAGTATTGGAATGATTAGGCAAATACACGATTGATGTGAAGATGGGACAGAAATGAAAGACTTTGTCATTTGCATATTATCAAACATTACCTTTATTAAGCAAAAAGAGCCAATCGTTAAATATGCATTTAAATGTTTAATTAGAAACTAAATTATTCGTTGTGCACATGTACCCTAGAACTTAAAGTATAATAAAAAAAAGTTTAAAAATAGCCATTCTCCCTGGTATAAGAGGGTAAAAAAAAAGAAACTAAATTATTATATTTATTATATAATTATATAAATATTTATATATAAGTATAAACATAAATATATATAAATTTATATTAAATTAAATAGAATTTAAAATTTAATTTAAAAGTTTAAATATGCATTTAACCTGACCTGCTTTATATATTTAAAAAAATGAATTATCCATACTATGCAGTTCAATTTAATAACATAGTACTAAAGATAAGTTTGGTATAGATGGTAAATTGTAGATGCTTTTGCTATTACTGCCTGGTTTTTTATTTACACGCATGTAACAATTTTTGTAATAAATAATTGTTGTAAGGAGATCCTTATTTAAAAGCCTCAGAAGTTTTCAAATATGTACTCAAAGATAAATTCATATAGGAAAATGAACTATATGAAAGCAGAAAAGGAAAAGTTAATTAGATAATTAAAATTCCCACAGAAAGGTACATATTTGAATAATAATAAAAGACCATTTCTCAATTATCTACTATAAACCAGGCACTTTGCTAGCATTTCAGGCACACCATTCCAATAATCTTCAAAAGAAATTTGCAAAGGAGATACCATAATTTTTTCCTAACAGTAAAACTTAACAGCATTTCAATACCTTGCCCAAAGTCATGCAGACAGTAAATAGCAAAATCGGCATAAAGAATCAGGACTAAAATGTTATTTCAAAGGATTCATCAAGAAATAAATTATGTTAGCCAGGCGTGGTTGAGCATGCCTCTAGTCCTAGTTACTCAGGAGGCCGAGACAGGAGGATCACTTGAGCCCAGGAGGTTGAGGCTGCAGTAAGCTATGATCACCCCTCTGCACTCCAGCCTGGGTGACAGAGCAAGACTCTTTCTCTAATGATTAAACATAATAATAATAAGAAGAAATTACACACACATACCCATACACATGTACCAGGTATTTATGACACAATTTTAATAATTGCTGAATCTAGGTGATGGGTACACAGGTGACCACCATGTTGCTATTCCTTCAGTGTACTTGAAAGGTTTCAGTATGAAATGTTGGGAAATATCGTTGGGTACTTAGTACAGCATCCAAATCCCTGGCATCTGAAGCAATGAAGTACCTCCTTCCCCGGTCCCTGCCATCACTGATAGCCATAATGGCCCCCAACTCCACATCGCTTGCTCGCTTTTCCTGGTTCCCCAGACACCGACTTCCACTCAACGCTGAGGACGCTCCAATCCGGACCACAGAAGCCCTCAGTGGCTAACCCCCAGCCTCAGATTCCACTGACCATTCCCCGAAGCCTTCTTACACCGCAAACCTCCACAAGTACCCCATGCTGGTCGCATCCGGTCAAGGACCCCAACAGCGCCGGGAAACTCACCCTACAGCTGGAGTCACACAAACATTCGCTTGAGGACTAGCAGGTTTCCGTAGCCTCTTCACTCACTGCCGTAGCCACGCTCTTGTGCAGACTCAGTAGCACCTTCACGGTACACAAGATGTCTACAGACTTTGAAACCAAGCGTGCATATGGAAGCAGCAGTCTTGGAAGATGCTTCTTACAGACAGCTAGATGGCCATTTTCTGGCGACTAAATTCCATCGTGCTAGAAAGGAAAGAGGCAATGCAGCTGATCTTCTACCATCCTTTTCACCACCTCCCCAGCTGCTACCAGCAGCGTTGTGCATTCTCGGGAACAACATTCAGCGTTCTCACCTGTCTACTTCAAATCTAGCAACAGCCCCTAAGCCAATCACAGACAAGACCTAAGCAGAAGATGGCTGCACCTATTTTGCCCCATAGGCCCTTAACGCAGCAGGTAAGGCGCAGCCATATTGGAAAAAGTTTTGGAATCTGTTGAACAAAGGCAAGGCAGTGGAGCAAGGAAGTGGGAGCAGGCAGAGGGTGGATTCTGGGAATGTGTTTGTTGAGGGAAGTCTCAGGAAACCAGAATTGGGTCTGGAGGAGCTCAGGTAGTAAGGGGGGAGCCACCTGGGTACATTTGGGTGTGGGATTGTGGAGAGAGACCTTGAGGGGTAAGAACTGGGCCAAAATGGTTGTGGAGCAGACACTGACAACCACAACCCATTCCAAGAGAGTATTAGTTGTACTTCAGAAAGATCACGTGTATTCTGAACAGTCATGTGAAATAGATGTAAAAGTCATGAAGAAATTATTAGCAATCAAATCTAGCATTATATGAAAAGAATGAACTTCAAGATCAGGTTCCCAGGAATACAAGGATGTTTTATCCCTTAAAAATAAATATATGTAATGTATGGTGCCAGCCATGATTGAGTAAGCCCCCTAGTTTATCACTCCCACTGGTTAGAGTTAAAACTTTTGAAAAAAACTAATAAAAACGACTTAAGAACTTTTAAAATGAATAATTGCAAAGAGATTGGAGAATAAAGTATAGAGCTGAAAACCAAGCAATGCGCAGAGTAAGTTCCTTCATTTTTTTTCTGTCTATATCTCCTGCTTTTGACCTAAGGGTAAGACAAATTAGGAAATTGCCAGTCCAAACTGCACCATTTTGGAAGCCTCCCACCATTTCACAAACCCTGATCAAAGTGAAACATTCCATGGGGGGTTCAGGCTGTGAGAAACATCCTGCCTCTTATCATATTCTGCTGGGAGAAAGTGCAAGGAACACCACTTTCCCCGGGAACCGCCTCATCCTGGGAACATGTCCCCCCAGGCCCCTCCCACCCAGGCCTATAAATTGCCCCAGCCTATAAGCAGTGGGCACTGGCATTAGGCTGTTTCCCCACTTCTGTAGGTCTTATGCTGGACATAAAGCCTGCATTTGCTGTAGAGCCACCACTCCGTGTCTTTCTTTAACCCTTGCCTTCCCTTCAAAACCTAACAGAAATTTCGCTGCTGAGGTGAAGAGCAAGGACACTAAGAAAAACCAGTCTTAATGGCCAGAAAACAGAGAAAATGAATCCACCTGAGCCAAAAAGTGTGTTGTGGGGATCTCTATTTTATTTTATTTTTTCCATTTTTCTAGTTTTTCTAGCATGATCTTGCTAGTTCTACTGTTGAAACTGCACTGCCACAGTACTGGCAGTGACATGGACACCTAAAACTCAGGAAAAAAATCTATAGATAGAAAATAGTAGACCCGATGCGGTGGCTCACGCCTGTAATCTCAGCACTTTGGGGGGCCAAGGCAGGTGGATCACCTGGGGTCAGGAGTTTGAGGCCAGGCTGGCCAACATGGTGAAACCTCATCTCTACTAAAAATACAAAAATTAGCCAGGCATGGTGGCAGGCACCTGTAATCCCACCTACTTGGGAGGCTGAGGCAGGAGAATCAGTTGAATCTTTCTGATGCCAATCATAAGCTTGCCACATTAGTTCCAGTGAAAAACAAACAAAAAACAATGAATTCTACCATTATCATGAAATGGAGAGGGATGGAATCTCAAGTTCATATACAAGAAAAATTCAGAAAGTGATCTGCAGACACACGTCTAAGTCTGAGACATTCAGTAAAAGAAATATATAATAGGCTTGAAGGACACAGGTGTCATCAAACTTGGAAAAGATTCTAGGAATATTTGAAAGCATAATAAAAGAGGTCTATAAATATTGGTAGGAGGTGAAGGGTGGTTGTATCTAATAGGCTGCAAAAGAAAAGTGACTAAGCAAAAAGGCAAGGGCCAAATAGGCAAGAATCTCAACCAGGCGGAGAAAAAGAGGCACATCTCCTATGAGTCATATATAGAAATATAGTGCTATGGTCTGATGTGTCCCCCAAAACAGGTGACTGCTAGAAAGTTAATCCTCAATGCAACAGTGACAGGGAAGTGGGGCCTAATGGGAGGTCTTTAGGTCACGAGGGCTCCACCTCATGAGCAAATTAATGCCATGATAAAAAGGGCTTGTGAGAGTGGGTTTGCTACTTTTTGCTCATCTGCCATATGAGAACCCAACATTCATCCTTACTTGCTGTTCTATTACTGCCATGTGAGGATGCTGCAAAAAGGCCCTCAGCAGATACCAGATACTAGTACCCTGATCTTGGACTTCCCAGCCTGCAGAACTGTGAGAAATAAATTTCAATTCTTTGTAAATTACCCTGTCTCAAGTATTTTGTTATAGCAGCACAAGTGGACTATGACAGATAGTAGGAGGAGGAGAAATTGTTCATATTGAAGACCTCTTTTCACTTATACTGTAAGTCACCCTTAAAGGTTCACAGACTATGAGAAAATGTATTAAAATAACAAGGGTGCCAACCCATCAATGGCCAACTAGTACTTTGGTTCCACTAACTCCCACTGCATTGGTTTCACTCACCTGGACTGCACCAACTTGGGAATTCTCTCTCTACTATTCCTTGTTCTTCTTTTCCCAACTGGAATATTGCTTCTGGCTTGGTAGCTTGATAACCTGTCAAGAGGTAATCACAGAGAATCTGAGTAGCATTAGAGCTTGTGAGAAAAAGTTCTGTTTCAGGAAATGCACAGTATACATCTCAGCAGAACAGAAACCTTTCATCTGGAAAGTGAAATTACATATAGTCACTGTATGATTATAAAGTAAAAAAAGTTCTAAAAGTCAAAGTCTAAAATCATTGAGGATATCAGAGTACCCATAAATTGTGGCAATAGAAAAAAAGGCAATTAATTGGCTTACAGTGAGATATTTAGGAAAGTTGTCTTTACCCAATGACACTAGGTTGTTGTAATTTTCCAACATCACATCCTGGTAGAGGTTCTTCCTGAACAGGGTCTAATAGCTTCCACTCCTCCCAGGTGAAGTCAAGAGCCACATCATTGAATGATGACAAACCCTATAATAACATAATCCTTTTAAATCTGGAGTTAATATAATAAAATTCAGTCTATAAGACTTGTAGGACATTATTCTCATTATTTTTACCACAAAGATTCACAAACGAAGATTTTTCTGTGCCTAGCTTTGGTTTGCACTTTGTGAGTGGAATACATTAAAAACTATCTTTTCTTTGTGCATTCTTCATTCACTTGTTTATTCTTTCATTCATTTGCCCAATGTAAAGTGTCTTTTAAACCTTTAAACTACCTAAAAACCATCTGTAACCCACCTTAGGGGCATTTAATGTAATTCATTATACATATTACAATAAAAACAATAAAGGTTAGTCCTTCCTTCAAGTGTTTCTGATCTTGCACAGAGTAGCAAATACAGTCCTTTGCAGAAAGCCTATGTATTGCATGGTATTATGGATTAGCAAGGACTAAGAAGTATGCTCAAGCTAATATGTGAGCACAATTAGGTAAGGCCATAATTGTTCTGAAGAGGTAGACAAGCTGGCAGCATGATTAGTAGTGTGTTCTACAGGAAGAAGTGGAAGAAATGGGGGCTTCCTTGGAAGGGGACAACATATGTATATGTATTAAATACCATTCTGTGTTCAAAGAAATGCAAATAGCTCATTAAGACAGGAGAAGCTGAAGAGAAGAAATGCCCATTTGAAAAGCAGGAACATGTCTTGGAGCAAAGGGTACACATTTCCTTAACATACTTGATAGCCACTACACTTTTTTTTTTTTTTTACATACTTAAGTTATGGTCAGAATTGCATTTTGGAAATTGTGCTACAAATTAAATGATGATACTCATAAAGAAAAACACAGAGTTCTTACTATGTGCTATGTATCATTCTAGAAATTTTACATATATTAACATAATAATCTGCACAATAACCCTTGTTTAAGCACTATTATGTTCTTTTTCTAAAGAAGAGATTTTAAGTTTCCTAGCTGTGCCTTTTATATCTCCCACATTTCCTTAAAGATTACTGTTCACTGGGTCCATATGCTGGCACACAAAAACTGAAGAGGAAGAGGAAGATCCATCAAAGACATTTCTTCACACTTGATGCCCAGGAAATATTTACTGATATCAAGGATTTTATGTGCTTTCTCCTTCTGGACAAAGTAAATCTTGTAACTTTTAAAAATTCTCTTGTGATGGTTGTCAGTACTGCCACAGAAATTTTTGCAACTTAATTCTAGACCCTGCTACTTATATGGCAATTGTCTAATTATTAGCACCTTTCAGGACCCTATGACGTGGAAATAGATCTCCCTTCCTAATTGGCTACTCTTGATCATTTATTCTGTCTCCTAGTCTAACCACATCCCTGCCAGCCAGAGTGTACTTATATTCATTTTTCTCTTTGATTACATATATTGTTATAAACTTCTAAAAATCTACTGGGAAGTAAATAAACACCTCACTTGGAACTTTGTCATGTTCAACAGCTTTCAGAAAATGGCCAGTACTTTTAGTATCTGTTTGTCTTTCAATTCTGATAATGTCTCATCAAGGGTATCCTCAACAAAGATGAATTTCTGGACATGAGATACACTTTTTTCCTTTACAGGAGCTGCCTCATTCTAAGAAGTCAGCATCTATGAATTCAAACAAAAATGTGTTTTAAAGTAGAAGTAATAAAAAGCAAGTCCTCGTAAACAAAAAGACTTTTCTTTTTAAAATTAATTCATTTCCTATACCTAACAAATAAAATTGTATGTATTTATCAGTACAACACGTTGTTTTGAAATAAGTATATACTGTGGAATGGCTAAATCAAGCTAATTAACATATGTATTACTTCACATACTTGCCATATTTTTGTGGTGTGAACACTTAAAATCTATTCTCTTAAGCAATTTTCAAGAATACAATACTTGGCCGGGCACGGTGGCTCACACCTGTAATCCCAGCACTTTGGGAGGCAGAGGCAGGCGGATCACCTGAGGTTGGAGTTTGAGACCAGCCTGATCAACATGGAGAAACCCAGTCACTACTAAAAATACCAAATTTTTAGTGGTGGCATATGCCTGTAATCCCGGCCACTCGGGAGGCTGAGGCAGGAGAATCGCTTGAACCCAGGAGGTGGAGGTTATGGTCAGCCAAGATTGCACCATTGCACTCCAACCTGGGCAACAAGAGCAAAACTCTGCCTCAAAAAAAAAAAAAAAAGAAAAGAAAAGAAATAATACAATATCTTGTTATTTACTACAGTCACCATGTTGTACAATAGATCTCTTAAACATAAAAGTTCATGTCCTATCTAACTGAAATGTTTTATTCTTTCACCAACATTTCCACAACCCTCTCCCTCCCCCAGCCTTGGTAACCACCATTCTACTCTCCATTTCTATGAATTCAGTAATTTTAGATTCCACACGTAAGTGAGATCATGCAATATTTGTCTTTCTCTGTGAGGCTTATTTCACTTAACATAATGTATCCCAAGTTCATCTATGTTGTCACAAGTGACAGGATTTCCTTCTTTTTTGTGGCTCAAGAGTATTCCATTGTGTATATATGCCATGTTTTCTTCATTCATTGTTGTCGGACACCTAGGTTGATTACCTCTCTTGGCTATTGTGAATAATGCTGCAATGAACATGGGAGTGCAGCTATATCTGCAAAGTGCTGATTTCATTTCCTTTCGATATGTGCCCAGTAGTAGGATTGCTGGATTATATGGTGGTTCTACTTTTTTTTTTGAGACAGAGTCTTGCTCTGTTGTCCAGGCTGGAGTGCAGTGGCACTGTCATGGCTGACTGCAGCCCCAACCTCTCAAGCTCAAGAAATCCTCCCACCTCAGCCTCCTGAATAGTTCGGACTACATGTGTGTCCAGCTAATTAGTCCACCATGCCCAGCTAATTTTTTATTTCTTATAGAGACAAGAACTCACTATGTTGTACAGGCTGGTCTCAAACCCCCATGCTCAAGCAATCCTCCTGCCTTGGCTTCCCAAAGTGTCAGGATTACAAGAATGAGCAACTTTGCCTAGCCTATTTTTAATTTTCTGAGAAACCTCCTTAATGTCTTCCATAATGGGTATACTAATTTACATTGGCACCAACAGTGTGCAAGGTTCCTTTTCTCCACATGCTTACCTTTTATATATTTTTTATAACTGCCATTCAAACAGGTGTGAAGTAATATTTCATTGTGGATTTAATTTCCATTTCTCTGATAATTAGTGATGAATATCTTTTCACAAATTGTTGGCTGTTTGTATGTCTTCTTTTGAAAACTTCAGGCAAGGGACTATTTCAGGCATGTTATTATAATCTCATTTAATCGTTACAACAGCCCTATGAGGTACAGTCTAGGATTATTCAATTTTAGAAAAAAAAAACAAGAAAGGAAAGACCACACATCTAGTTGACTTCTAATAGAATCTAATAAGGGTATTGCCTCAGTAATGGAGACAAAGTAATCCTAGATAAAAGACTGTTTAGGACCCACATAACAAAGTTTAAAAGCAAGCCTCAAAAGAATTAAGCCATTTTAATGTACCTTAACTACATCAAACCTCAAAAACAGTTGAAGAAATAAAAGAAATCCAGTACACAACAATGTAAAGTTGACAATGTCTGACATCCAATCAGTCAAAAGTTACCAGACACGCAAAGATGCAGGAAATGACCTACTGCCAAGCTGAAAATCAAGCAAGAAAGACCAAAAATGTCAAAAGTGATAGAACTGGCAGGCAAGTCCATTCAAAAATGCTATATTATATATACTCCATATATTCAAGATGTTAGAAAAAAAGCAAGAGCATGATGTGGAAAATAAAATGTTTAACAAATATGATCAAAACAATTAGATATTCATCTTTGCCTCACACTTCACACCAACATTAACTCCACATGGATCACAACTACAAGAATCAAACTTCAACAAGACAACATAAAAAATATGTAAGTAACCTTGTATTAGGCAATGATTTCTTAAATAGGACACTGCATAAGAGAAAAAATAATAAATTTAGACTTCATAAATAGTAAGCAAGCTTCAGAATACCATATTATAATACCTTCATTATAAAACTTACGAGCAAAACCAAAGAGTATAATCTTAAAGAATTCATATATATGTGATAAAACTAAGTAAGTTTAAGTTGTTGTAAAACCAAATCGAAGGCTGTAAATATCCATTTACTCAGGCCTACTTTTATACACTAAAAAAGAAAAAATATCCATAATATGCACTTCAGTTTTAAAATACACGACAGATACTTTGGTGTAGACAGTAAATTTAAGGTGAATTTTATTATCTGCTTTTTATTGATGATAAGCATGTAAGGATATTGTAATAAACTTAAAGATCTCACTACTGAGCATATTCCTAAAGGAAATGAAATCACTGTGTGGAATAGATAACTGTACTATATATTCACTGCAGCACTATTCACAATACCCAAGATATGGCATCAATGCAGTTTCCATCAACGGATGAATGGATAAAGAAAATGTGGCACAGATACACAATGAAATACTATTCAGCCATAAAAATAGAAAGAAATTGTGTCATTTGTGACAACATAGATGAACCTGGAGGACATTATGTTAAGTGAAATAAGCCAGGCAGAAAAAGACGAATATTGTATGATCTCACATGCAGAATCTTAAAAAGTTGAACTCATAAAAGTAGAGGAAATGGTTACCAGGTTGGGGAGATGTTGAGGAAAAAATTAAAAAGATCTCTATTCAATACCAAACATAAATTCATATAGGTATAATATATATAGTTAATGATACACAAATTAACACAATTGTTTTAAAAAGTTTTTTAAAGTCCCATTAGAAAGGTATACATTTGCATAATAATAGCTACCTTTTGTCAAGTATCTATTAATACGTATTTGGAGATGAGTCATTGGAAGGTAACTAGGGTTAGATGAGGTCATGAAGGTGGGCCTTCAATATGGAATTAGTGACCTTAAAAGAAGAGATATTGGCTGGGTGCCATGGCTCATATCTGTAATGTCAACTCTTTGGGAGGCCGAGGCTGGTGGATCACTTGAGGCCAAGAGTTCGAGACCAGCCTGGCCAATATAGCAAGACCGTGTCTCTACTAAAAATACAGAAAATTAGCCGAGTGTGGTGCAAACGCCTGTAATCGCAGCTACTTGGGAGGCTAAGGAATGAGAATCACTTGAACCCGGGAGGCAGAGGTTGCAGTGAGCCAAGATCGCGCCACTGCACTCCAGCCTGGGCCACAGAGCGAGATTCTGTCTCAAAAAAAAAAAAAAAAAGATATAAGAGAATTTGCATTCTCCCCCTACTGCCATATGAAAACAGATGGCCATCTGCAAACCAGAAAAAGATCTCTCACCAAAACTCATCCCACACTGGCACTGTGATCATGGACTTCCAGCTTCCAGAACTATAAGAAAACAAGTTTCTCTTGTTTAAGCCACTCAGTCTATGGTATTTTGTTATGGCAGCCCAAGCTGACTAATACATTACATGCCAGCACTTTGTCAGGGACTTCAAATGCACTACCTCACTCAATCCTCAAAACCCATCTGCAAGGTAGATATTTTCAATTTGTCATAATGGAAAAATTGAGACTTACATAAGTTGGGTATCTTACTCAAAGTCACACAAAATAGTGGTAGAATTGACATAAAAAGCTAGTACTAATTTCAAGTGTATACAAACACTCATGTATGCACACGCACACACATAGCGTTTATGACACGATTTTAACAACTCATGAATTTTGGTTGTACAGGTTATCATATCGCTATTCTTTCGAGTTTTCTATATACTTGAAATTATTCGACATAAGATTTTGGGAAATATAATACCTCAGTGTAAAACACAGCACCCAAATGTCTGTACAGCTGAGGCCTCCTTATGTTCCAGCCCCACCAGCCTCTCCCGTCGATGTCCGTGTTGCTCTCCACCCAAGCTGCTTGCTGTTGCCTCACTCACACCTCACCAGACACCTACTTTCAAGTGGAGCATAAGACAGACCCTCCAAATACTCAAACTTGGACCCCTGAAACCTCAGATCACTAACCGCCAATCCCTGTCCTCGCCGACCACATCCTGACGCCCCCCTCCATCGGTGGCTCTCCCAGGCCTCTCTCTCTATGACAGGGAGCAAGATGAGGAGAGGACATTTCACGAGAAACGAGAGAATGGTCTCTAGTTTCTTCCTCAATCCACACCTCTAAACACTGATGCCGGCCCCAAAAGCCCTGAACAACCCCAAAGCGGCCTTAAACGGCAACCCCAGATGGTACTCATCAGAAACCACATCCCAAGTCACGGAATTCCCACAGCGCTGCGGGATTCCTAAGAGCTTTAGGCAGAGTCAAATGTAATCTCACACAGGAGTCCCGTGAATTTACTTCCTGGAAGGCAAAGCTTCCATACGCCATTTCCTCTTCTGCTCACTGGGCTGGATGGCCAGGCTTTCACTTTGGAAGGCCAGGATCCATCCAGACACGGATCCTGGTCCCACGAGGAATGATCGCTCAGCAATATGGTCGCACGCAAGTCCTGACATTCTGTTGGAGGCGACCATCTTGGAAGACGCAGTACAGAGAGCAAGACACCCATTCTAGGCGACCGGATTCCGCTGACCGGGCCGAAAACGAGTAAATCTAACTGATCCTTTCTAATCTTCTAAAGACCTCTCATCCTGTACTTCCACCTTCTTTCCTGTCAGCATAGCGCATGCTTAGTAGGATTTCGACACTTTCAACTAGTCTTCCGACCTGACCAATCAGAACACACCGACACAGAAAATGGCTGCACCCACGCTGCCTCGCTCTTCTAAACCGCACGAAAGGCGAGGCCGTATTGAAAAGGCTGGGTCCCTAGAGGAAAGAAGGGACGGAGAATTAGGAAGCTTGTACAGCTAAGACTCCGAAGATGCTGAGAATATATCCAAAGGAAATGAAATCACTACGTGGAAGAGATATCTGTACTTCCACATTTATTGAAGCATTATTCACAATACCCAAGATATGGAATCTTTCTCAATACGACTGAGAAAGATGGAGATTAGGAGACCTAGAACTGGATCTGGAGGAACAGAGGTGGTATGGGAAGAGCTCTCTGGATGTGTGGTTCGTGGCCAGAGATGGTGAGGGCTTAAGAACTGCCGCAAAGATGCCTATGGAGCAGACACGCAACCGCAATCCAGGCCACAAGAAAAGCATTTGTAGCTCACAGGGATCCTGTGTATCTTGAAGAGCACAACCTACCCAGACATTTGTCAGTACTGTGATGTAGGAGTCAACTTTCTTTTTTCCGTGGATAGATCATTATCCCAACATTATTTAAAGTTGATCTCTTCCCTAATTTGCTAATATTTTGTAAGGAATTGTACATCTATGTTCATGGGATATTTGGTCTGTAATTATCTTTTATTTTAATAATGCCTCTGTCTAGTTTTGGTGTCAAGATTATGCTGCCTTTAGATAATGAGCTGGAAAAAAAATCATCTTTTTGATGTATGTAGTTCTAAACCATTTTTTTGTTTTAATATTCCATTGTATGAATCTGTTTTCTGCACTGACACATTCAACACAATTGTGAAGCCCTTACCCCCTTTTAAAATATGTGCACATTTTCTGTCTCTTTTATTATATAAAAACTTGAACTATTTCCACAGTTTAGGGAAGGAAACTATACACAGGTCTTCCTGTGTCATTACCTACTCTTCTCCAATGGAAAAAGGGTAAGTTTAACAAAATAGGTTGTGCATACAAAATAGGTTGTACATGGATGGTTTATAACACTTCCTTTTTCTGTGTTCTTTGTGTTTGGGTTAACCTGTCTGCAGGATGAAGATTTGCTCTTCAGAATACATTTGCTATGTTCTGAACGTGTCCCCTAAAATTCATGTGTTGAAACCTTAATTCCCAGTACGATGGCGTTGGGAAATGAGACTTAATGGAAGGCGTTTAGTTCATGAGAATTCTACTTTCATACCACTTGTAAAAGGACTTACAGGAGTAGGTTCACCCCCTTCTGCCTTTTGCCATGTAAGGATACAGCAAGAAACCTTCACCAGATGTCAGCACCTTGATCTTAGATTCCCTGCCCACTACAGAACTGTGAGCAACTACATTTCTGTTCTTCATAAATTATCCAGTCCTAAGCATTTTGTTATAGCAGTACAAATAGACTAAGACAACACTGTTAAGGAAACGATACTGGAACCCTCATATACTGTTAGTAACATTCAAAAATGGTACAACTTCTTTGAAAAAGTTTGGCCACTTTTTATGTTAAGCAATCTAACTATTAAGCATTTACCCAAAAGAAATGAGAAGTTACTCAAAATAATGAAAAACCCAGATGCCTATCAACTGGTGCACAGATAAACCTATTCCGGTTTACCTATACAATGGAATACTATTCATCAACAAAAGAACAAACTACTGACATATACAGCAACATGAATGAAGTTCCATTTTATTATGCTAAGTGTAAAAAGGCAGACTCAAAATGTTATGTGCTGTATCATTCTTTTAATAACATTATGGAAAAGACAAAATTAGACAGAGAACTGATTTGTAGTTGCCTGTTCTGGGGATGGGGAGAGAAGGGTTGACTAAAATAGAAGGAAGGATTTTTGGGCGGTGGTGGAACTTGTGAAGTAAAGCACCAATCTTCTCCAAAGAAAGGGTTGGCCCTTGCTGTCAACTCCTGGGAGATGACCTTTAAACCTCTGAAATTTCCTGCTTGGGAAGAGTATCTTTGTTTACCTGGTGGCCTTGGGCCATGCCAGATATGCTAACAATATGTTTTATGATGGGGGCCCTTAGGCCATGTGGTATGAACTCCACCTGTGCAGACTATGGTCACCCATGTGGACAGTCAATCACGTATATGTGATTGAACCCAAGTAAAATATCTGGACACCAAGGCTTGGGCAAACTTCCCTTATTGGCATTTTTCTGCATATTGTCACAAATTGTTTCTGAAAGAAATAGATGCTGTCTGCATGATTCCTCTGAAAGAAGACAAATGGGACCCTACCCTATGCATTTCATCCCTCTACTGACTTTGTTCTGTAGCCTCCTGCTGTAATATACTGTACCTGTAGGTAATGCCTTTTCTGAGTCTTGTGAGTAAATTATTAAGCCTGAGGGTAGTGTTTAAACTTTGAAATTGGTGTCAGAATTGAGAGCAATCATGGGTATCCCCAAATTTACAGTTGGTATTATTATAAAAAGTGATCTTGGGGAACACTGAACTTGCAGCTGGTGTCAGAAGTGAAGATGGTCTTGGGGACTCCCAAATTACAAAACTGTTTTGCACCATAATCATGGTGGTAACATGAGTCTATTTGTCAGAAGTCATAGAACTGTAGACCAAATCAGTGAGTATTACTATACGTAAACTAGTAAACACATAAAAAATTTAAAGATACAGAACATTGTGTATAGTATGGTGTAGTTAGTAAGTTGAAGGTGATTTTTACTTTTGTTTAGGATAAGCATATAATTTTGTGATAAATATAGAGTTCACCATTTAAAATTATGGAAAGTTCTCAAATCTATACTCAAATTCATATAGGATTTAGGATATACATTTAGAAGAAAGTTAAATCAGAAATGGCATAATTACAATCTTTATAAGGTATCAGAAATGAGGATAAATATTTGAAAAATAGCTACCATTGGTCAAATACCAATCATAAGCCAGTCAGTTTGCCAGGCATTTCAGATACTCCATCTTATTACTTCTTCAAAACAAACTTGACAAGTAGATACCATTTTTCTTTTCCTAATGGAAAAGCTGAAACTTGTAAGAGTCTGTGTACCTTGCCAAAGTTCACACAGCCAATGAGAAGCAGAAATAGCATTAAAAATTAATCTTACTCTTTCAAATAGCTCAGTAGGGAAAAAAGTACAGATACACACACACACACACACATATATTATTTATAAAACAGTGTAAATAATTGTTGAATATGTAAGTGGTGGGTTACTATTCTTTCAACTTTCCCATATGTTGAAAATTCATATTGCACCCAAACTTCTCTCCTGAGTCCTACTAAGCTCATCAGCCATCTCCTAGCACTGACACCCATAATGCCCCCATATCCCCATACCTCACATTTGCTCCTGTTCACAACTCCCCAGACACCTTATTTCACACAGACCCTAACACAGACTTCAACTCCTCAAACCCAAAATACGGACGGAAGCCCCAGATGACCAAGCCAGCAGCCCATGCTCTCAGTAACCATTCCCTGAAAGCTAGTGGCTCTCCCAATGCCGTGATCTGGAGCCGCCCTATCACTGCCCCAGGAAACAACCCTTACATCTGTCATTCCTTTTCCGCCCATAAGGTATTCTTGTAAACACACTGATGTCTTTAGGACATTCGCCCCAGACACTTTAGAAGCTGCCTTTAACCGACCCCAATGAATACCCTCACACATCACCTGCCACATCCTCAAGTCACGAATTCCTAGAGTGGCACATTCCAGCAGTTTGCAGAAACCGAAATTTTGCCTTAACTTGCTACAGTGACCTGCTGCCATGAAAGTATAAGGCTTCCTACACTGCATGTCCGCTTCCACTCACTGGCCTGGCTGTCCTGCCTCAGGCTATTGCGCAGACTCAGTAGAAACTGGAACGACCAGCAGTCCCAGATTCTGATGTCTAAAGCCTGTAGCTTCCTGCTCTTTGGAAAGCTCATTTCAATCTAGTCTGCAGGAGGTGGCCATCTTGAAAGAAGTGCCACCGGATGGCGTGCTGGCCATTCTTTTGGGCTAATGGGCTGCCTCTGAGAGGAAAGAAACAATTGCAACCCACCTTTTCCGTCCTTTTCCAAGACACTGTCAGCACGAGCATTTACACCTGTCCAAAAGTTGCAAGGAGTGTGGCTCACGCTCAATAGCATTTCCGTGATCCCACCTATCTGCCATGAACCTCCAGACAGCGAAAACCAATCACCGGGTCAAACCTAAACTGAAGATGTCTTTTTGCCCTGTTGAAATCTTGTCTATTTTGGAGGAATTTTGAGGTTTATAGAGCAAAGAATATATTCCCTCACTGAGGAAGAAGGGAACAGACAGGGCAGAATCTAGGTCTACCTCTAATAAAGAGGTAAGCTAGAGAAGTGAAACTGGCTGAGGGAAAGTGCTCCCAGCTTTCTCTGTGTAGAGATCTTGCCCATAGAAGGTGATAGGTGGGATGTTTACGAGGAATGGATAAATAGGACTTCTGGAATGCTCCATTGCTTGATCTGAGTGGTATTACACAGTTGTCCACATATAGGTGTTCCCATCACATGTTAAAATGTCATGTGTGTGTAATTGTGTTTAATATGCTCTTTTGTAACGGTATGAATGTTTTAATAATTGTATATGCCCTGTCTTTACACAGCTAGCTGTCAGGTAGGGTGAATGGTTCTACTCAAAAGACAGTTTTTTTTTTTACTTTTTTGAGACAGGGTTTCACTCCCATTGCCCAGGCTGGAGTGCAATGGCACAATCTTGGCTCACTGCAACCTCTGCCTCTGCCTTCGGGCTCAAGCAATTCTCCTGCCTCAGCCTCCAGAATAGCTGGGACGACAGGCGCAGGCTGCCCCACCCAGCTAGTTTTTGTATTTTCTGTAAAGACAAGGTTTCACCATGTTGCCCAGACTGGTCTCAAATTCCTGAGCTCAAATGATCTGCCCGTTTTGGCTTCCCAAAGTGCTGGGATTACAGGCATGAGCCAGGTGATAGGCCCTGACCCCAAAGACGGTTTTCTTACTTCCTACTCCTTACTCCCTTTCTCTAACTCAACACAATTGGGTCTTCAGTGGTCAGCTCAGCAATTACAGATACTTCTTAGAACCCACTATCTGAAACTTCCCAATAGGGACAATTTTTGGCCAGCCCCAAGTAAAAAGTGAGCCAGGAGCCAGTAATCTCATGCGAAAAGGGCACTATCCTAAGATTTAACATTTTTTCTTTTTCTCTTTTACCTGCTGGATCTTGGGTGAACTGCCTTGTATTGGTCTTTTTACAGATGCATTAGAGGATTTCAGTCAATTGGACCAATCTAGAGGATAGTGGCTGTTCAGCTTCAAGAACAGGTAACTGTATGGGAGTCTATGTAGTAGAGTCTGGTTCTGAACCTGGCCATATGATCTTTAAATACAATGAAGGCTCTGTTGCTACCTTCTATAGTATCCCCAGATTGGTGGGCTTCTTGGCTTCCTTGAAACTTTCATTGAGACTAAGTTTCTCTTTTTCAGCTTGCTAGTCTTCTTCAGTGTGTAAGTCCCCTTCTTTCTTAAATGCCACATCCCTAAAGGATTGACATCTCGAAGGTGTTGTGCTTTGTAGGACAATACATTATTATAAGCTCCAAGTTGAGGTATTTGGGGGTGAAGGGTTATGATGTCTGCTATTTACCTTCAAATAGTTCAGTCAAAAGAAGCAAATTGGATAGAAAAGCAAGATAGATTATAGGTAGAAAGCAAATATGGCAAAAATTAACATTTATTGAATCTATGGGATGTATGTAAGGGTGACATCTATGTGATCTATGTATTGAATCTATGTGATGTATGTAATGGTCTCTGCTATACTATTCTTTAAGTTTTTCTATATGTCTGAAAATTTTTATAATAAAAACCTTGAGAAAAACTACCAGTGACTGATTCTGGATTGTATGTAATTGATTCTTGGTTTGCTTGTTTTCTGTGTAGCAGAAAATCCAAGAATAAAGTGGAGGTTCTGTGTATCATATATCATTGGCATAAATATTCTCAGTGCTCATCTGATAATAACCATTCTGCACCCACCTGGGAAGGACCAGGTTTCTGTTTAGTTTACCAGGATGAAAGCCTGTGGAGAAGGTAATGAATTCATGCTATTTGGATTTTTTTTTTGAAACAGGATCTCACTCTGTCACTCCAGATGGGGTGCAGTGGCATGATCCTGGCTCACTGCAGCCTTGACCTCCTGAGCTCAGGCAATCCTCCTGCTTCAGCCTCCTGAGTAGCTGGGACTACAGGCATGCACCACCATGCCCAGCTAAATTTTTTTTTTTTAGAGATGAGGTCTCGCTATGTTGCTCATGCTTCTCTTGAACTCCTGGACTCAAGCAATCCTTCAATCTCAGCTTCCCAAAGTTTACTCTCACCTGGGTTTACAGGTGAGAGCCACTGTGCCCAGCCTATTTGGAATTTATTGACCTTCTTAGATGGACAGAATAATTTTCATCAAATTTGGGAAGCTCTGGCCATTATTTCTTCAAATATTCTTTCTGTTCTTTATTCCCTTTATTTACGTTCTGAGACTTTCATTACATATATGTTGGTATGCTGGAAGGTATACCATATGTTTCTGAGAGTCTGTTCACTTGATGTTTTTTACTTTTTTTGTTTCACTTCTTCATTTTCCTCAGACAGGATAATTTCCATTGACCTAGCTTCATGTTTGCTTATTCTCTTTTCTGCCAGCTCAAATCTGCTGTTGAGACCTGTTCTCTTTGTTGCTACTTCATAGTTCTTTATACATGGTTACGTCAGTTCCTTGAACATAGTTAACATAGCTTTTAATCTTTGCGTATTAAGTCTGATATAGGAGCCTCCTCAGGGATAGTTTCAGTTGACAACCTCATTTCCTGAATATGGACTATACTTTTCTGATTGTGTGTCACAAATTTTTATTGAATATAGACATTTTAGATCATATAAAGTTGTTACTTTGGAAATCAGATTCCCTCTCTCCCCAGGGTTTATTGTTGCTGTTGTTGTTGCAGTTTCTTTAGTGGCATTCCTGGAGTAATTTATGTATTCCCTGCAGTGTGCAGTCACTTGAAGTCTTTTCTTGGTTAGCTAATGATTAATCAAGATTTCCTTCATTTCTTTGAGCTGGTAAGTTTTCCACTCTTTGCTGAGGGCGCTCTCTCTCTCTCTCTCTCTCTGTGTGTGTGTGTGTGTGTGTGTATGTCTACTTCAATGCTCAAGCAGTTTATAAGTCTACCTTAGCCTTCTCTTCCTTCTTCTCAGGGGCTTCAAGATCAGCCAGAGGTGAACTACTGGTACCCTCAGGTATCTCATGGGCATGCACACATCCCTGTGTATGTGTTGGGCCTTCTAGATCCTCAGGAATATGTCAGAGTATTTAAGAGCTCCCTATTAACATCTTGTTCTTCAGATGTCGCTTTAACAATTTTTCAGAGCTCTTGTTTGCTCCCTAACGGTACTGCAGGCTTAGGCTACTACAACGTTAAACAACTGAAGCTGATTGTTTTTGACCAGTGCCCTAGTATCACACTTTTCCTTCAGAGTGAGCTTTGAGTCAGGTGAATGAGTTAGGACAAAGAATGGCACCGCATCATGGAGCTGTAAGATAAGATATATAATGACATTGCTCTGAGGATGAGGCTTTTTGAGGATTTCCAAGCTTATTTGTCTCCTCTGATGCAAGGGTGGTGGTTGAAGGCTGATGGTTTTCATGGCTACTGTGGTTCTGAGGCTGCTGTTTTCCAAAGGTAATGCAGATCTGGGGAAAGGGATATGGAAGTAGGCCAAATTGAAATTCCACATACCCCACTACTTTTAATGAGGTTCAAAATTTTTTCTTGAAAAAAACATGCTGTTCAAAATATTGTAAGCCTTTGGTTATTTTCCAAAATTGACTGTGATGATATTTATGTTGTTTTAATGAAAGGATGGATATACAGAGGCCTTGCCTCTGCTATTCTGGACATCATGCCTTATCACGTAATTTATTTTTTGCACAGTAATCTCTGGGATAAAAATTTATTAACAAGTAAATACCCTAAGTCTTCCAATGATTAAATGGTTTACCATGGGTTATACAGTTGATACACAAAGCCACTACTGTTTATCAATACATAATACTGCACCAATTTAATAATTGTGCTAATGAACCATTAAAAATTTGAATATGTCCCCAGATTATTTCTACCCAACCTCACCTCCATGCTTCCATCAAGTATCTCAAAGAAAAAATACAGGAGCATCAGGATAATGCTAACACACAGTTTTGTGTTTATTTGGTTGTATGCCTGCCTTCTGAGTAAAGAGTAAAGCCTCTACATCGCTAAGTCAATGTCGTACAAATCCTTTAATTATCCATATCTTGGGTGTATGTCTGTCATATTCTAGACATCCACACATCCTTGCTTTATTAAGTGAATTACCAGATTCTTTGAAGAAGACACACTGTTGTGAACAGGACCATCAGTAATTTTGGATTTTTTTTCACCATTTAAGACCAGAAACTTGGTGCTCGGGGACCTTGAAGCATCAAGATTCGGGGGGCTGAGGGAGGGATAATATGCTGCCTGAAAGGTGGTAGTATGTTGCACCCAGAGGCTTGATTGGAAAAGAACAGCATTATGAATGAGCAGGATAGAACTGATGAAGTAAAACGAAATCAAAGTACTTCCTAGAAGCAGCATGATTTGAATGGCTTTTGCCTCAGGGGAGAATCTGTAGGAGTTGCTGAGGGTGTGAATACGCCTCACTCTCCAGTGGTGTCTATGTAGGAGGAGTGCCATGTAGACACTAGCTCCAACCATGAGTCCATGAACACAACATCTGGGAAAGTCAATAGAAATGTGTATTTTGTGTAATCTCAGCACTTTGGGAGGCTGAGGCAGGCAGAACACGAGGTCAAGAGATAGAGACTATCCTGGCAACACGGTGAAACCCCATCTCTACTAAAAATACAAAAATTAGCTGGGTGTGATGGCACGCGCCTGTAGTCCCAGCTATTCAGGAGGCTGAGGCTGGAGAATCGCTTGAACCCGGGAGGCAGAGGCTGCAGTGAACCGAGATCGTGCCACTGCACTCCAGCCTGGCGACAGAGTGAGGCTCCATCAAGAAAGGAAGGAAGGAAGGAAGGAAGGAAGGAAGGAAGGAAGGAAGGAAGGAAGGAAGGAAGGAAGGAAGGAAGGAAGGAAGGAAGGAAGGAAGGAAGGAAGGAAGGAAATGTGTATTTTGCAGTAGATGTTTCAGGATTTTTAGAAGAGCATAGACCACAATTTCGTATCTTGGTAGAACTGGGGATATGCCAAAGGGCCTCTACATGTATAAGAACAAAGATTTTTATTGTAGGTTGGAGAACCAATACAGAAAGCAGGAGAAACCAATGTTTCTTCAAAGCTCTGTCTTTGAACCTCATCTACCCATCACTCTCGGGTGGGTGATTGCCTGAAAACTGCTCAAGTGGCAAGTGTCTGTAGTTTTCAGGCTGCTCACCAGAAATATACAGATACATATCTATCTGTGTACACACACACACACACACACACACACACACTGAACTCTAAGAACCTATTATCTCATGTGCTGCTCTGAAATCTTTCTAAAATTATTATTTTTAAATTTTTTGTAGAGATGGAGTCTTGCTATGTTGCCCAGGCTGGTGTCAAACTCCTGGACTCAAGGGATCCTCCAACCTTGGCTTCCCAAAGTGCTGGGATTACAGGTGCAGGCCATTGTGTCTGGCCTGCTTTTAGTCTTTTGAGTTTTACAGGGCCCTGAAGGCCTATCTTTGAATTCCCTTACTCTCACCAGATATGCTCCCACTGCACAGGAAAGGCTCCCACCCAGCTAACTCCCCAATCAGCTGAACAAGCTGCACCCAACATGGTTCTCAATCTATATTTAGCCCATGGAATTATACAAAGCAATTGCATTCTTCCACAGAAACCGCGGGCACATTACCCTCTCATTACTATAAAGCCTACTTCCCACAATCTCCGTGCTTGTTCACTCTATTCCTGAGTACCATACCTATATGCAATGACCATCTCTCTCAGGCTGTATCTGTGACTAATAAACTGCTGTCAATTTCATCTAGCCAGTGTCAGGTGTTGTGTTCAGCCATGCCATACTATTTAGGGTAGGGGATCCCTCCCTCACCCACCAGGGTGAATAGGAGGTTGTCAGAACATATGACACACACAAACACACACAGAAAAATGTTTCAATGGTCAAATCCAGATTCGCGTTTACTTTAGTATTCCTTAAACATCTTTATGTCTGAAGATTTTCGTAATAAAATGGTGAAGAAAAGATTTCTTGACAACTGTCAAACAATGGGGAAGAGGCAAAAATCTAGAGAAAACAATAAGCAAGATTTTGCTGGTACATTTTTACAGAATTCCTTGCAAAACAATAGGTTTCACTGATAACCAAAATAAGTCAGTTATTTCACATAGAGGTAATAAAAATCTTGATTTTTAATAAGCAGAATACTCACTAGAAGTTTTATAGAAGATTCAGTCAAGTAAGTCTCATTTTGTTAAAAAAAAAAAAAAGTCCGTATCTGAAGTGCCAGAGTTCATGCAATATTTTTCTTTTTAAATATATTTTTCTTCATGTAAAAATTCAAATATTAACAATTTTAGAGTATACAATTCAGTGAAGTTTAGTACATTCACAGTATTACGCAATCACCATCTCTATCTAGTTCAAAAACATTTTCATCATGCTAAAAGAAAACCCCATACATACTGTGCAGATGGTTTCCATTCTCCCCTCCCCTCTAGTGCCCAATAACCACTAATTTGCTTCATTTCTCTATGGATTTACCTATTCAGAGTATTTGATATAAATGAAAGTATAAAATGTGGAATTTACATTTGGCTTCTTTCAGTATAATGTTTTTGGGGCTCATTCATGCAACATGTCATCAGTACTTCATTCATTTGTATAACTGACCATTTATGTATTCATGTGTACATGCATGTAGCACATTTTATTTATTCATCCTTTGATAAGGCATTTGAGTTTTTTCAACCGAATGCTATTTTGGCTATTGTGAACAATGCTATAAAGCCGGGCGCGGTGGCTCAAGCCTGTAATCCCAGCACTTTGGGAGGCTGAGGCGGGCGGATCACGAGGTCAGGAGATCGAGACCATCCTGGCTAACACGGTGCAACCCCGTCTCTACTAAAAACACAAAAAATTAGCCGGGCGTGTTGGCGGGCGCCTGTATTCCCAGCTACTCGGGAGGCTGAGGCAGGAGAATGGCGTGAACCCAGGAGGTGGAGGTTGCGGTGAGCCGAGATCGCGCCACTGCACTCCAGCCTGGGGGACAGAGAAAGACTCCGTCTCAAAAAAAAAAAAAAACAATGCTATAAACATTCATGGACAAATATTTGGTTGAGTACCCGTTTTCAATTCTCATGGGTATTTTACTTAGGAATGGAATTCCTGGGTCATATGGTAAGTCTAGATTTAACTTTTTGAGGAACCACCAAAGGAATGGCATATTATCATGACAAATCAAAAGTTTCTGTGTGACACAAACTTGAAATATATAGTCATAAACTCACCTCATATAACCTCACATTTTTTTTCTTCCATTACTCTAATGTGTTGCTGGTTTTTAAATATTTTAGGTAAATCTTCTATAATCTTTGGATGTTTCAGAGTCATAAGGGTCTAGAAAAATGTAAACTTCTACTTATGATGGATCATCACAGTTGGCAAAAATACTACAAATGACAGTAAAAATAAGGAATTCACACTTACGTGGTATAATCCTTTAGACTCCTTAATAATGAGTCAAATTATGTATTACAAGACATTTTGATTCATAAGAAAAAACATTTTATTTGCACTTCATTGTATTATTTAACATCTTGTCTTACGTTGAGAATTTCTTTAACCCTGAAAATTGTCTCTTCATGTAATTCCAAATAAACAATAGTTTCTAAAGTCCATGTCACATAGTACAGTCCACAACACAACCCCTAAGATCCTTTGTCACTATTCGACTAATCCTTATTATATTCTTATTTTTCATATATTCAAAAGGAATATTTGACAATGAAATGTCTAATATTTATAGAATATCTCTGTAATCCTTTCTATAATAATTATGCAAAACCATTATAAAATTATATATACAGGCAAGTGTAATTACTTAAATCTAAAGTGCCATCACACATTTAAAAAGCCCTGACAATTACTATGACATTCCAGATCATAAGATGCTTCACAATTTAAGACATGGTAGGATGTGAAGAAGTGAATCCATGAAATAAAAAATAACATCACTGATGCTTTTACCACTTTCATTGCATTCATAAAATCTCTGTATGGAGCAAATTCTGCTCCTATATTTAAAAGCTTATGATGCTTAATGCTATCTAATCTTCCAGAGAAATTATTTCCTGTGACTATAACTGTAGCTTTTAGGTAAATGTATGAATCTGCTGAAGCAGAATAGATACGGCTCCATTAGGATTTTATACCTGCATTGAACCTAAGTATTATTGCCTTCTTTGAGAATAGGATCTCTCTGATAAGTGAGTTAAGGGGCAATTTAGGAGCTCCGAATTTTAAATAAAGAATTTTAGACAATCACTGCAATTCTTTCTTGCTATGCAATGGGTTTTGTGGCCAACGGCCAAGTTTAACTCTATCGTTTTCCCTTCTGATTTAAGTACCTGATGTATATGTCACTTTCAAAAGCTTTCCACATTCCGTTTCAGAAGGACCTATCTACTACATGAGTTTGCTGATATAATTAGTGACCTTTGGTATCTACATAAGGCTTTACCACATTTACTGCATTAATAGGGGTTTCCTCTGGTATAAGTTTGCTACAATAGGGAAGATAAACATTAATTGGGAAGACTTTATCACAATCACATTCACTGTATCTATGAGATTTCTCTCTTAAACAAAATATTCAAAGAGTTTTAACTTTCTGGAGAAGGTTCTCATTATAAAAATGTTCATCAGATTTTAATTTTTACCTGCAATGAGGTGTGATTCTTCTTAGATTTACTGCATTCACTCCATCTGTAGGGTCCTTCTCCTGAATGAATACCCTAATGTGTAACAAATATAATTTGAGAATGACTTATCATTTTCATTACATCCACAGGTGCTGCCTACTAAATGGAAAGCCTCTAATTTTTCTAATAAACTCCTTTGATAATCATTGCACTCATAATGACTCTCTCTCTTTTATTTATTTATTTTTTTGAGACAGAGTCTCACTCTGTCACCCAGGCTGGAGTGCATTTGCACTGGTGCAATCTCGGCTCCCTGCAACCTCCACCTCCTACGTTCAAGAGATTCTCCTGCCTCAGCCTCCTGGGTAGTTAGGATTACAGGTGTGCACCACCACACCTGGCTAATTTTTTTTTTTTTTTTTTTTTTTTTTAGTATTTTTAGTAGAGACAGGGTCTCATCATGTTGGCCAGGCTGGTCTCGAACTCCCAACCTCAAGCGATCCGCCTGCTTCAGCCTCCCAAATTGCTGAGCTTACAGGCATGAGCCAATGTGCCTGGCCAATGATTCTTCTTGGTTAGATCTCTATGGTAAACGATGGATATCTTCAAAAAATAAGGCTTAAAATACTCATTGCATCTATAAGGTTTCTCTCCCACAAGAGTTCCAAAAGGGCCCATTACAATCATAGTATTCATGGAACTTCTATTATGTCTGAGCTGATGTGACTAATCAAAAAAGCTTTCTCATATTCGAAGTCACTGCATGAAGGACTTTCTTCCTTTATGCTGGGGTTTCTGATGATTAATAATAGCTGATTTCTGAGTGAAGCTTTTTGACATTCACTGCATCTACAGGGCCTCTTTCCTGTGTGTTATCTGGTGACCAGTGAGAGTTGACGAAGTAGCAAATGCTTCCTTACAATCACAGCATTTATATGGTTTCTCTCCTGTATGAATTCTCTGATGTACAGTGAGACAGGATTTAACTATGTGGCTTTATTACACAGGCTACATTTGAAGAGTTTCTCATCTGTATAGATTCTGTTATATAATGAGTTGATTTATAGGACAAAAACTTCCCACATTCACTGTATCCATAAGATTTCATTCTTGCATGGCAAGTCTTGCGATGCTTGGTGAGACCTGTCTTTTTGGTGAAAGCTTGTTGACCTTAATTGCATCCATAGGGTCTCTCTCCTGTGTGAATTGGCTGATGAGTCATGAGATATACCTTACTGGAGAAAGCCCTATCACAGTCTGAGCATTCATATGATTTATTTCCTGTATGAGTTCTCTGATATACAATAAGATTTCCGTTTGATGTGAAGGCTTTATCACATACATTGCATTTGAAGGGTTTCTTACCTGCATGGGTTCTCTGATGTATAATAAAGTTTTTTTGGAGGCTAAAACCTTCCCACATTCACTGCATTCATGGGATTTCCTTACTGCATGATGAGTTTTCTTTTGATTGTTGAGATCCAACTTCCAGATGAAAGCTTCTTGACGTTCACTGCATCCATAGAGTCTTTCTTCTGTATGAATTCACTGATGCTTCATAAGCTGAGCCTTTTTCAAGAAGGCTTTCTCATAATCCAAGCAAGCATATGGTTTCTCTCCTGTGTGAGTTCTCTGATGTATAGTTAGCTGTGTTCTAACCATGAAGGCTTTATACAGACTTTGCACCTGAAAGGTCTCTCTTCTGAATGAGTTCTGAGATGCAAAATGAGGTTTGACTTCCAAGGAAAAGCTTTCCCACATTTATTGCATCCACAGAATTTTCCTTGTCTATGAAGAACTTTCTGATGATAACTGAGCTCAGATCTGGTCTTCAAAGCTGTTTGACATCGAATGCATTAATAGGCTATCTCTCTTGTGTGAATTCACTGATGAATCATGAGTAAAGCCTTTTTTGAGAAGGCTTTCTCACAATCTGAGAAAGCATATGGTTTCTCTCCTGTGCAGCGAGATGTGCCCTAACCATGAAGGCTTTATCACATACTTTGCAAATGAACGGTCTCTCTCCTGAATGATTTCTTTGATGTAAAATGAGTTTTGACTTCCAAGGGAAAACATCTTCACATTTACTGCATGTACAGAATTTCCCTTCTCTATGGTGAGTTCTCTGATGTTACACAAGCCCTGAATTTGTAATGAAGGCTTTTTGACATTGATTACATCAGTAGGGTCTGAGTCCTGTTTGAGTTTGCTGATGAGCAGTGAGCTTGAACTCACTGGGAAGGGCTCTCCTAAAATCATGATATTCCTGGGATTTGTTTCCTGCATGAGTTCTCTGAGGCATGGTCATGAGTAGTTTACAAGTATTCACTGCACATTCACTGCATCCATACGATTTCTTTCCAAAAAGAATTGGTTATAATTAGCAAGCTCTGACTTCTGGATGTTATGAAAGCTAGTGTACGCACAACAGAGTAAGTGAGGTAACAAGAAGAGGTCCAGAAAAAGGCTTGTTTTCCCATTTACTATTAAAAAAAATTAGTAAGATGGTTAAATTTGAGTAAGCTCTGTATTTTAAATAATAATACTGTATCGATGTCAACATTCTGATTTTGATCACGGTATTCCGATTATGCAAAAGACTGTCCTTCTTCCTATGAAATACACACTTGAGTTTTAGGGTAGAATTCAGAAAAACCATACGTACCTGTGTGTGGTGTGTGTGTATACATAAAATAAAGCAAATTGGTAAAATATCATATTTTGGGAAATTTGCAAAAATAATGTGCAAGAATTTTGTGTATTATTTTGGAATTTCTCATTAAGTCTAGACCATTTGGAGATAAGCATTTTCAAAAGAAGAAAAGAAAAATAAATAAAGATATTCATAAAAACATATGCAGGGACACTAAGTATAATGGGCTGAATGTAAAACAGATAAACAGTGTAATATTCACCCAATGCCATTCTGCACAGGACTCTGATTCTTGATCTAGGTGCTGGTTGCACAGTGTGCTGACTAGAAAGTTACCTAGCTGTAGAATTACATTATATGTATGTTATACCAAAACCTTTTTCATTAATAAGTAAACAAAAACATTTAGGCAGAAATCAGGGAATGTTCCCTTTAGGAGGATCCTGAAAAGAATTTGGATCTTGTGCTAACAGTAACAGGATGCCACTCCCAGTGATAGCAGGAGCAGGACGATATGTCCTGATTTCCAATTTAAAAGCAACATCCTGTGTGTATGTTTATCAGTAATTAACACTGACCACGTCTTAAATATTACGGCATAAGTATTTCTAGGCTTGCATCCTGTGAATGCGTGTAGATTTGCTACATCATATAGCATTTTTTAGACCATAATTTAGATCTTTCCATCCTCCAACTAAGACTTGCCTTTTTATATGAAGCTTTAATTACCTTCCACAACACTTTTGTCAAAACCTGAAGTCTTTAAGAATCAAAATGTTTCTGATGTTTATTCTAATGTTCAGGGATTTTGGAGGTGAGGGAATGGAAACATTGTCTCCTGCCCCTGACTCCCGCATTTATTTTTATAAATAAAAATAGCAAAATAAATTCATTAAGGGTATTATGTGGAGAACAGAAACAAGAGTAAAGGACTGAGAGTATATTAGATAAAACTATCATAATTTTGGCAAGAGATAATGGACACCGAAGCTTGAGTAAAAATAACTGTTAGAGAAAGGAGTAGAGGACCTCGAGATATAAGGACAAAGTAAAGACTAAACTTGCTGAACGGACTGCATTTGTGGGATGAGTGAAATGGTGAAGCAAAGATGACCTGAAATTTGAGTTAGCTATTAGATCTCCAAGAAATTCCCAGGCAAATGTAGGAGAAAAAGGAAATATCTAGCCTGTAGAGAGAAATCTGTGAGTCATCGGCATATAAATAGTATTGCTAAGTCCATGAAATCAATGAGGTCACACTGGGAACAAAGAAAAGAAATTACCAATGATGAAGCACCCTTATGCTCTCTGACTCTGAAGGCTTTAGGGGAAGATGCCCAGAGAATGGAAAAAGTCCATCCATCAGGCTCAAACAACCGAGTATCAAGAAAAGAGGCCAATTAAGTCTTAGGAACCAACATCTGTGGGAAGCAAGATAGAATAAAGTCTTCTCAGCTCTTCACATAAAGATAAGGGCAGTCAACCTGTTTCACTGATTCATTAATTCTGCATGCAACAGTCAATGAACTTTCCCAAAGATTTCTTTTCTTTTCTTTTCTTTTGAGATGGAGTTTCGCTCGTCACCCAGGCTGGAGTGCAGGGGCGCAATCTCGGCTCACTGCAACCTTCGCCTCCTGGGTTCAAGTGGTTCTCCAGCCTCAGCCTCTGGATGGAGTAGCTGGGATTACAGGGCGCCTGCCACCACGCCCAGCTAATTTTTTATTTTTAGTAGAGAGAGGATTTTGCCATGTTGGCCAGGCTGGTCTCGAACCTCTGACTTCAGGTGATCCACCCATCTCAGCCTCCCAAAGTGCTGGGATTACACGCATGAGCCACCATGCCCAGCCTTCCCAAAGATTTCTAACACCATATTTACAGGAACACACTATGGTGAGCACTCCCACCTTCTAGGTTGCTTTTATACATTCTCATATGATTCACTGAGGTCTGTAGGAAATACAAAAATCAGACCAAATACACTTACCCCAGGGTAAAAGGTAGTGCTGTGATGATGTGTCGATAGTGAGAATCTGAGTCAATATAAAGAGAGAAAAAGGTACATTTTATTTGAAATGCCAACCAAAAGAGAGCCTCATCAATTATTGAGGTATCTGTAGTCACCTTCAAAGTCTTAGCCCTGTTAAACACATTTGGAAGGAGTCCACCCCTCATGCCAGCTACTTGACTTTCCAGGTCTCCCGTCTTGTTGGTTCTCACTCAACCTGAAATGCACTGACCTTTCATTTTATCCTCTATTCTCCATGACTCTTCTCCATGTTTGAAATTAAAGATCACTGGCTGAGCGCGGTGGCTCACGCCTATAATCCCAGCACTTTGAGAGGCTGAGGCAGGCGGATCATGAGGTCAGGAGATCGGGACCATCCTGGCCAACATGGTGAAACGCCAGCTCTACTAAAAATACAATAATTAGCTGGGTGTGGTGGCATACACCTGTAATCCCAGCTACTCAGGAGGCTGAGGCAAGAGAATTGCTTGAACCCGGGAGGCAGAGATTGCAGTGAGCCGAGATGGCGCCACTGCACTCCAGCCTGGTGACAGAGCGAGATTCTATCTCAAAAAAAAAAAAAAAAAAAAATTTAAGCTATCTGGTTTGGTAGCTTGAGAGCCTGTTCACGGGAAATGACAAAGACTTGAACACTTATAATTGGGCTTGATGGGAGGTGTCTATGAACAGCACAGAAATGTTTCTGGACACACTTTCAGCTTGGCAGATTCAACATCTACTATGGCAGAGGTTGCAGTGAGCCGAGACTGCACCACTGCACTCCAACCTCGGTGACAGAGCAAGACCCTGTCTCAAAAAAAATTAAAAATAAAAAAAGTAAAATAAATAAATAAGAGAACCACCCCCAGCTGACAGCCAGCAAAGAAACAAATCTCACAATTAGTCTGCCAACACCCTGATTAAGCTTGGAAATGGATTCTTCCCAGAGTCTTCCAATAAGAGCCCTGTTGGCTTGACTTCAGTCTTTGAAACCCAGATCAAAGAAACCAGTCAAGCCAATCCAGACTTCTGACCTAAACAACTGTGAGATAATAAATTTGTGTTGTTTCAAGCTGCTAAATGTTTGTGAGAATCTGTTTTGGCATCAACAGAAAATTAATACATTACTGACACCAGAAACATCAGAAACAGGCCAGTTGTGGTGGCTCATGCCTATAATTCCAGCACTTTGGGAGGCTGAGGTGGGCAAACCACCTGAGGTCAGGAGTTTGAGACTAACCTGGCCAACATGGTGAAATCCCATCTCTACTAAAAATACAAAAATTAGCCAGGCATGGTGACACACACCTTAATCCCAGCTACTCAGGAGGCTGGGGCAAGAGAATCACTTGAACCCAAGAGGCAGAGGTTGCAGTGAGCCAAGATCATGTCACTGAACCTGGGTGACAGAGTGAGACTCTGAAAAAAAAAAAAAAGAAAGAAAGAAAAAAATAAACAAAGAAGGAAAGAAAGAAAGAAAGAAAGAAAGAAAGAAAGAAAGATCAGAAACAACTTAAGTACATCATACATTCTTACATATTTATTCACCTGTATTCAAACTTAAGGCACTCTGTTTGAAGCTACATTTCCTCATTCTACCTTTGTCTAAACCTTGATTTTAGGTTTCTGTTTAGTTTTCCTTACATTTTTAAATTAGAAATGTATGTATTTCCATTTAATAGTTATTTGTCTTAAGCCTTGCAAAGCCACTGGAAAGAAAGGCAAAAGTAAAAAGCAAAACCTCACCAGGGCTTTTATCGTTTTCTTTGGTTCTTAGGAAAAGGCTATCATTTTTAAGGTATGATCTAGCTGTTGTCTTTTCTGATTCTGAACATCTGACAAAAGATCTCTTATCAAGAGTAAAGAAGATATTTCAGAGAGAGGCCCAGCTTTTAGAATTGTGACAATTACTCAATTTCCCTCCCTTAATGAAGGACAACTTTTTACAAACACAAAGCTGGCAGGGCATGGTAGCTCACATCTGTAATCCCAGCACTTTGGGAGGCTGAGGTGTGCGGATCACAAGGTCAGAAGTTCGAGACCAGACTGGCCAAGATGGTGAAACCCCGTCTCTACTAAAAATACAAAAAAAAAAAAATTAGCCGAGTGTGGTGGCAGGCGCCTGTAATCCCAGCTACTCAGGAGGCTGAGGCAGGAGAATCACTTGAAACTGGAAGGTGGAGGTTGCAGTGAGCCACAATTACGCCACTGCACTCCAGCCTGGGCAAAAGAGCGAAACTCTGTCCCAAAAAAACAAAAAACAGAAACAAACAAACAAACAAACAAAACAAAGCTAGAGTTGGAAAAAGCCCTCAGAGGTCAGACTAATCAGCACCAAGGAGGAATTTCCAGTCCTCTACCCTCACCCCTAAATACAGATACAGAGAAAGGCAATGAGAACCTGGATTGTCTTCTCCCTTGCATGAGATTAGAGCCAGGTAAGTTCTGGTTGGAGAGCTGACACTGGATTTCTACTCTGAGGTCTGGCAGGTTCTAGAATCTACAGACCCAAGTTCTAAATTGGGAATCAAGACAAAGTGGATGGAATCTGTAAATCTGTGCACCTGGAGTTGTAAGTTTTTAAGTGTGTCAAATTTCTTTATACATAAATCATCTTCCCACTTGTAAGAGAAGTTCTATTTAAAAGTTGCTGACTTAGTCCTCAAAGCACTGCATTGTAGACACTGTTCTAGAAGCTTTCTGTTAACAGCGATGCAGTTGTTAATAGGCCAGTTCTGGACACCCCATAGGACACACAGACAGCTACACACCTAAAAAAGTTTCATCTGGGGTGTAAAAGGAGAAAGTCAGCAGAGTAAGGTTAAGTAAGACCCATTCCCTGAGTTCCCTCCCCAGCCTCCAACATGGGATCCATCTGGCCCATGCGAGCAGGAAGAACAAGGGCAAACATGTCCCACCCAACAATGGGATTCTGTAGGGCTGCTTCCCATCTCAGCCAAACAGCAGGGCAGACTCACCAAGAACCAACTGGGTTTGACCCACCAAAGTCTGCCCCGGCCAGAGCAGAACTGCCAGATGAACTTAGAATTACTATGCCCAAGGCCAATTCCCTCATAATGCTGCCTACAGAAGCCCCAGCAAGCACTGGCTAAGGTTCTGACTACTACCCTCCTCAACTGCCTTGAACACCCAGATAGAATTCATGCACGTGTGTGGGGGAAAGAAAGATAGATCAGACTGTTACTGTGTTTACAAAGAAAAAGGAAGACATAAGAAACTCTATTTTGATCTGTACTAAGAAAAATTCTTCTGCCTTGAGATGCTGTTAATCTATAACCCTAGCCCCAACCCTGTGCTCGCAGAAACATGTGCTGTATTGACTCAAGGTTTAATGGATTTAGGGCTGTGCAGGATGTGCTTTGGTAAAAATGTGTTTGCAGGCAGTATGTTTGGAAAAGTCATCACCATTCTCCAGTCTCGAGTACCCAGGGACACAATACACTGCGGAAGGCCGCAGGGACCTCTGCCCAAGAAAGCCTGGGTATCGTCCAAGGTTTCTCCCCACTGAGACAGCCTGAGATATGACCTCGTGGGAAGGGAAAGACCTGACTGTCCCCCAGCCTGACACCCATAAAGGGTCTGTGCTGAGGAGTGAAAGAGGAAGGCCTCTTTGCAGCTAAGAGGAAGGCATCTCTCTCCTGCTCATCCCTGGGAATGAAATGTCTCCGTGTAAAACCCAATCATACATTCTATTTACTGAGATAGGAGAAAACCGCCTTATGGCTGGAGGTGAGACATGCTGGCAGCAATACTGCTCTTTACTGCACTGAGATGTTTGTGTAAAGTCAAACATAAATCTGGCCTATGCGCACATGGAGGCACAGCACCTTTCCTTAAACTTATTTATGACACAAGAGTCCTTTGCTCACGTTTCCTGCTGACCCTCTCCCCATCATTACCCTATAGTCCTGCCACATCCCCCTCTCCGAGATGGTAGAGATAGTGATCAATAAATACTGAGGGAACTCAGAGACCAGTGCCGGTGCGGGTGCTCCGTATCCTAAGCACTGGTCCCCTGGGCCCACTGTTCTTCCTGTATACTTTGTCTCTGTGTCTTATTTATTTTCTCAGTCTCTCGTCCTACCTGATGAGAAGCACCCACAGATGTGGAGGGGCTGGCCCCCTTCAATGTGGAGAAAAATGGCCAAAGGCAGATGTGTGCCAGAAACCCCTACAGGGGCTAAACAGTCAAGACACACCAGCCGCTAACTAGAATAAGTTGTTAGGCCTCCTAACTATACTTCCCATAAATCTCAACTGCCCAGTACAGGTGTCTCAGGCACTGCCCATGGCCAAACTACACTTCCTAGGAAGCTCAGCAGCCTTGCTCAAAAGCCTCAGTCCCAGAAAAGGCAAAGAGGGGCTAAACACCGGGTAGACTACACTCCACAAATTCAGCTGAGCTTGCTTCTCCCTCTCAGGGAACCTGGTGCCGATTGCTGGCAATTGCCTCCTTCTGGTCCCTCCCTGGGAGGATGAACATCCTAGGGGCATTGGGTCCAGTGTGTAGACTGAGCTTCATCTGCCCCTTGTTCAGGTGGGGAGAACCCATCAGTAAATTATAGTTTTTGTAATCCACTTGATTCATATGGGACATTTATAGCAGCTATTTCTAACATCCTTTTCTGCTATCAGTGTACCACTTCTGGGTCTCTACTGAGTTTTCTTCATGTTATGGGGTTATATTTTCCTGCTTCTTTGCACACCTGGGTAAGTTTTGATTGGATGCCAGACATGGTCAATTACTGACTACTGACTGATAGATTGCTTTCTACTTCTTCATTAGTCTCTGTCTGGAAAACTGCTGACTTGGAAAGTATGGCCTTTTCATGGCTTGCATGTATGCTTTGTGAGGAGGGTTCAAGGCAGCCTTTACTATAGAGCAAATCTGAGCCACCCACAGAAGCAATACTCCTTACTTGAGGTCCACTGTGATTCTCCAAATGTTAGGAGGCATTTCCATTCCAGCTGGTGGAAATGCCGATTACTCCCAACCTTGTGTATAATCCAAGGATTTTTCTCAGTGTTCATTTCTTCCTGTTCTTCCTCCAGCCTAGGGGGGGTTTCCTCACATACATAAGCTGATTATGACTCAAAAGGCGTGTGGGGGAAACTCTATAGAACTCTCAATTCTTGAGTGCAGCTCTTCTCCAATAATCCAACTCATGAATTTGGGCCACCTTGAATTCCTCAAACCCTAAACTCTGTCTCAATTCAGAGAGATGGATGGGATCTGCTTGGGTTTCTCCTCTCAATCCTGCAGACTGGAAACTTCCTCCAGGCACTAAGCTGGGGCAATCATAAGGCTCATTTCATTGTTTCCTTTCTCTCATGGAAAGCTGTCCTGAGCCCTTTACTTCTCAATGTCTGATGAAGTTCATTCATATGTTTTGTGCATCTTTTTTAGATATTTAAGGCAGGAGATTATATACATTAGACATTTACTGTAAAAGAAAAAGGGACTGTTTGGGTTGGCTATGAAAAAGTTAGTCAATATCCAGGTGCATTATGTCATATGCATTCCGTACTCATAATAAAGTATGTTAGATTTTTTCCCCCTTTTTTAGAAACAGAGTCTTATTAACTGTCACCCAGGCTGTAGTGCAGTGGCACGATCATAGCTCATTACAGTCACTCAGCCTAGAACTCCTGGACTCAAGCAATCATCTTGCCTCAGCCTTCCAAGTAGCTGGGACTATAGGCACACACCACCAAGTCCAGCTATTATTATTTTTTTTTTTTTGTAGAGATAAGTCTCGCTATGTTGCCCAGGGTGGTCTCAAACTTCTGGGCTCAAGTGATCTTCCTGCCTTGGCCTCCCAAAGTGCTGAGATTACAGGTGTGAGCCACTGTGCCTGGCCAGGTAGGTTAATTTATATAATTTCAGAATAGATACAAATTTATGTTTAGCAACATTTCAAGCATCATAAATCTCATGTTCTTTTTGGACATTTAGGAGTTATTTTCCAGTGCTGATGTGATTTTAACATTTCAAGAGCATCTATAATGCTCACATATAACAATCATAGCATAAGATTCTCTGATTATAGAATAAAATGTTAACATACTTGGATCATAATAAGATAGGGAGATTATCCTGGCTTATCTGGGTTTTCACAGTGTAATCACAAGGGTCCTCAAATATGGAAGAGGGAGACAGAACACTCAAGTGTCTGAGTGATGTAAGACTGACTGGCCATTGCTGGTTTTGAAAGGAGGCCCCAAACCACAGAATTTGGGCAGCTTCTAGAAGCTGGAAGGGCAAGGAAAGATGCTCCCCTAGAGCCTTCAAAAAGAAAAGCAGCCCTGTCAACAGCTTGATGTAGCCCCGTGAGATGCATTTGGACTTCAGACCTCCAGAACTGTAAGATAATGATTTTGTGTTGTTTTAAGCCATTAAATCTGTGTGTGTTTGGTGCAGCACTCACAAGAAACTAACACAATTTTACTTCCATATTTGTTATATTCATAGGTTTTTGTTACATAATACCATTCCTGGGGTTCAAGATTTCATTAAACACGTCCCTCCAAGACTCTCAAGACATAAAAGTATGATACATGAGTTAATTTGGGGAGTTGCCATCATTTCTTACTTTCAAGAGTTTTTCTTTTCTCTAAATTCTCCCATATTTTACTAAAAATGTTTTCCATATCCATTGCCTCTACAGTTGTCTATGTTTCTTTGGCACATGAGGCACAATTTAGCGCTAAATGCACCATCACAATCTTTCATAAATATTCCTGTAAGAATTCTTTTGATACCAATTGAGATATCATCTCCAGGTAAAGACTTCCTCATAACAGCTGCATTTCTACCCAACATGATTTCAATGGCGTTCAACAGGTTTGACTTCTCACTGAAATGTCCTCCACAGCCACTGCCTCCCCAGTGTTTCAGCCCTAAATGAGCTCTCTGGCATATAATGGCTGGAGGATTCCTACTAAAGATTTTCCCACCTTTCTGGTATCAGAAGATTTATTCTTATACAATATCTGTAAGATACAAGATATAATTTATTACTGATGGGGCCACATTCACTTCATTCGTGAGGCTTATTCTCTGTTCAAATTCCTGATTAACTACAAAGGCTTGATTTCTTGGAAAAGGTTGTTCCACAATCACTACATTTCTGCCCACCAGGCACTCACTCCTGTTTAACAATGGCGGGTTTCCTGAGGAAGGCATTTCTATAGGTACTGTGTTCAGTGAATTTATGGCTGTCTCTCTTATGTGAGTTTTCTTATGTTTAATGAGGACTGACATGTGGGCAAAGGCTTTGCCACATTCGCTGCATGAATATGGTCTCTCTCCCGTGTGAGTACGCTGATGCTGAATGAGCTTCGACTTGCTTCTAAAGGCTTTTTCACACTCACTACATTCATAAGGTTTCTCTCCTGTATGAATTCTCTGATGTCTGGTCAGGTCTGACTTAAAATAGAAGGTTCTTCCACAATCACTGCATTTATAAGGCTTATCTCCTGTGTGAAGTCTCTGGTGTGCAATGAGGTATGCCTTCTGAGAAAAGGCTTTCCCACACACACCGCACCCATAGAGTTTCTCTCCAGTATGGGATCGCTGATGTCTATTGAGCCGGCACTTCCAGCTGAAGGCTTTTTCGCATTCGCTGCATCTGTAGGGTTTCTCTCCCGTATGGGTTCTCTGATGGACCATGAGCTGTGACTTTCTGGAGAAGGCTTTTCCACATTCACTACATTCATGGGGCTTCTCTCCTGTGTGAGTTCTCTGATGCTCAGTGAGCTGAATCTTCCTCATGAATGTTTTCCCACATTCACCACATCCATGGGGTTTCTCTCCTCTTTCAGTTTTCTGATGTTGAATAAGCTGTGCTTTCCTGGAGAAGGCTCTCCCGCACACACTGCATTCATGTGGTTTCTCTCCTGCACAAATTTTTTGTAGGTCATTGAGCTGTGATTTAGGGCTGCTGGGTTTAACACATCTATGGTATTTAACTCCAATAAGAGTTTTGTAACACTTGATATGGAGGCATGATTTCCCATATCCACCAAATGCATCAGAATCTTTTCCTGCATATCCTCTATTCTGGATAACAAAACCTAAATGAGATTTCAAACTTTTACAATGCGAGCCAAACTTACCGTGTCTTTATATTAAAGGAACAATGCTCTTACATAAACCAAACTTATTTCCAAGGGCATAACTTTGTTGACATCTTTCAAAATGTTTAAGCTCATTTTGGTTTTCTGGGTACCACTGCATATGGTCAACCCCCCAAATTTCTTCTAGGAAAAAGAACAATACGAACATCCATGATAATTTTTTGTGAAGGTGGCAGAAGGTGCAAAAATGCCATGGTTTTGGCTGGCTTTTATAAGATCTCAGTCTCAGAGTAATGTACCTCACACTCTGTGAAAAAGGATGATACTATAAAACAGCAAAAGGAAAATACAGCAACTTTAGCAACAACAATGGATACTCTATAATGAATCAATACAACTTGGGATGCCTCCCAAATCAGACATTGCAAATGGAGACAGAATAGAAACAAATATTTGGAATAAATCAAAAATAGATGGAGGGAATGGATGTATTCACCCAACAAACACTGAATAGACTGGTATTTGGGATACTACAGTGACTAATAATTATTCTCTCTCTCCATGAACCTGTCATTCAGGTAAAGACAGAGAATCAACAGGTATGCAAAGAAGTAAGAAAATTACAGAATGTGAAGAACAGTACAAAGGAAGTGGCTCACATCATAGGGTAAGAAAGAGCAATGTTATGCAAAGAACAAAATAAAGAACATTCCAAGAAAAGGGAACAGCCAGTGTGAAAACCCAGAGGCAGAAAAAACTTAAGTATGATAAAAAAAAAAAAAATGCAAGAGAAGCTGGTTTACCTGGAATATCCTGAGCTTGAGTGAAGTAGAAATACAAAAGTTTGGCAAGGCTGGCAGAATTAAAAACATAAAGATTTTGGAGGAAGACTTTGTTAGAAACTGGAATTTATGCTAAGAACAACGGCAGTAAGCCACCAAACATTTTTTGCCAAGAAAACATGTTCTGAATTGACAGTTCCAAAACATGACTGTTCCATGGAGAATGAATTGAAAAGATGAAATTATAGAAGGGAATATGCTGGAGGTTATGGCAGAATTCAGATGGCTTGATCAGGAATAATTACAATGGAGATGGAGAAATGTGAAAAAAACAAGAACATAAGTATGGAGAAAGAAAAGATAGGATTCACTCTTAGAACAAATGTTGCCAGTAGAAAAGTGAAGAATTGAGGATAACTGCTCAATATGTGGCTTAAACACCTATGTAGGTGCTGGTGCCATTTAATAAAATGAGGGTAAAAGCAGCCTCATACCAACCAGTGAAATACATACACAAAACAATGTATGACCATTACTAAGTTAGTGTAGCATGGACACAAAGGAGACAAAAAGTCAGAAAAGCAGGTGGCCAGGCGCAGTGGCTCACGTCTGTAGTCCCAGCACTTTGGGAGGTTGAGGTAGGTGAGAGGAGTTCGAGACCAGCCTGGTCAACATGGTGAAACCCTGTCTCTACTAAAAATACAAAAAAAAAAGATTAGCCAGGCGTGGTGGCAGGTGCCTGTAATCTCAGCTACTTGGGAGGCTGAGGCAGGAGAATCCCTTGAACCCAGGAGATGGAGGTTGCAGTGAGCTGAGATCGGGCCACTGCACTCCAACCTGGGCAACAAAAGCAAAACTCTGTCTCAAAAAAAAAAAAAAAAAAAAAGAGGGAGCTCCAAATGTGCCCTGGAATAGTCAAAAACTAGTTCTTCGAAGTAAAACAAGAGCCGACAGTGAAAGAGGGCAGTATCTGGATGTAAAAATGCAACATGATCAAATGCACAGACGTCATTCCTCATGTTATTTGACATTATCTGTAGCATTCAATAAAATATATGCCTTCCTCCTCCTTGGAATAATTTTGTTACTTATTTCATGGACATCTTCTGACTCTCCTACCACAACCCTGATACTTTTTCTACGTGGCAGAGTTCTCCTCTTTTGAATCTCTGAATATATGTGGACCTCTTCTTTCTTCAAGCAACACTCACTCCTCGTGTCTTCTCATCAAGTTCCAGTGCCTTGATGGCCCCTGCCCAGAGGGGATTGAAGCCATCACATCAAATGGAACTCACAGAACAATGGAAGTCAGTCAAACGTGCAGCAATGGAGGTGATGAGAACCTCTATTACCATGGCCTACTGTGAGGTGGGACTTGAGAGTGGAGTGTTCAAAACAATAAAAATTAACAGGAGCAGCTAAGATTTTCAGACATAGAACAGAGTAAACCGAGAAGACTCAAGGCAACTCCAAGGTGACCGGGCACCGGAGTGGTGAGCAATACGGCAGAGCCTAAATATAATGCACAGGGAGGGAAAGGATTTTCCAGGAGGAAAGAGAATCCCAGTTTCTAACCCTGAAGCCGAGGGAAGAAGAATTTCACAGAATACTCATCCTGGGTGCTGGCAAAATAGAGAATAAGAAGGCAGGTGAGATTACAGAAAAGGAATATCTGCATGAAGCTATTTGTCAGAAGACAGAGCTGAAATCTTTAGTATATATGAGTATACTACATGATGGTAGAAACATCTGGGAGAAAGGAGGATTCTGGTTTCACATACTGGAAGAAGGAAATATTCGGAGAGCTGTCCTGGCGGCTGGCGACACACAGCAGGTTAGAGTGCAGATGAGACATTAGTAGCAGACATGTTAATTTGCGAGTCTCCAGCAGGGGCCAGAGAGCTCAGGCCCTGAGAGTGAATTAAACTTCTACCAGGAGAATCAGCAGAAGATAAAAAAAAAAAAAAACAAAACAGAAGCTGGAAGGGTGGGGAGCAGTGGGTGAGTAAGTTGACAGAGATGCCCTGAGAGACAAGGTGTGGGGGCTCTGACGTGAGCTAAGGTGAGGTGATTTTCAGTAAAGGAAATCAGGCCTTTCCAGAGAGGCCAGGATATGCTTTTAAGCGACAGAAGTGGTAAAAGTAACACAATCCAGCCAAGCGTAGTGGCTCACGCCTGAAATCCCAGCACTTTGGGAGGCCAAGGTGGGCGGATCATGAGGTCAGGAGTTCGAGACCAGCCTGGCCAATGTAGTGAAACCCCATCTCTCCTAAAAATACAAAAAAATAGCCAGGCCTGGTGGCCGGTGCCTGTAATCCCAGCTACTCGAGAGGCTGAGGCAGGAGAATCACTTAAACCTGGGAGGTGGAGGTTGCAGTGAGCCAAGATTGTGTCATTGCACTCCAGCCCCGCCAACGGTGCGAGACTCCGTCTCAAAAAAAAAAAAAAAAAAAAAAAGGCAATGCAATCCAGCTGGGTTACGAGGGGAATTTCAAAGCAAGTAAGGAAGGAGCAAAAGTCAGGAGCAGGCTGGGAAGAATGGAACCAGGGAAGAATTCAAGGTCTTCGATGACATGGACTGAAATCAGATCCAGAAAACAGAAGAAAGGAAGACATTATCCTTGAGAGCCGGCTCTATTAGGGATGGACACAGATGCAGAAAGGCTGATTAGGTTTCTGGGCCACCAACTACCGTAAAGTCCTCTAAAGAACACTCTAAAAGCATCAACCCTTCTCCGACCAGCTGGGATTTTCATGCCATTTCTCCCCATTTTCTTAGTTTTCACTCACTTACCTGGACAGGTTTGACTGTGGGCTGCTCCTTCTACTATCCATGGGGGTTCTCCTTGCTCCAACTTGAAGAGCGAATCTGGCTTGGTGACTTGATACCCTATAAATGGGAGATCACTGAACACTTGGCACGTGTGCTTGGGGAATGGATGAAGATGGAGAGGGTTATGTCTCAGGAACCATGGCATTTGCACTTTGATAAAGTAAAAATCTTTCACTCAGTAAAGGAGCACAACCACTTGGTGCCAGGGAGGAAAATACAAGTCTACAACACACTCATACCCATTGGGATGGCTACTATCAAAAACAAAACAAAAAACAAAGTAACAATTGTTGGCAAACGTGGAGAAACTGGGACCCTGTGTACTCTTGATGGGAATGTAAAATAGTACTGACATTGTGGAAGACTATTCCTCAAAAAATTAACAATGGAATGACCATATCACCCAGCAATTCCACTTCCGGGTATATACCCCAAAGAATGGAAAGCAGGGTCTCAAAGAGATATTTGTACACCCATATTCATAGCAACATGAGTCACAAGCGCTAAAACGTGGAAGCAACCTAGTGTTCCTTAACAGATAAGTGCATAAGCAAAAGGCGGTATATACATACAAAAGAATATTATTCAACCTTAAAAAGGAAATTCTGGCACATGCTACAACATGGATAAACCTTGAGAACATCATACTAAGTGAAATAAGCCAGACACAAAAAGACAGACACTATATAATTCCACTTATATGAGGTACTTAGAGAAGTCAAAATCCTAAAGATGGAAAGTGAATGGTGGTCACCAGGGGCTGGGGAGAAGTTGGGGAATGGGTAGTTGTTGTTTTATGGGTACAGAGTTTCAGTTTTAGAAGACAGAAGGTAGTGTTGGTGGGTGCATAACACTATGAGCACTATGAGTGCATTTAACCCACTGAACTGCACGCTTATGGTTAAGACAATGAATTTTATGTTATATATTTTACCACAACAACAAAAAATCTGTAACATACAATGCTTTAGTCTAAACCATTAAATATTTACGGGACCGTACAGTGGTCACCAAATAAGAAAGAAAAGGTAAGTGACTGCAATGCTGTCCTTACCTACTGATACTAGGTTGCTGTAGTTCTCCAACATTACTTCCTTGTACAAGACCTTCTGAGACTGGTCCAAAAACTGCCACTCCTCCCTGGTGAAGCCCACAGCCACATCTTCGAATGACAATGACCCCTATAATAACAATTCTAATGCAATCTGAGGTGGATAACAATAGATGATGCGGAAAAGAGGGATGGGGACATGTCTTGATCCTTTTCTCCATGACAACTTATGCACACCATGACTATTTCACATACCAAAGGACCATGGAATTCCACCAATTCTTCCTACCCTAAAAAAGCACTAAGGCAGTACTTGCATAGATATGAAACAACGTGTAATAAGAATATTCATTATTCCTTTGTTTCTCATAATGAAAAACTTACCAATAATCTAAATGTCTATCAAAAGCAGACAGGGTTAAATTACAGCACCTCCATGCTATAATATAATACAAAAATGTTAAAATCAATGAGGCAGATGTATACATGCCCACATGACTATCAATGATCTCCAAGGCAGTCTCTTAAATGCAAAAAATTAAGCTCCCAAATAGTATATGATCTAAGACATATTTTAAAAATGTAATAATATGGCTGGGCGTGGTGGCTCACACCTGTAATCCCAGCACTTTGGGAGGCCGAGCAGATCACAAAGTCAGGAGATTCAGACTATCCTGGCTAACACAGTGAAACCCCGTCTCCACTAAAAATACAAAAAATTAGCTGGGCATGGTGGTGGGCACCTGTAGTCCCAGCTACTCGGGAGGCTAAGGCAGGAGAATGGCATGAACCCGGGAGGCGGAGCTTGCAGTGAGCCAAGATTGCGCCACTGCACTGCAGCCTGGGCGACAGAGCGAGACTCCGTCTCAAAAGGAAAAAAAAAAAAGTAATAATATGGCTGGGTGTGGTGGCTCACGCCTGTAATCCCAGCACTTTGGGAGGCTGAGGCAGGGGGCTCATGAGGTCAGGAGTTCGAGACCAGCCTGGCCAACATGGTGAAACCCCCATCTCTACTAAAAATACAAAAATTAGCGGGGTGTGGTGGCACGCACCTGTAATCCCAGTTACTCAGGAGGCTGAGGCAGGAGAATTGCTTGAGCCCAGGAGGCGGAGGTTGCAGTGAGCCAAGATTGCACCATTGCACTCCAGCTCTGGGCGACACAGCAAGACTCCATCTTGGGGGAAAAAAAAAGTAATAATATTTACAATTACATATGTATAAGTATACACATGTATGTATACAGAAATGTACATAAATATAAATATATCCTACCAGATGTCAATCACAGGGAGGAACTAGATAGAGACCCAAACTATGAACACTTATTTATTATCCTTTGGGTTGAAGTTTGGGCAGAAAAAGGGTGAAAGGAGATACTGTCTTTTGATACAAATGCTTCTGTTTGCTTGAATCTCTTGCGTGCAAATGTAGCCATGTATCATTTCAGTAACTAAACATAGAAAAAGCAGAACAAGCAGAACTGGCGCTTTGTTTTTTGAACCTGGAGTTAAGAAGGTAAGAAAGAAGCACTGTCAGTATCTGCATTCCAAGTTGTTACCAAAGAATGGAGCTGTTAGTTGTCTCCTGCTATATCAATAACAAAAATCTGGATGAGAGAATTCTTCTTCATGGAGGATCATTCAAAGGTCAAGCAGCCCATTCATTCTATTGGATACTCCAGGCTTTATTACTGGGCAAAGTCAGATGACCAGAAGCCTCTATTTTCAAGGCACACTATTTTCGACGAATTTTGTCCAATCCAGTTTTCCTTTGGCATTACTCCTTAGCTTACCCCACTAAACAGTAGGAAAAAGCCAAAGAAAACATCCCATGCCTTTATTACAAGGCTAACTTTGAGGATACTGTCAACCACAAAAGCTCTCTGAAGGAAAGAAATTTCTCAAGATCTAACAGCAATGACACATTTACCTCCCCTGAAGAACTGCCTTGCTCTCTCCTCACAGACATTACAATCGTGGCATTTTTCAAGTGTTTCCTGTTATTTCAGCTGCCAAAAAAAAGGAGACAGTTTAAAGCAGAGAAAACCCACAGGGTCTTAACAGTCACTTAGCTATGCTCCGACATTAAGAACTTGGCACAAACCCCCTGATCCATATATCTCGTTTCTTAATTTGCCAGGATTTTAAGATTCCAACTTAAACTTATTTTCCCACAGATCCTGATTTTTATCAGCATACACTATCTCATTCAACCAGACTGTCTTTTACAAGCTTCCACAGACCCATTGGGAAACAAAGGACAAAATAGGTAAAACAAACCTCACCTGGGCCTTGGCCATTTCCTTCAACTCTTAGGGGCTAGCAACTCTAGGATGTTCTCTCTCTTCTGTCTATTCTGGGCCTTCCCAGAAGTTGTGGTCAGGTATCATCTCAGGTCAAGCTACCACTGGAAACAATGATCTTCCCCAGCCTGGAAGCTCTTTCTTCCATTACTGAAAACATCTTGTTCCTATAGGCTAGAACCTGTGGATTCAAGACCAAATTCAATGATAAGAAGACATGTTCCCAGGATCACAAGTCTCCAGTTGCCATCTGGACTCACATTAACATCAGGTTCCAATATTTCATCTGTCTCCTTAACACCCTGGAAGCCATTACATCATGGGGCAGTGATCCAGAGGAAGATATGGAATGGGCAAGAGGAATGCCTTTTTTTTGGTTATGTCAGAAATAGAGTGGATGTGAAACAGGAGAAAGTAAACAAAAACCACCTTATGGTCTTGTCCACTGCCAAGTTCTCACATATATCAGTTTTAGGTAAGACAATGAAGGAAGTGGTAAAGCCAGGCATGGTGGCATGTGCCCTAGAGTTCCAGCTATTGTAGAGGCTGAGACGGGTGGATCTCACCTGAGCTCCAGAGTTCAAGACCAGCCTGGACACATGCCAAGACTGTCTCTAAAAATAAAAACATAAAAGAAGTGGTGGCTCAGGAAACTGACTTAAAATCACCACCGGCAGCCACATGCTCCTAAATTTTTTGTTTATTGCACTGTCTTACTAACCATACAAACCATGAGCACTGTCTTACTAAACCCTCAATACTACTTTATAGGGTACTCATTACTATTTCCATTTTAAACATGAGTAAGCTGAGGCTTGCTGAGACAAAGTGTGTTGTGCAGGTTAACATTCTTCCTAATTAGTAGCATGGGAACTTGAATCTACATCTGGCTCTCTCCCTTGTAACACTTCCCTCCTACAACAGCCTCACAGTGCAGATTTGTTCTCTTTCCTACCCACTTTTAGAACTTTACTTCCCAGCGCTTTACACTGCGGGGTGGCCACATAGTCACAGCTACACAAACAAGAGCCTGTGATCTCCTAATGCAATATTCAGTGTGCATGCTCAGCCTGCTCCTTCCACACAGGCAGGAAAACAAAGGCGGTCCCATCTTTGCCCCAGAAGCAGCAGTTCAGAGATCAGTCTCCCCAAGAGCCGCTCAAGAAACTCACACTCTGAGAACACCCACACTGTGAGACCAACTTGAATTTTGCTGTCACCCCAGCAAGTCATTCTCAAGACTCTCTAGCAAGCCTGTATCCTTTACACCCAGAGAGCTCATCTCCCAGCCATTTTCTGACCCACTGGTAAACACAGTTGTCAAGATGCAAACCTCCTCTACCTTCAATCCTGAGACCATTTCATCCCAGCCCCAGCCCTTCAGTCTAGCCTCCCTACAGGGCCAGTCCAAAAACAGCGGTACCCAACCCAAATGCAGAAATCCATATGGATAGCTAAGAGGTAGAAAAGGCAGTTATGCACGAATGGGTTGGAGCAGAGATCTCCAGGGTTGAAAAATCCAGGATCCAACCATTCTCAGAAGCTCATGGCAGACTTTCCCTCATACGTAATACATCAGAATTGCACCAAATACTCATGCGGAGAACACAGCAATATAACTGAGAATGGCAATGATACCACCCTGATTGGTAAGAATAATCTGGATTTCCTACTGAACTGAGGTTCAGGTCAAATGTCCAGAGGACAGTTACCTAAATTAAAGAGGAATTTTCTTAACAAAGGGGGCTTGGATGTCAGATTAGCAGCCAACAGTATCCAATAAAAAAAAAACTGGGGTCTGCTGTGTTGGCTCAGGCCTGTAATTGCAGCAATTCTGGAGGTGAAGGCAGGAGAATTCCTTGACGCCAGGAGTTCGAGACCAGCCTGGGCAACATACCAAGACCTTGCCTCTACAAAAAAATTTAAAAATTAGCCAGGCATGGTGGTGCATACATGTAGTCCCAGGTACTTAGGATGGTGAGGCAGGAGGATCGCTCGAGCCCAGGAGTTCCAGGCTGAATTGAGTTTATGATCGCATCACTGCACTCCAACCTGGGCAACATAGCAAGATCCTGTCTCAAAAAAAAAAAAAAGGCAAAAAAAAGCCTTCCACTTCAAATAAAAGTTAGGATGCTTCTAAATCATTACAAGCCCTCAGCCTTATCTGCTTTTGGGAGGAATGAAGCAGGGAGGAAGGAAACAGGTAATTTCTCCCATATGATGGCCTATCTTTGGATTTGGCTGACTGCTGTATCGGGTATCATTTTGTGGGGGTTTTAAAAAAAATTTTTTTTTTTTTTTTGAGAAGGAGTCTCAATCTGTCACCAGGCTGGAGTGCAGTAGCGTGATCTCAGCTCGTGCAACCTCTGCCTCTTGGGTTCAAGCAACTCTCTGCCTCAGCCTCCTGAGTACCTGGGATTACAGGTGCCCACCACCACGCCTGGCTAATTTTTGTATTTTTAGTAAAGACGAGGTTTCACCATCTTGGCCAGGCTGGTCTTGAACTCCTGACCTCATGATCCACCTGCCTCAGCCTCCCAAAGTGCTGGGATTACAGGTGTGAGCTACTGCGCCTGGCCAAATTTTTTTTTTTTTTAGAGACAGGGTCTCGCTATGTTGGCCAGGTTGGTCTTGAACTCTTGGCCTCAAGCAATCCTCCCACCTCAGCCTCCCAAAGTGCTAGGATTACAAGCATGAGCGACTGCTTCCAGCCTCATGGTATAGTTTAACTTGTCGTTCTCTACCTACCCAACTCCCAATTTTTCCTTTTAATTGAGTGAGTAGTTCAACTTAGAGGTTTGATTAGTCCCATGTTCAATTTTTTTAGGTAAGAATCCTTCATGGATGGTGCTGTGTACTTCCTGCTGCAACATATGAAGAGGCATGAGGGCAAAAAAACAAAGAAAAAAAAAAGAAAGGGGAGCTATTACAGAATAAAAGAGATCTAAGAGATACAACAAGCAAATCGAATGCACCCACATCATTTGGATCATGATTCAAACAATCCAATGTTAAAAGACAATGATGAGATGATCAGAAAAAAACTGAATGTGGACTAGCTATTCAATGAACTAAAGAAATAGGCTGGGCACAGTGGCTCACGCCTGTAACCCCAGCACTTTGGGAGGCCAACATGGGCAGATCACTTGAGGTCAAGACTTCAAGACCAGCCTGGCCAACAGAAGAAACCCCACCTCTACAAAAAAATACAAAAATTAGCCTGGTGTGGTGGCGGATGCCTGTAAGCCCAGCTACTCGGGAGGCTGAGGCAGGAGAACTACTTCAACCTGGGAAGCGGGAATTGCAGTGAGCCAAGATCATGCCACTGCAGTTCAGCCTCAGTGACAGAGCGAGAGTCCGCCCGCCCAAAAAGATAAGGAAAGAAATTATTATTAACTTGGATACACTGAAAATGGTCTAGGATGGGTGAAGTGGCTCACACCTGTAATCCTAGCACTTTGGGAAGCCGAGGCAGAAGGACTGCTTGAGCCCAGGAGTTCAAGACCGGCCTGGGCAACATAGCAAGATCCTGTCTGTAAAAGAAAAAACAAAAAGGAAATGGTCTAGTGGTTAGAAATTTTTTTAATGACCTTACCGGTTAGAGATTCATACTGGGATACTTACAAGTTTCAAGGCACGAAGCCTTGGATTTTCTATGAAAGTCTCCAGACTAAAACAAAAGTGGAGGCACAGATAAATATGGCTGATGTGACAGATGAATATGAGTTGATAACTGTTGAAGCTAAGTTATGGGCAAATATTATACTCTCAATTTCCATGAAAAAAAGTTAAAAAGATTCATCAGAGCCTGATGAGTTCTATCTAATCTTTACAGTACAGAGATGACTCCAATATTATGTAACATTCACAAATCATAGAAAAAGTGAAGCCTCTCTAACAATTATATAAAACCAACACGAATCAATGGAATAGGAAAAAAAAAGAATTACAGAGATAGGTGCTTTTTCATTGATTCTCATCCTTCCTTCTTTTCTAATACTTGCATTCAAGGTTATAAATTTCCTCCACTGACTGCTTAGGTTAAATTCAACAAGGGTTTACATGTAGAATTCTTATTAAAATGCAATTGAAAATATTTCCACTGTGATTTTTTTTTGAACTCAGATTATTTAGAAGTGTACGGCATAACTGCCAATCATTCTGACAAGAAAACAGCATGTTCTGAATTGATAGTTCCAAAAAGTCACATGACTATTCTATAGCAAATAAATCATTTTGATATAGATTTATAGCTTAATTCCACTGTAGTTAAAGAAAATATCCTGTATGGTTTTAATCCTTTGAAATTTATTTAGACTTGCCTGATGGCCAACTGTATGGTGACTTTTTATAAATGTCCTATGTGCATCTGAGGAAAATTATTGAGTGCAGTGTTTTAGATTGGTCAAGTTTGTTAATCATGTATGTCATTCTAACCTTTCAGGAGTTGGGACTATTGTGGGTTAGCTGCCTGTTTTTGTAAATAATGTTTTATCAGAACACAGCCACACCCATTTGTTTATACATTCTGTATAGCCACTTTCATTCTATAATTGCAGAACCTAGTAGATGCAGACAAGACCATTTAGCCAGCAGAGACTAAACTATTTGTCATCTGTCTGCACCTTTACAGAAAGTTTGCCAGCAACGGTTAATCTATACCCTTTTAGCTTTTTGTCTGCCTGTTCTCTCAGTTACTGAGAGGTATGTTAAGAATTTCCCATTATGATTGGGCATTTGTGGTTTCTCCTTGTGTCTAGCATACTCCATTCCTCCATACTTAACACACTTAAGTATATGCTCAATTGACTTTTTTTTAATTTTTTTTTTTTTATTTTTTGAGACAGAGTTTCACTCTTGTTGCCTAGGCTGGAGTGCAATGGCATGATCCCAGCTCACTGCAACTTCTGTCTCCTGGGTTCAAGTGATTCTCCTGCTTCATCCTCCTGAGTAGCTGGGATTACAGACACCCGCTACCACGCCCTGCTAATTTTTGTATTTAGTAGAGATGGGGTTTCATCGTGTTGGCCAGACTGGTCTCGAACTCCTGATCTCAGGTGATCTACCCGCCTCAGCCTCCCAAAGTGCTGGGATTACAGGCATGAGCTCTCACGCCCAGCCCTCAATAGAACTTTTATGCACCAAAAGACATGTAGAAAAATGTTCATATCAACAATTCTCATAACTCCCATAAGCCATAACAATGTCTCTTGATAGTGGAATGGATAATACGGGGTATAATCATCAATGGATACTACACAGCAATGAAAAGGAAATGAGCTACTGCTATATGCAGCAACTTAGATGAATTTCACAACAAAAATATTAAGCAAAAGAAGCCAGCCACAAAAGAATGTGTACCTTAGGATTTCATTTATACAAAGGTGACAACCATGCACATCTATGATGTTTTTAGGATAATAATTACCTTTGCAGAGGAGAGAGAAGATGAGGGCTTCTGGGATGCTACATTATTCTATTTTTTTAACCTGGTGATTTTCAAGTACAATCACTTAAAAAAAAAACTTAAGAGACCAATTTCTCTTATAAATGTATAGGCAAAAAATTTTTTTAATTTTCTACTATGAAAAATTTCAAGCAAAAGAACAGTATCCTCAAATTCCATATATTCATCATGTGACTTCAAGAATGATGAACTCACACCCAATTTTGTTTTACCTATACCACCATTCAGTCCCTCTCCAGCAATGGATTATGGATTATTCTGAAGCTAATCCAAGATATCTTTTCATTTCTTGATGCAAAAATATTAAATAAAATTTTAGCAAATAAAATCCAGTCTCATATTAAAAGAACAAACCATTATTGACAAGTATGGTTTTTCCCCTCAGGAATACATGAAATTGGGAAATAGAGCAACATAAATCAAAGAAAATTTTAAAGAGCAAAAATATAAATGAAAATAATTGTAAAGGTCAAAAGCCCTTAGGAAAGAGAAATATGAACTTGATAAATCACAGTAATTATTTATTCAGACCATACTACGTACCTAGTACTACACTTTGAATATACTTAAAGAACATTTGCTCACTTAATCTTCATAATGATTCCATGAAAAAGAAACTATGACAGCTTTTTTTCCACAAATAAGGAAAATGACTCAGAGATTAACGTACCCAAGTCATAGGCAGAGGCAGGTACTTCTTACTCCACAGTCCATACACTTGCCACCTGGCTAAAACTATTTGCAGATGACAAAAATGCTCAACTACAAAAAAGAAAGACATCAATTTATAAGTTATGTGTAATGACATGAGTAGAATGAAGTGACAGAATAAATGCATATATTTTTAACTTCTGTTCTTGTCCACTAAGTAAAATTAGAAACAAAAAATGGAAAGGGGGAGGGGTCTTATGCGAAAAAAAAGTCATGATTTACAACAAAAAGTATTAACTATGTAGAAATAAGCATAACTAGAAATGTCCAAGATAGGTATGGAAAAAATACTACAGCTAGTCAAAGAAATAAAAATATTGGGTTAACGGAAATCCATCATATGTTCCTGAAAGTGTTGTATCCAGATCTACATCAATTCTACCCAAATTAAAGCAACCACTTGATGAAACTGCAGCAATTTAAAAACGAAAACTCTCAAAGAGCATGTAATACGGGAATATGTAGTTGACAAGATGTTATTAAATACGAATAAAATTATACCAATACCTAGACACTTGATCCCAACATTAAACATGAAATACACTAAACCAGAGTTATTTTCTGGAGGAGTATTTAAAATGATGGGGATGTTATTACTTGGGTCGCAATGAACCTGAAAGCAAATTTTCTACAGAATATACAGTAGCAGGGAAGCAAGGGGACCAGCAGACCCCTTTTTAAGTACGCATGTGATAAGCAATGAACACGAACTGCCCAGAGCTGTCTCCAACACCGACACGATTCGCTTCCCCACCACGACGCCCTAGCGCTACTGTGCAACGAAGACCTCCCAAGCGCTGGTTCCAATGCGGAGACCATGAGCTCCTAGATTCTGGGAACTCCAACACGACTGCGAAACGAACCCCGAGCGAGGACTCCCCCAGAGCTCCCCGCAACACGGACCCCACGCGCTAGCGAACAACAGAAAAAAAACTCAACGCGCTCTCCCTGCCCCTGAAACATTCCCAGAAGCCCACGCAGACCAGACCCATGACCTCTGTCTCCACTGCTGGAGGTGAGTCACGGACCCTAAGTCTCTTAAACACTCGCCTCTGGCCACCGCCCGGCGAACCCCGCACGCTGCAGACGCGACACTCGCAAGTTTTGGGGATGGCGGCCGGCGAGGGCCACACATTGTCTTTCCAGAGACGCGGAATACGGCGCCGGCCGTCCCTTTATGATGCAATATGTCTGCGCCCAGGGGACGCTTGCTGGGAGCAGCCATTTTCAACCTTATTTCAACCTTACAGCAGGCGGAGTCCCTCTTTTCGCGCCTTAAGACAGGTAGGCCCTGACGATGAAAAGCAATTGAAAACGACCCGTTTCACCCTTTTTCCAGTCCACGTGAGCTGCTGGATCTTGGCTTTGCAACATTAGCCAGGGGCGCTAATAAACTGCTTAGTTTCTCAAAGGCTCAAGCCTGCCCTGATCTGTCTGCAGGCTGGGTAGAGATGGTCACAGACATTTAGGCACTTTGATCCTAAGAAGAATGGAAAGAAACCATGTGGGCACGGCAATCTTAGAGGAATTTCAAGAGGGAGGGACCTGAGCAACAATCGGAGGGGTTATTATCCTGAGGATGCTTCTGGCTGGAGAAAGCAGCCTTTGAGAACTGCCTAAGAAGTATCTTTACATGTACATCAGATGTAGCCTCAGAGGAAGGAGTCAGTCACAGAATGGGTAAAACAACGGCGTGTTAAAGCTTTGGTTATAATTGGTGTGGAGAATGGAGAACACAGTTGATCAGCGGCTGACCAAAGTGGGGAACCAACACTAAAACAGGGCTCTCCCACCCTGGAAAAGCCAAAAGCAGAATAAGCCTTTACATCCAGGAAGGTGGGAGCTACCTGAAATCAAAACTCTGAAGGGGAGATGATTCTGTTCAATACTGAGGCTCAGCTGATCAATTAACTGGTGAATTCTAGCACCAAACCTGCTCCCTATAATTTTACAACCAGCCTCAGAGAACCTTTAAAGGGATTGATCATTCACTCATTTATCCAACGAATGTTTATAAAATGCCTAATATGTGTCAAACACTGTTGTGCGTGCTGGGAATACAAAAGTTGGAAATGCAGGCATGGAGATTACATTCTACTGGCAATTTCAGTGTGTGACCTAAATTGAGTGGTGCTAACTGTTGACTTGGCTGGTTGACTGAAACTTGGACTCAAAATCTGCCTACACTAAATGAAGTTTAAATGCCAGAAATTTCCTCATATATTATAAAGTATCCAAAGATAAATGGAGTTAGGAATGCTAGAATGGATTTATCATGTAAAATCAAGATTACTCATACCTCAAATATGTATTCCAGTAACATCTAGAAGGCAGTCTCTTCACTGACACTGATCTGGTCACAGGAAATAGAGATATACTACTGTAAGATTATTTTATTATATATTAAGAGATATAATGCCCTTGAAGTTAGAATGATAAGTTCATGATTTTCTTTCAGTCAGTTCAGGCTACTAGAAAAAATATACCATAGACTGACTGAGTGCCTTAACAAACATTCATTTCTCACAGTTCCAGAGGCTGAGGAGTCTCTAGAACTGGACTCTAAAACACAATCAAGGTGTTGGCAGGTCTAGTGTCCAGTGAGAGTCCATTTCCTGGTTTATGCATGATCATCTCATTCTGTCTTCACATGGCAAAGAACAGAGAAAGAGAAAACAAACTCTCTTCTGTGTTGTCTCATAAGACACAGAATCTGATCATGAGGGTTCTACTTTCAAGATGCAATTACCTTCCAAAGGTACCACTTCGTAATGCCACCCCTTAGGGATGAGGACTTCAACATGTAAATTTGGAGGAGACATAAATATGCAATCCCTCACAATGATGTATGCTATAAAATCTAAAGGAATCAAATGACAAGGATTTACAGTTAATAAGCCAACAAAGGAGACAATATGTAATAATAAACACACTCAGCTACTCTAAGGGAAAGCAGAAAAAGAAGAAAAGGAGAACAAAGAAGACATAGAATAAATAACAAATAGTAAGTTAGTAATTTAAATCTAAACACATAAATACATTAAACATAAATGATCTAAATACCCCAGTAAAAAGACACAGATTGTTAACTGGATAAAAAAGGAAGGCCCAACTATATGTTGCCCACTAAACACCCACTTTAAATATGAAAGCATAAATAGGTTAAAAGTAAAACCATGATAAATAAAGATATGAAAGATATAAAAGAGAAAAACCCATGTCAAATTATTAGAGGTTAAAAATTACAATTTCTGAGAGAAAATATACTTTGGATGGGATTAATGACAGATTAAACACTGTGGAAAAAAGATTAGTGAACTGAAAGACACAGCTACAAGAACTATAAAAAATGAAATAATGAAGGGTAAAATAATAAAAAGCATGAACATCATTTTCATGTATATATGTGTATACACAAAAAGATTTATGAACTTGAACAAGGCAAGAGATACAATCTAAACTACAAAGAGAACAAAAGCTAACCCCTACCTTGGCCCACGGAGTAAGAGATATCATTGTGAGGAACACCAAGTGGAAACCTCTAAAACTGCCCCCCTCCCCAGCCAAACTCTTATGATCAAGATGGTAAATGAAAAACAATATTGTGGGAGGGGTAGTGAGGTTTATAAGATATAAAAAAGTAAAATGTATTTCATATCTTATAAACACTACTATACATATTAGTGCAGGGAGCCAAAGGCCCATGGGACATGACCAACTCAGCATTCCACTGGAGGCTATATGACAAACAGCAAACTGTTTATCATGAATGCAGGATGTGGGCAAACTCACACTGCCCTGCCACCAAAAGGTTTGCTGAGGGACATCACTCCCTGTCGCAGGGCTCCTTGAAGTTATCTGCTTGAGAAATCCAGCGCCTATTGTCCAAAGGATGCAAGCCTGCTGTGAACCAAATGGCCAACTGACAATTACCCGACAATCACCCCGCTGCTTTCTTGCTCTCTTTTGCCTAATAAATACAGAGGGCTGTGTAAAGGTCAGGGCTCTTGTCCACTAGAGGTAAGGTGCCCCCTGACCCCTTCTTCCAAACATGCTCTTTTGTCTCTTGTCTTTTATTCCCATGTTTGCCCCTCTTTGTTCAGTCCCCCTAGGTCCTTGCGAGTTACAAGTGGCACCTCAACAGGGACTCCAAGGATGTCTACAAGTGGCGCCTGAACAGGGACAGAATCGGGTGCTCTACAAGTGGCAACCCAAAACAGGGACTCCAAGGACGTCTACATATTAGTGCATTCAATCTTTTCTCTAGCAGTTTGAACTAATAAATATAGTAACAGTGTATAGTTCTAACAATATCCTTGTTTGCTCAATCTAGTATCTGTGTCAATTATAGGTCTGTTTTGATTGCGTTTTTCCCTTAATGTTTCTCACTTTTCTACTTTTATACATGCATGCTAATTTTTTAATGGATGCCAGAAATTGCCAGCTTTAGCTTGGAGTGGGGAGCTGGATATGTCTGCATTTCTATAAATATTCTTGAGGCTTTTTCTGTGATACATTTATGTTACTTGGAAATAGTTTGATCCTTTTGATTTTGCCTTTAATCTTTGTTAAGCAAGACCAGATTACTTTTTTGGATGAGATTCTGTCAGTTAATGTAACAATATGTACTGAGTACCTACTCTATGACAGGCAAGTTCTAGACATCTAGTATACAGGGTGAAGAAGACAAATTAGCTTCCTACCCTCATGAAGGTTACAGTCTAATTTTACAGTCTATAACTTAAAGACCTTATACTCAGGAGCTTAAATTCAGCAATTTGATGTTATAATAAGTTTTGTATTAGAACTGATACTCATAGTAATATTTATACATGACTCAATGTATAAATAAACTGGGGTATAATCATCAATGGAATACTACACAGCAATGAAATGAGCTATGCAACAACTTGATGAATTTCCCAACAAAATATTGAGCAAAAGAAGCCAGCCACAAAAGAACGTGTACTTATGATTTCATTTATATAAAGGTGATAACTAGGCAAATCTATGATGTTTTAGGATAATAATTACCTCTGGAGAGGAGAGAGGAGATGAGGGCTTCTTGGATGCTATATTGTTATATTTTTTAATGTAGTGTTTTTCAAGTATAATCACTTGAAAAAAACTTTCAAGAAAATGCCAATTTGTCTTATAAATGTAGAATCAAAAACATTTTTAAATATTTTACTGTGAAATTTTTCTACCTGTAAACCTTTGTTAAATTTAGCCTAAGCAGTCAATGGCGGCAACTTATAACCATAAATGCAAGTATCAGAAAAGAAGGAAGGATGAAAATCAATGAATAAGCATCTATCTCTATAATTATCTTTTTTTCCCTATTCTATTGATTAGTGTTTGGAAATGTTGGCTTTATACATTTGGTAGAGAGACTTCTCTTTCTCTGTGACCTGTGAATGTTAGATAATATTAGAATAATCTGTACTGTAAAGATTAGATAGAACTCATCAGGCCCTGTTGACTCTTTTAAACTTTTTTAATGGAAATTGAGAATAGAGAAAATAGTTTAATATTTGCCCATCACCCAGGTTCAACGGTTATCAACTCATGGCCAGTCATATTCATCTGTGCCTCCACCTTTGTTTTACTCTGGAGAATTTCATAGCAAATCCAAGGCTTCATGCCTTAAAACTTGTAAGCATCCCAGTATGAATCTCTAACCAATAAGGTCATTAAAAAATTTATAACCACTAGACCATTTCCTTTGTTTTTCTTTTAGAGATGGGATCTTGCTATGTTGCCCAGGCTGGTCTAGAACTTCTGGGCTCAAGAGGAGTTCTCTCAAACTCATGGGCTCCACTGTGATTTTTTTTTGACTCATAGATTATTGAGAATGATTGAGCCAATCATTCTGACAAGAAAACAGCATCTTCTGAATTGATAGTTCTTCTGAATTGATAGCATCTTCTGAATTTATAGTTCCAAAAAATCATATGATTGTTCTATAGAGAAGGAATCATTTTCATATTGGTTTATAGGTTAATTCCACTGCAGTTAGAAAAAATATTCTGTATGATTTTAATTCTTTGAAATTTACTTAGACTTGCTTGATGGCCAACCATCTGGTGACCTATGTGCATTTGAGGAAACTTGTTGGATGTAGAGATATATCAAGCAAAGCTTTGTATTGAAATATATAAAAGATCTTTATATATTTTGTCAAAATCTTTAAGAGAACAGCTGAGATGTTCATCAAGTGTTTCTTAGGGTTTTTGCATGATACACTGATTTTTTTTTTAAACTTGCCCTAATTAAGACAGTTTACCTACTGACAGGCCTAAGTGATATGACCTCAAGCCCTTCCTCAAGTATCAGTCTTCCAGTAATAGACTTGACCTCAGCCTTAAGCCAGCAGCAGTTTTGTGCCAGCGCCTATTGACATTACCACTGTCCACAGTTCAATTATTATACCTATCAGCCTCTGAAAATATCATCCAGATTGGACAAAGGCCTGCAGTATTCCAGTTTACAACTAGATTCAGCTCTTCTAGAACCCCTTTGTCTTCCCCGATCCTGTTCAGCCTCTTCAGCTCTCTGTGGAACATGAGATACCAGGACAAAGTTGACTCTCATATAAAGATCTCTTTTCATATGGCACCAGGATACTTACCTGAGAGTACTTCTGCTGTGGGAGGAAATGAGGATCGATGCCAGGAAGAATGTTGGGGCTGTTCCATTCCACAAGGAAGGTTGCAGCCGGTTAGTTATCTAGGAGTTTACAAGTTCATATTCCCAGGATTCTGAAAACAACAATTTGGATCATTTGAATCCCTGAGCCATAGCCATTTACATTTCACTAGGCCCAGGAGGACAATTATGTCAAGCAGGATAATCATGCCTGCATGGAGCAGTAACCTAGTGCAGCATCTCAGGGACCTAGGTAATAAGTCAGTAATGAGGTCAAAGAAGGGTTGTTCAAGTGGCCCCACTGCCTGCTTCTAGGTCTCCTCTACTTGTGTTATAATAATACCTGAGATTTTTATTCAGGTACAGGAAGAAGTGTTGGCAATCACACCCACTCCTCTCAGTTGGACTGAAAGAAAGTAATTATGTTGTCTGAAACAGCCATCCCAAAGGAGTTGAGGGATATCTTCTGGGCTATAGAGGCACTATCTGCCATGGCCAGGGACAGGTTTCTTATTTTTCATGAGCACCAACTCCTATGTATGGTACAAAAGATCTTAGGACACAAAGATCTTAGGACATAAACCCAGAGACAGGTACACCTCCTGGCAGGTCCCTAGTAAGCCTAGTGTGCATACAGTCTTAGGCTGCTGGCCCAATGGTGTGTTTCATTCTCAGAGGCAATATCCAGAGGAAACCCTAACACACCCAAGGTGCAGGATCCCACCACCCACCAGTTGTCCAGGCATGACATTGCCTATCCTATATTTGTATAATCCCCAGACCACCCACAGAGAAAAATGTAGGTGTAGCTCTCAGGTACACACAACACCTCTTCTCCATTTTATTGTTCAGTGACCTATTCATGAGTGTGGAGGCATTGGCGTTTGCCATCCAAGTCTCGACCCTGTTACAGGAACTTAGTTTCTCCCACATGATGTTGTTCATGAGGCCCCTGCACAAATGGCTAACAACACTCCAGTCTTTCTATCATCACCAGTGGGATACTCTTCATGTAATCAAAAGTGTGGTGCATCAAAGTGCCAGCCCACCAAGGTTTTGTTAGTTGTGGCTGTGGCATTTTGTCACAGTTGTTTAAGTTAAAACAGGGCACCTCTGCTTCCCTCCCATGTTCAGTAAGCCAGTAAGCGACTTGAGTTCTGCTGGTATACGCTGTAGTGTTAGGTATACTGGTATAGTTTGTCAGTGGTAGGATGAGAGGGTCACTCTAGTTGGTGAAAGGAGGACCAGGATGGCAGATCCAGCAGGGCTTCATCAGGTTACTCTTGGTGGCCAGAGCTTGGGAGAGCCTAAGGAAAGCTTTATGCTTCCAAGTCTCTGCTGCCTTGTCATTGTGAAAAAAGCATACTGACAGATTAGTGCCCCTCCCCCTAACCCTCCTGGGGCCTCAGGTGTTCCCTACCTATTGGATAGGGATTGGGCTGAGTTGGGGTAGCAACCGAGTCTCTTTATACCAGTCCCTGTTGATTGACCCAAACCTTTCAGCTTCAGTTGCCTAGTCCAGGAAGGGAGGTCACATCCTATATAAACTTGACATGTCTGATAATGTTGCACACCTGACTAGAAAGATCAGCTGTCTCTGGCACCACTAGAGGGAACCTAGCACTGTGGTATTCCTTGGTCCTGTCCCTTACCCTTTCTTTTTGAAGTACTCATTTTCTGAAATAATATTTAATTAAATTTAGAGTCAGAAATTTAACAGCTAATCATCATATGATCTTGGGTGGGCACTGAAGATAGACAATTATAAAAAAGGAACCCACAAATGGGAGAAGTGAATATAATGTTGTTACAGTCTCACCAATGCACCACAGTGTAGCAATCTCTGGTTGTGAGTTATCACCCAGAGTTCTTTGTCTCACAACCAAGAAAATTAAGGAGTATGGATGCAAAGGGTGAGGTTGGAGTGAAAGTTTAATAAGTGAAAGAAGAAAGCTTTCCACAGCAGAAAGGGAGCCTGAATGGGTTGTCATTTTTACAATTGAATTCAAAAACTTTTATATGAAACTCATCTCTGTAGCTGTTTGTGTAACTTATCTGTGAAGCTGTCTGTGCAACTCCCCCTATCTGTGTAGCTGTCTTTAGGCAAGCACAAAGCATAGCTTCTCCTGTTTGTGTAACTATGGGTCTGTTTTAAGTAAGACTCTTCACTCCCCCTGCAAGCTCCCATGGAGCCCACCATGTACATGCCTGAAAAGGGGAGGAAACTTTTTCCTGGGAGCCCACTAATCACACAAAGAATAAAAGGCTTCTATGCTGGGCCTTACTTTCTTATCAGTGCAGCTGCTGCCTGAGTTTTCCCCACTCTGCTCTGTTTGTGCTTGTGCTTGATTTTTCAGGCTGTCTTTCTCTTTAAAAGAATTTTGCCAGAGACCAGCTTTAGCTGTCTGCCCAATTAATTTTTCCTTTTTTCCTCCCTCAATGTGATAACCTTAACCAGTGATGTGGTGCAGACACCATCTCCTTTAACTTATGGAATAATTAACACAGTAAATAGTAATAGTTCAAGATATTCTGTCTAAAAATATACATCAGGTATATTATCTGACATATGATGAGGTCAGGAATGGAACAGAAAGCTCTCAAACAGTCCTCATTTCCGCAGGGCTTCTTTGTTTCAAGACTACTTTAATATTTTGTTAAAGGCACTTTACAGTAGTGGGTTCACAGTGTTTTATTTCTGTATGATTTCACCTGCTAAAGGATGTGGCAGAATGTACCACTGAAAATGCTGCCACATTCACTACGTTCCAGGAGTTCTTCTCCAGTGTGTACTGACACCTCTAAAGGACAAAGGCTCTCCCACCTTCACTGTATTTCTACTCACTATGAGCTCACTCTTGCCATGGTGATCACCAATAATAGGGTCCCTCTTCCAAAAGAGGCTTTCCTAGTATCTGCATTCACATGATTTCAAGCTTTATATTGAAACATAAGCTTGAGATCTTATGAAGAAGGACTTGACCAGATAATCAACTAGATACTTTTGCTCAAGGCTTTTCCGCATTTAATGTAGTTTTAAATTATGTGTTTGTAACATAAAAGAAGATATAATTGATGACTGAAGGCACAACCACATTCACTGCATTTGTAAGCCTTCTGTCTTGTGCAAAGCTTCTATTATCTCCTGAGGGTACACATCTGGCAAGTGGCTGTCCCACAAGGACTATGTTCCTATCTGCTTGGAGCCCGCTGATGTTAAATGGCATCTGCGGGGTCACAGAAGGTATCTGCACAGTTGCCATATTAACAGGGCTTTTCCCCTGCATGTGTTCACTAGGACTGAAGCTGGGACTTGCTGTGGAAGGATTGTGCACCTTCACTGAATCCCCCCGTTTCTCCCTTGAGTGTATTCTCTTATGTTTAACAAGGCAAGACATATAGAAGTAAGCTTTCCCACACTCATCACAGCCATAGGGTCTCTCTCCCGTGTGAGTTCTGTGATGTACAATGAGCATTGTCTTTGTAATGAAGGCTTTCCCACAGTCACTGCATTTATAAGGTTTCTCTCCTGAGTGAATTTTCTGATGTCTAATGAGTCCTGACTTCTGTGAACAGGGTTGCCCACATTCAGGACATACAAAGGGAGTCTTTCCCGTATGATATCTCTGATGTGCTACAAGGCAAGACTTCTGGCTGAAGGCCTTACCACAGTCAGCGCATCCATAAGGTTTCTCTCCAGTGTGAGTTCGTTGATGTATAATGAGATTGCCCTTCTGAATGAAGCCTTTTCCACATTCACTGCATGTATGAGGTTTCTCTCCTGTATGAGTTCGCTGATGTACAATGAGCAGTGATTTTCTGGAGAAAGCTTTCCCACATTCGCTGCATTGATGGGGCTTATTTCCCGTGTGAATCCTTTGATGTTCAGTAAGCTGAGATTTCCTGGGGAAGGCTTTCCCACATTCACTGCACCCATGTGGTTTCTCTCCTTTGTGAGCTCTCTCATGTTCAGTGAGCCTGTACTTCTTGTAGAAGGTTTTCCCACACAAGCTACACCCGTGGGGTTTCTTTCCTGTATGAATTCTCTTATGCTCAGTGAGCTGAGACTTCTTGCGGAAAGCTTTCCCACAGTCAGTGCATTCATGGGCTTTCTCTATGTTGTGTGTTTGCTGATGTTTAAGGAATCGTGACTTGGTGCTGATGGGTTTTCTACTTTCAGGGAATTCAATTTCCATAGGCATTTGTTCATGATTATCATGGAGAAAAGCTTCATCTCCATTAAACTCAGCAGGCTCCTTTCTGTTGTATCTTCTGCTCTGGTTGGTTAAACCTAAATATGATTTCAAAGTTCTTCCATGTTCATAGCGTTGTCCCATCCTCTTCAGTATTTTTTGGTTTTGCAAGTGCTGCTGCAGATGATCATCAGCTTTCTCAATTTCTAAGAGAGAACAATAAATCCTTCCATGATCATCACACGGAATAAAACTGCTTCAAAGATGCCTTGGGGTTGGCTGGCTTTTTACTGGAAACCATATGATACCAACATGGAAGGAATTCCAAGTATAAATGTTCCCTATCTGTTAAAAAACTTTTAAGAATTGTAGTTAAATACACATAAGATAAAATTTGCCAGCCGGGTGCAGTGGCTTATGCCTGTAATCCAGCACTTTGAGAGGCCAAGGCGGGTGGATCACGAGGTCAAGAGATCAAGACCATCCTGGCCAACATGGTGAAACCCCGTCTCTACTAAAAATACAAAAAAATTGGCTGGGCGTGGTGGCATGCACCTGTAGTCCCAGCTACTTGGAAAGTTGAGGCAGGAGAATCGCTTGAACCTGGGAGACAGACGTTGTAGCAAGCCAAGATCGCGCCACTGCACTCCAGCCTGACAACAGAGCAAGACTCCATCTCAAAAAAAAAAAAAAAATTGCCAGCCAGGCACAGTGGCTCATGCCTGTAATCCCAGCGCTTTGGGAGGCTGAGGTGGGAGGATCGCTTGAGCCCAGGAGTTTGAGACCAGCCTGGGCTACAATAGGGAGACTCTGTCTCTACAAAAACTTTTTTTCTGATTTAAAAAAGAATAATCCTGAGTAGGGAAACAGCAGACATAGGTAGTAGAATAAATATCCCAGAAAGGCAAGTTAGAATGTTGGATACACAGCCTTTGACTTCATCCTAATCCTATTAGACTGTTGGGTGCTAAAATATGCCCTTCTCCATTCTGTAGACCATCATCACACCAACTTTCCTAGAGCACCAATCTCACGTTTCCAAGAAAACTGCAGTCAATACTCTAACCTTTGTTAAAATAGAGATCACAAGACTGATGGAACAGACTCTTTGTAGCAATAAGATACCAAATTATAAACTAGGTCTAAGGACATACAGGTAAGGGTTAAGTCACACCCCCCCTACATTTAAAGAATAAACTATGTTCTAACTGCCACGAGTGTTTTTTGTTTTGTTTTGTTTTGTTTGTTTTTCTGTAGCAGCTAAACAAACACTGGCCTTGGGACAAGCAATATTGAAACAATTGCAGCTCCCGGACCACCAGATGCTGACTAACTGATGCCCCTCACCCCTAACAGCATTCCACAGGCCATAACTGCAGCTATGATTGGACAGGAGACTGATCTCAATATCTTTCTCCTGATAAACACCAGCGAGGCTGTTTTGGTCAGCTGCCGGAGTCTGTGCAGACTTTTTTTATATCCTGTAAAAGACCTCCTAGCATACAGTCAAATTCCACCTCATTTTAATGTTAAAACTCCACTCCAAAATGAACATGGATTATATGTTACATACATGTTTGCTCGCTATGCACACGTTTGCTGATTCTCATAAAGATATTCTTAAGACTCCCCATCCCTCACTGAATAGGTATGCGAAGCAAATCCTACAAGGCAAAAAGCTTCCTGCAAGGCAAAAAAAGAGTTTCCCCTCTTCAGTGATGTGTGTTTTTTCCACTTCCTCAAGGTCACACCACTCAGATCTGCGAATCATCTTTTGTTAGAATATAAACTTTCTCTTTGCCTCCTCGATTTTTTGGTTAACACCTTGTATCTACCTGGCTATGATACAGTCTCATATGTTCCAACAGAAAGAGAAACACGGCAATCCCTGTGGACTTTCAGAACATGCAAGAAGAACATTCGGTCCTCTCCACACAGCTCTGCCACTGCACCAAATATGGAAACTGTCACCTTCTTCATCATGCCCTACTTGCACAGATGTCATATTGGATTTTTTTTTCCACTTTGCTGTCCCTAATATACTAATCCCTCACCTTGCCACTAACAGCCTCTACTTCCTGAATTTTGTACTTATGTCTCTATTGGCATTGGTGAAGGGAGCCCTCAAGGACCACCTCCCTACTTCTGAATCAAGACTTGAGGCAGCTTTACTTTTAGTTTTTCTTAGAACATCAGCTATACAGTATGATTGCTACAATACTGCCACCAGGTGAAAGGTAAGCTCTACCTAGAGCTAGAAAAATACAAAACTTTACCTCCACCACCACCTTGAATTACTGGCACAGAAAATTCAGAGCAGGAGTTGAACAATAAAAGTTTTACGATTACCATGACACACCCACTCCACTTTAAGTTCCCACTTTACCGCTTCCCAGAAAATATCTTCTAACATTGGCCTCCATGTGACCAGTTTCAGGCTAATCTTGTTTTCTTTTTTGAGATGGAGTCTTGCTCTGTCACCCAGGCTGGAGTACAGTGGTGAGATCTCGGTTCACTTCAACCTCTGCCTCCCAGGTTCAAGCAATTCTGCCTCAGCCTCCCGAGCATCTGGGATTACAGGCGCGTGCCACCACGCCTGGCTAATTTTTTGTGCTTTATGTAGAGATGGGGTTTCACCACGCTGGCCAGACTGGTCTCAAACTCCTGACCTCAGGTGATCCGCCCACCTCAGCCTCCCAAAGTGCTGGGATTACAGGCATGAGCCACTGCACCTGGCCTTCAGGCTAATCTTCTGGCAGTCCCCACATGGCCTTGCATTTGCAGTTCTACAACTTCTTGTCATATGTCTTCATCTTAATTCAATACTTAGCTATATCTCTTGCATAAGATATTTTATCAGTCTGTCATTCTCCATCTTGTCTAGACCACTGTAGGTTACATTTCTTCTAAAGTCCTACAATTCTTTCTGTATTTACTATTCACTTTATCTTTGTATAGCCCTGAATTGTAACAAAAACATTTCACACGTTCAAAAGTTTAATTTGTAAATATGACATAAAAATTTGCCCTATTTTTGCTAACAAAATCTTTGCTCAAGAAAGGCATTTCTGTTTCTCACTAGGTTCAGTCTCTTCTACTGTGTATTATGGCTACAGTTCATCAACTCATGAAAACAGCCCCTGAGAGAGCTTCATGTAAAGACACGCCCAGGCCCCCAACCCAATTCTAACAGAACCAGACTCGCAGAGCAAGAGGCCTTGGTATGGACAGTGTCATGAAAAGTCCTTTAATAAAGATCTTGCCTTTAAGAAATGCTTAATAGATGGAAAAGTATGACCTCTCTTCAGCCTGGCTAATCTGTCTTTTGATGAAGATATGCATGAATGACCAAGATGTATTTCAGTCTTACATGAGGAAGAATGAAAACCAGGCCCTTGACTCCAGAGTAGCAAAGGAACCTCAAGCACCACCAAATCACACTGATGTGGTATCTATAGGAGTGGCTTATGTGTGATTGGGATGCAAAGTAGAATGGGAATTTAGAGATGAAAGATACCATTATATTGTAGTGTATTAAAAACCATTTCATGAAAAGAAAATTCAAGGTGAAAAATACATACTGTCAGAATGTGAAAAACAAACCATAACCACATGCCTCAGTTTTTTTGTTGTTTTTTTGCTTTTTGTTTTTTGAAATGGAGTCTCACTCTGTCACCCAGGCTGGAGTGAAATGGCGCAATCTCAGCTCACTGCAACCTCCACCTCCCAGGTTCAAGTGATTCTCCTACCTCAGCCTCCCGAATACCTGGGACTACAGGCACATGTCACCGTGCCCAGCTAATTTTTGTATTTTTATTAGAGACGGGGTTTCACCATGTTGGCCAAGCTGGTCTCGAACTCCTGACCTCGTGATCTGCCCACCTCAGCCTCCCAAAGTGCTGGGATTACAGGTGTGAGCCACCATGCCCGGCCTCCTGTGCCTCAGTTCTTATCTCACTTGATGAATCAGCAACTCTACACAATGCTTATGGCGCTCTCTCTCTCTCTCTCTCTCTCTCATATAAATGTATATATAGATATAGATATATAAAGTATATATATAAATGTATACACACACACACACACACATACACATATATATACACACACTCACATACATATAAATGCTGTTCTAGCAAATTAATCAAACTTAAGGAGAGGGTCTTGGGAACTCCTACTTTACAGCTGGTTGGTCAGAAGCTGAGGTGACAACCTGGGACTTGCCACTGGCATCTGAAGTGGGAGACAGTCTTGGACTGAGCACTTAACCTGTGGGATCTGATACCGTATCAGGTAGATAGTGTCAGAGCTGATTTGAAATGGAGGACACCCAGCTGATGTCTGCTGGAGAACTGCCTGGGGTGTGAGAAAACAACCCCTATATATCCAGTGGCATAAATGCTGTATTGAGCGACTATGTGACAGAGAAAAAAAACAGTTTGTTGTTTTTGCCTCAGAAACACAAAATGATCCTCTGACAAGTGATGAAGAAGAATGGGAAGATGTGAAAATCCAAGCAAGAAGAACTTAGGGGAAACAACTCAACATCTAAGAAGAAATGAATAGGGATCAGTTCCAAGAAGAGATAAAGGGGTATGTATGTTTCTCTGAATTCCTATAAGAAAAAGAGCTCTTGTATCCTATGAGGAGAAGGAGATGTGGCAGCTGTTTCTGTCTCCCTAGACACTTTCACAACTGTCATGCCTTCTCTAAATGACCAGAATGTGACTTCCACTGCCTTCCCCTCTTGCTGGTTCTCTCTCACTTACCTGGATGGGTTGGACTGTGGATTTCATCTTCTAATGTCCACAGTGGTTCTCCTTGTTCCAACTCGATGAGGGCATCAGGTTTGCTGGCTTGATACCCTGTTTGTGGGAAATGGGAGAAGACTTAGGCTCACTGAATTGCACTACGTGGCTCTGATGACAGGAGAAAGGCACATGTTAGGGACTGCATAATTTGCATGTTAGCAAATTAAAGGCTTTTTTTCTAAGATGAAGGAAGATTATGCCTCTTCCTCTGGGACCAGAGACTGGCCTGAGGATCTGCCATTTGGGAGCACAGCAGACATACCAAAGCTTCCAGAAGCTGAGAAAGCAAAGGCCACTGACTGGGCACCCTCTGAGTGACACAGGGCAGCTGTCCTCACCCACTGACACAAGGTTGCTGTAGTTCTCCAACATCACATCCCGGTACAGATGCTTCTGAGCAGGGCCCAGGAGCTGCCACTCCTCCCGGGTGAAGTCCACAGCCACATCCTTCAGGGTCAGTGACTCCTGTAATAACACAGTCCTGCTTAATATGAAGTGTTTCTCTTTTATTGACATGGAAGAAATATGAAGTTGTTCTGCCCATTTTCACCATATAAGTTGCACCTGTACAGTTGTCCCTTGGTATACTCAATGGAATGGTTTCAGGATGCCCTGCATATACTGAAATTTTGCATACTCATGACCCACAGTTGGCCTGGTGGAATCTGCTTATGTCACTCTGTATAAGTGAGTTTCACATCCTGAGAATACTATATTTTTGATTCAAGTTTGGATATAAGTGGACCCTTGCAGTACAAACTCATCATACAAGTTCACAAATAAACTGTATTCCTAGTTTTTTCAATATACTGTGAAAGAAGCAAAGTCATAGTAAAATATTCTACATTTTATAATAACCATGCAGCCATCCATTAATCCAACAAATCGTAAGTTTCTGTAATATGCAGCCATTAAATCCTCTTGCTAACATGAGAACATCTGCAGTGTTTTTCAGCACCTACTTGCAACCCTGAACTATATGCTATAGTGATATAGTACGTGCAGAATAATCTAGCATGATCCCCTTCATGTAAACTATACCATGATATTTAGCAAAACAACAAACTACGCAGTGGCCATAAAAAATAAGCCATCATACATGTAAGCATTGACATGCATAGATACATGTATATGTATACAAACGTGTGTATACGCACACATACACATGCATGCAGACATAGATGTCCTCACAGGTAAATCCCTAGAACAGGAAGACAAGCATTTGTTAGTGACATACTAGGGAATTAGGAAAAAAAGTATACAGAGGGGGAACTTTGTTTTCGCACTATGTGTACTATTTAACTTGAGTCTTTCACATTGAAAATCTATCCATGAGGCCAGGCATGATGTCTCATGCCTGTAAACCCAGCACTTTGGGAGGCGAAGGTGGGCGGATCACCCAAGGTCAGGAGTTTGAGACTAGCCTGGCCAACATGGCAAAACCTGGTCTCTACTAAAAATACAAAAATTAGCTGGGCATGGTGGCGCCTAGATGAAGCATGAGAATCGCTTGAACCCAGGAGGCAGAGGTTGCAGTGAGTGGAGATCACGCCACTGCACTCCAGCCTGGGCAACAAAGTAAGACTCTGTCTCAAAAAAAAAAAAAAAAAAAAAAACTATCTATGAATCTGTGGTTCTTTCTGACACCAAATACCCAGTGTCTTTTCCAGCAACACTTTCTCTGATACCAACTGGGTATCCTAGAGTTCAATGCTATGCTAACACTAACTGCTGAGGGTTCTCATCAGACTCTGCAGGTTTAAGGGCTCTGTCCCACAAGACTGACCTCACATCATGTGCCACTCTGGGGTCCCCACATTATCGCACTTCTGTCCAACTTGACTACAACTGGGGGTTGCCACAACCTCCCTGCTCAGGTTTGATAATTTGCTAGAATGACTCACAGAACTCAGGAAAATGTCAAACAATTACAGTTTATTATATAGGATACAAATGACAGCCAGGTGAAGAGGTACAGAAGTCAAGGTCCAAAGGGTGCCAAGCACAGGAGCCTCTGTTCCCGTGGAATTGCAGTGCACCCTTCACCCACCCCCCACTTCCACATATGATCTCCAAACCCCATGGGGGTTTTTATGGAGATTCTATGATGTGGGCATGATTAAATCATCAACCATGGCTGGGCATCATGGCTCATGCCTGTAATCCCAACACTTTGGGAGGCTGAGGTGGGTGGATCATGAGGTCAAGAGATCGAGACCATCCTGGCCAACATAGTGAAACCCTGTCTCTACTAAAAAAAAAAAAAAAAAAAAATTAGCTGGGTGTGGTAGCGGGCACCTGTAGTCCCAGCTACTCAGGAGGCTGAGGCAGGAGAATTGCTTGAACCCAGGAGCTGGAGGATGCAGTGAGCCGAGAGCACGCTGCTGCACTCCAGCCTGGTGACAGAGCGAGACTCCATCTCGTTAAAAAAAAAAAAAAAAAAGAAATCATCAACCATTGGTGGCAGAATCTGGAGGTTGGGGGTGGGACTGAAAGTCCCAACTCTGTAATCAAGGCTTGGTCTTTCTGGCAACCAGCCCCATCCTGACGTTGTCTAGGAGCCCATCCTGAGCCACCTCATTACCATAAACTCAGGTGTGGTTGAAATGGGCTGGTTATGAAGAACAAAATACACTCCTATCACTCAGGAAATTCCAAAGGTTTTAGGAGCTCTGTGCCAAGAACCAGAGACAGAGACCAAATATATATACATGTAAAACCATAATGAGTCATATGCATGATTTTTTTAAGTTAAGGCATTAAAAGAGGTGAGAGGTTAATAACTGGATTTGAACACAGGGACTCTGTATTTTCTAAGACAACATGACATTCTAAAGCAAACTCTGTGGATCTCAACAACCCAAGCCATTGCCAAAGAGAACTTTCAACTCCCTATGGTCAAATCTGTACTTAAACGCCAGTTTAGTGACCTGTTCATGGAGCTCCTTTGAAAGCAAACCTTGCATTTTTTTTTTTTTTTTTTTTTTTTGAGACGGAGTCTCGCTCTGTCGCCCAGGCTGGAGTGCAGTGCTGCAGTCTCGGCTCACTGCAAGCTCCGCCTCCCAGGTTCACGCCATTCTCCTGCCTCAGCCTCTCCGAGTAGCTGGGACTACAGGCTCCTGCCACCACGCCCGGCTAATTTTTTGTATTTTTTAGTAGAGACGGGGTTTCACCATGGTCTCGATCTCCTGACCTTGTGATCCGCCCGCCTCAGCCTCCCAAAGTGCTGGGATTACAAGCGTGAGCCACCGCGCCCAGCCCAAACCTTGCATTTTTTAGGCAATTAGGTTTAATCACAGATAAACACAGACTGCAACAAGGTTGGGTATATAGGCCGCGGTGCTGTGAGCTCCTGAAAAACTGTGTTCATTAAACTCTACTTGGTATAGTCCCATAGAGGACTCAGAATAATCATGTAGAAACAGCCACACAAAACTTGCTTGTGTATCTTTTGGAAAAATGCTATTAAGTACAAAAAGTCTATCTTGCCACCTCTAGCAAAAAGCATCAAACAAATTTCCCAAGATTTAAGTGCCATGAAATACTGACATCCCCTGAGGAAGGGACCCGCATTCTCCTCAGAATCAGTGCACATCATGTAACTTACCATGATTCTCTGGGTGTGATGGTGGCCAAAGATTTTGGACACAAGTTGATACTTAACGTAGCCAACAGGTTCTGGCAGAGTCACACATTATATTCCAACACCGGTCACATGTGAACTATGTGAACAAAATATTCGTGATCCCACTTTGTCCTGGATTAAAGGTATAATCTAAGTCTGTTTCTCCCCAGAGCTCATTTTTTCCAATTTATACTTTTAATGTAAATGAACTGATTTCTTCAGACTTCCACAAATCCATCAGGGAATCGAGTTAAGAATAAAACAAACCAAAAGTCACCTGGGCCTTTGTCATTTTCTTCTGTTTCAGGAAATACCCAAGAACTGGGATGCGTCATCTTTGGTTTCTTCTGGATCCTCCCTAAATTTTGGCTAAGAAATCTGAGTCTCCATTTGAGAGTGTCCCCAGAAATGATGACATCCACATCCAGGAACCTCCTCCTTCCTTCACTTGAACTCTCTTGCTTCTGGGGAGCCAGGACCTAGGAAGTAAAAATCAAGTTCATTTGGTGACACATTCCCTCCGGGCCCAGATGCTGTCTCTACTGCTGTAAAGTCTCCTGAAGTCAAGGCCAAGCAATACATCTAAGCATCCCTTTGTCAGGTGTCCGCAAGTCTTTACATCCCAGGGCAATAAAACAACACTCTGAATGTGGGGAGTCATATGGGAGTGGGCTTAACTAGGAGCCGGCATATCTGGCCACTTTCTAATGCTTCAAAGGAGTGTCTTTCTCCTTAAGCACAGTGTTTATAAATAAGAGAGCAGGTCACGCTCTGGTCATGAGAACGTGATGGTAATAAGGAGGCTTTCCTCCTCAGAGGCCTCCTGTGACTTTCCACAACTTATTGTCCCATATTGTTATGGCCAGTTTATGCCAGCACCCCATAAGCCTTTTTCCCAACAATCGTGAGACACACAGAGAAGAAACACACAGGGAAAAGAGAAGCCCATGTGAAGATGGAGGAGACTGGAGTGATGCTGCCACAAGCCAAGGACACCTGAGAGTCTGTTAGAAAGGGGGAGACAGGTGAATGAATGTGGGCAGCTGTGCTGGGGCTCCTCAAGACCACTCCCAGATGCAGTGATTCACTAGGTGAACTCACAACACTCAGTCTATAATCATATTCATGGCAACCACTTATTACTGTGAAAACATACACAGCAAAACCAGCAAAGGTAAAAGGTACATGTGGCAAAGTCTGGAGGAAACCAGACACAAGTTTCAAGTTCAGTCTCTTTGGAGTCACACAGGATACACTTAATTCCCCCAGCCACAAGTCATGACAACACACGTGAAATGCTATAGACCAAGGAAGTTTATTGGAGAAAGATTGTGTGCCATGGTTTTTATTGGGGGCTGATCATGCAGGTGCTCACTGCCTAACATTCACCAAAACTCCAAAATCCTAGAGGAAAGCAGGTGTTCAGGATAAACCACATTGTTTGAAAAAAACAGCTTAGGCACAGTGAGCCAGTCTTATTAGGAAATGGTGGGACTGCCTCCAAAAATCTAAGCTCCCAAATGCCAGCTGCTGTGGTTTGAATGTTTGTGTCCTCCAAAATTCATGTTGAAACTTAATCTCCAATGCAATGGTATCAAGAGGTGGGCTTTTAGGAAGTGATTAGGTCATGAGGACTCCTCCCTTGTGAGTGGCATTAAGGCCCTTATAAAAGAGGCTTTGGCCAGGCAAAGCAGCTCACACATGTAATCCCAGCACTTTGGGAGGCTGAGGTGGGAGGATCGCTTGAGGCCAGGAGTTTGAGGCTGCAGTGAGTTGCGATTGCACCACTGCACTCTTGCCTGGGTGACAGAGCAAGACCCTGTCTCTTAAAAATAAAAAAAAATAAAAAATAAAGGCCGAGAGTGTTGGCTCACACCTGTAATCCCAGTACTTTGGGAGGCCAAGGTGGGCAGATCACTTGAGCTCAGGACTTGGCAACATGGTGAAACCCCATCTCTACAAAACATACAAAAATTATTCAAGCGTGGTGGCACATGCCTGTATTCCCAGCTACTCAGAAGGCTGAGGCAGGAGGATTGCTTGAGCCTGGGAGGTTGAGAGGTTGAGACTGCAGTGAGCTACGATGGTGCCACTGCACTGCAGGCTGGGTGACAAAGTGAGACTCTGTATCAAAAAAAAAAAAAAAAAACCTAAAGAAAGAAGAAATAATAATAAAAATAAAAGAGGCTTCACACACAGATCGGCCCTTTCTGCTCTTCCGCCTTCTGCCATGTGAGGGCACCACATTCTCCACCTCCAGAGAAATAGCGACAAAACACCATATTGAAAGCAGATATCAGGCCCTCACCAGACACCAAACCTGCTGGTGCTTCGATCTTAGACTTCCCAGTCTCCAGAACTATAACAAATAAATTTCTGTTGTTTATAAATTATCCAGTCTCAGCTATCTTGTTATAGCAGCACCAACAAGACTAAGACAGCATCCTATAATTTAATTCATTCTGAGACTGTGTATCTAGACATAGTGTCAGACACCACAGATTAAGGGCTCAGTTCAAGCCTGCCCCCAACTTCAGATGCAAGTTGCAAGCAGCAGGTTGTCACCTGTACCTCTGATGGACCAGCTATAAATCAGGATTCACACGGCCTCCTCCTCAGGTTCAATTAATTTGCTGGATGGCTCACAGAACTCAGGAAAACAGTTAACATTTACTGGTTTATTTTAACTCTTTTCCTGTCTAGAAAAACGAAGTGCAGCTCGCTGCCAGCGCTTATTTAATTTTATATAAACATGCTCTTTGATGCTGCAGTAAATCTGATTTTCAATGTGAAAATAAAATATAAAAGCTGATCTAGGAGTTATTTCTAAACAGAACATCAGAATCGTCTGAATCATCAGAATTCTCTATTTGGTAAAATCAGATGCATCCAGTGAGTCTTCAGCCAAGAACTGTTTGAGAATGACGTTAACGTCACGTATAGGAATGCTACGTTTTCTAGGATTTGACATTTTCAGTGATCGAGAACTACTACCTTTTGTAAATGGAAATACCACTACTAAAAACAATGATATAAATAGAACGATGTCTTTTGTTTCCAAAGTTGACCTACTAGAGCGATGTGAAAATAATAAAAGTGAGATCGTTCATGGCAAAGTTATCTCGGGGTAAATGCTCCAGCTGCAAGCACCAAAGGTGAGTATTCTCAGGGCAAATGAGAAAAGGAATAAAGGATATTACAAAGGATACAGATGAAGAGCCAGATGGAAGGGACAGCACAGAGCAAGGTTTGTAGCAAGGGGCGTGGGACTTTCATGCCCTCCAAGGAAGCTTATTAGAGACTCAGTGCACCACCCCTCAGGCACCTCCACCTGCTCAGGAATCTGTAAGTTCCCCAGAAGTTCACCAGTCCTTTTGAGTTTTTACGCCGGTTTCATTATGTGGGCATACTTGATTAAAACACTAACCACTGGTGATCAACTCAACTTTCAACCTCCCTGTTGCCAGGCAGAGCTAAAATTTCCAACCCTCAATTCACATGGTTAGTTGCCCTGGCAACCAGCCTTCCCCATCCTAAGGCCAGCCAGAAGACCCCAGTCACCAGCCATCTCAGTGACACACAAAAAGGCACTATTTCCTGAAGAGGTTCCAAGGGTTTTAGGAGACATGTGCCAGGAAACAGGACAAAGATCAAATACACATTTCTTATAACTCATACCAATCATAGCTGGGCGCGGTGGCTCATGCCTGTAATCCCAACACTTTGGGAGGCTGAGGCGGGCGGATCACCTGAGGTCAGGAGTTCAAGACCAGCCTGGCCAACATGGTGAAAGCCTGTCTCTACTAAAAATACAAAAATTAGCCGGGCGTGGTGATGGGCGCCTGTAATCCCAGCTACTCGGGAGGCTGAGGCAGGAGAGTCGCTAGAACCCAGGAGGCAGAGGTTGCAGTGAGCCGAGATCGCACCACTGCACTCCAGACTGGACAACAGAGCTAGATTCCGTCTGGGGGATGGGAGGAAACTTTGATCCCCAAATGCTCAAGGAGACTGATGCTTAAGCAAACTAAATATTGCCTGAGAACGACCCCATACTTCTATATTTGAGTCCGTGTGGATAAACTGCAACCTAGCTTAACAGACAAAATTGAAAACCGAACTTAATCGTATGCACCTGTAACAGTAGCTGAGTGTTGGCCAATCCCAGCGGCCATACTCATAGAATGCTGAATGTTCCAACTGTGTTCAAATAAGGCAAACGCCCAGTGGTAACCAATCTCACTGTTTCTGGACCTCGCTTCCGATTCCTGTATGTCACTTTACCTTTTTTGTCTATAAATTTGTTCTGACCACGAGGCACCCCTGGAGTCTCTGTTAATCTGCTGTGATTCTGGGGGCTGCCCAATTCGCGAATCGTTCATTGCTCAATGAAACTCCTGTAAATTTAATTCGGCTGAAATTTTTCTTTTATCACTGATTTGAGTAGTAATAAAACTCCGGTCTCCCTGCACAGCCGGCTCTGCATGAATTGCTCTTTCTCCATTGCAATTTCCCTGTCTTGACAAATCGGCTCTGTCTAGGCAGCCGGCAAGGGTGGGCGGTTATAGTTTCACAACTCAACCACCAGCCAGGGGCCTGGGCTTGTAAAATACCAGATTTTACAAGCCTCTGAGCCCCACATGCCTGGGCCTTCCCGAAACACTTAACACACATCCCTGATTCACCCCAAAACCTACACCAGACACCCTCGTACGCTGCCCAGAACCCCGGCTTCATCACCGACTTTAAACTGCGGTGTTTGGAGTGATAATAATGGGGTCGGTGATAAAGCCGGCGTGCTGGGCAGCGTCCCCCTAGAGTTCTCGATCCAGTGATCCAGAGCCCTACTAACAGAGTGACCCTCAGAGACCCCAAACTCTGACGCCGAGTCTCAGTCGCTGAACTCGACAGACTTTAACGCCCAACCACAAGAACTCTCCCTTGCCGGACCGCAAACGCGCCCCAACCCAAAGGCTCCACCGTCCAGGCCGCCAGCTCTCCCCACAGGCTCCTGAGAAGCTCCCTGCCCCTTTAACCTACTCCACGGAGAGACCCAAACACTCACCTGATTTTCTTCTAGCTACACCTATTCCCTGAATGCATCGTTTTCTGGCCCTTAACCCCGGCATTGGCACCGGCCTACGGCGGCCGACGAGGGCGCGAGTCAATTCTGCAGCGCTAGGACGACGGGACTTAGGCTTCTCTTCGAGGAGGTAACATGTCCGCGCCCAGAGCCATGGCTCTCTGGACGCGGCCATCTTGGTAGATCTGACGTACAGAAGGGAAACAGTTGTTCTTGTGTCATTAAACTGGGATGACTCTCCTGAGAGCAAAAATCTGAAGCACAGTAAACATTTTCTAGAGTTTATCTGAACAAACAGCAATTCATGAATTAGGAAGCATCAAACCAAAAGAAGTCTCGCGCTTCTATGCTTAAAGCATTAGACGCAAGTATTCATAGGGTGAGTGAAGGAGTAAAACAAAGAAATTATTTGATTAGTTACAATTATAAAAATGCATTTTTTTAAATTTGCCTTGGAAAGTCCCTAATGACATAATAGTATATGAGCTGGCCGCTTTTGATCAGTTGAGATTGAGTTTTGTCCTTCCCTAACACAAGCATTTACCAGAAATGACTCAAGTGAATTGTTGCTTATGTTTGCAGGTTAAGCAAGGTTAAGGCTGTTTTTAAGGCCTACTGGGTTTTGTTTGCTCAGGAGTTTTTGAAATCTGGTCTGCATTTTAATTTTGCTTTGACACAGGAGACACTGAAATGGCACTGATGTGTTCCCTCTCCTGACGCCTCAACCCCTGCACTGTGAGGTTGGAGCACCAACAACAATGCACTGTGGGGAAAAGAAAGAGAGATCAGACTGTTACTGTGTCTATGTAGAAAGAAGTAGACATAAGAGACTCCATTTTGTTCTGTACTAAGAAAAATTTTCTGCCTTGAGATGCTGTTAATCTATAACCTTACCCCCAACCCTGTTCTCACAGAGACATGTGCTGTGTTGACTCAAGGTTTAATGGATTTAGGGCTATGCAGAATGTGCTTTGTTAAACAAATGCTTGAAGGCAGTATGCTTGTTAAAAGTCATCACCACTCTCTAATCTCAAGTACCCAGGGACACAATACACTGTGGAAGGCCACAGGGACCTCTGCCTCAGAAAGCCAGGTATTATCCAAGGTTTCTCCCCATGTGATAGTCTGAGATATGGCCCCCTGGGAAGGGAAAGACCTGACCATCCCTCAGCCCAACACCCGTAAAGGGTCTGTGCTGAGGAGGATTACTAAAAGAGGAAGGCCTCTTTGCAGTTGAGAAAAGAGGAAGGTATCTGTCTCCTGCTCGTCCCTGGGCAATGGAATGTCTCGGTGTAAAACCCGATTGTATGTTCCATCTACAGAGATAGGAGAAAATCGCCTTAGGGCTGGAGGTGAAACATGCTGGCATCAATACTGCTCTTTAATGCACCAAGATGTTTATGTATGTGCACATCAAAGCACAGCACCTTTTTCTTAACCTTGTTTATGACACAGAGACATTTGTTCACATGTTTTCCTGCTGACCCTCTCCCCACTATTATCCTATTGTCCTGCCACATCCCCCACTCTGAGATGGTAGAGATAATGATCAATAAATACTGAGAGAACTCAGAGACCTGTGCCAGCATGAGTCCTCTGTATGCTGAGCGCCAGTCCCCTGGGCCCACTTTTCTTTCTCTATACTTTGTCTCTGTGTCTCTTTCTTTTCTCAGTCTCTCGTACAACCCGACAAGAAACACCCACAGATGTGGAAGGGCAGGCCACCCCTTCATTGCACAAACCACACAGATATTCAGAGGCTCAAATGCAACCAAGGCCAGCACAGTGCCAAGTATGTCCACCTCAGTGAGCTGTGGAGAGGTGACTGCACCCTTTATTGACTGACTACTAGGAAACTGTCAAGAGGCAGCCCACTGAGCATGGCCATCTTAGAGGAATTTCAGGTGTCCCTACAACAGAGAATATGCCCTGAGAAAGGGGAAAAAAATAGGCCACTTAGCTTGGGTAGTCAACGCTCATGACAAGTCCCTGCATCTCAGCTACTGACTTTAAAGTTGTTTGGGGAAAAGAAAGAGAGATCAGACTGTTACTGTGTCTATGTAGAAAGAAGTAGACATAAGAAACTCCATTTTGTTCTGTACTAAGAGAAATTCTTCTGCCTTGAGATGCTGTTAATCTGTAACCCGAGCCTCAACCCTCTGCCCACAGAGAAATGTGCTGTGTTGACTTAAGGTTTAATGGATTTAGGGCTGTGCAGGATGTGCTTTAACAAAGGGGAGGTTGGAGCACCAACAACAATGCACTGTGGGGAAAAGAAAGAGAGATCAGACTGTTACTGTGTCTATGTAGAAAGAAGTAGACATAAGAGACTCCATTTTGTTCTGTACTAAGAAAATGGAGTCTTTAACAAAGCACATCCTGCACAGCCCTAAATCCATTAGTATTTATTAGTATGCTTGGTAAAAGTCATCACCATTCTCTAATCTCGAGTACCCAGGGACTCAATGCACTGCAGAAGGCTGCAGGGACCTCTGCCCAGGAAAGCCAGGTATTGTCCAAGGTTTCTCCCCATGTGATAGCCTGAGATATGGCCTCATGGGAAGGGAAAGACCTGACTGTCCCCCAGCCCAACACCCGTAAAGGGTCTGTGCTGAGGAGGATTAGTGAAAGAGGGAGGCCTCTTTGCAGCTGAGATAAGAGGAAGGCATCTGTCTCCTGTTTGTCCCTGGGAATGGAATGTCTCGGTGTAAAACCCGAACGTACGTTCTATTTACTGAGATAGGAGAAAACTGCCTTATGGCTGGAGGTGAGACATACTGACGGCAATACTGCTCTTTACTGCACTAAAATGTTTGTGTAAAGTCAGACATAAATCTGGCCTATGTGCACATCGAGGCACAGCACCTTTCCTTAAACTTATTTATGACACAGAGACCTTTGTTCACATGTTTTCCTGCTGACCCTCTCCCCACCATTACCCTATTGTCCTGCCACATCCCCCTCTTCGAGATGGTAGAGATAGAGATCAATAAATACTGAGGGAACTCAGAGACCAGTGCAGGCGTGGGTCCTCCATATGCTGAGCGCCAGTCCCCTGGGCCCACTATTCATTCTGTATACTTTGTCTCTGTGTCTTATTTCTTTTCTCAGTCTCTCATCCCACCTGATGAGAAACACCCACAGGTGTGGAGGGGCTGGCCCCCTTCAGTTGTGAGGATCAATATATATATTCATATTAAAGATTGCTTTTTGCTTCAGGCTGTTTGGAAAACACCAAGCGTAGAAACTTGAAATTGTGTTCTGTGAAAAAACTGGATACAAAAGCCACTATCAAGGTAGGAGGTGGGATTTGACTCAAGAGACCAGGCCCCAACACCAGACAAAATTAAGGACTAGCTAAAACAGCAACAGGGCAGAAGCAGCTTTTCATAAGACATACCCACCAGTATGCCATGTCACGTTTACCATTTCCATGGTAACACCTGGGAGTTATTGCTGCTTTCCGTGACAACAAGCTGATGACCTGAAAGTTACCACTTTTTCTAGAAATTTCTGCATAATCCACCCCTTACTTTGCATATAATTAAAAGTGGGTAGAAATATGACTGAAGGGCTGCCTCTGAGCTGCTACTCTGGGCATACTGCTCCACAAGGAGCAGTACCTCTGCTGCTGCTGTGCACTGCCACTTCAATAAAAGTTGCTATCAAAGGCTGGGTGCAGTGGCTCATGCCTGTAATCCCAACAAGTTGGGAGGCTGAGGCAGGCGGATCACAAGGTCAGGAGGTTGAGACCAGCCTGGCCAATATGGTGAATCACCATCTCTACTAAAAATACAAAAATTAGGCAAAATATCATTCTCAGCAATGTATCACAAGGATAGAAAACCAAACACCACATGTTCTCACTCATAAGTGGGAGGTGAACAATGAGAACACACGGACACAGGGAGGGGAACATCACACATTGGGGCCTGTCGGGGGTGGGGGACTGGGGGAGGGATAGCATTGGGAGAAATACCTAATGTAAATGACGAGTTGACGGGTGCAGCAAACCAACATAGCACATGTATACCTATGTAATGAACCTGCACGTTGTGAACATGTACCCTAGAACTTAAAGTATATTTTTAAAAAATACAAAAATTAGCTGGGCATGGTGGCACGTGCCTGTAGTCCCAGCTACACAGGAGGCTGAGGCATGAGAATCACTTGAACCTGGGAGGCAGAGGGGCAACAAAGTAGATCCGATCAAAGAAAAGAAAAAATCCCAAAAATCCTTGATATTTGTCTACAATATCTTTTTTTTTTTTTTTAGGCTGGAGCGTAGTGGTGCGATGTCAGCTCACTGCAACCTCTGCCTCCTGGGTTCAAGTGATTTTCCTGCCTCAGCCTCCCAAGTAGCTGGGATTACAGGTGTGCATCACCACACCCTGCTAATTTTTGTATTTTTATTAAAGACAGGGTTTCACCATGTTGGCCAGGCTGGTCTCGAACTCCTGACCGCAAGTGATCCACTCACCTTAGCCTTCAAGAGTGCCGGGATTACGGGTGTGAGCCACTGCACCTGGCCTGTCTTTTGAAAATAGATGGATGATCTAACTCTGTTTTAAAAGCCTGATTTTGGCTGCAACTTGTGTATATAAAAGACTTCTCAGCAATCTTGTGCCTTGGTTCCCCTGAAACAGGTACCTCACCTATATTTGGTGGTTGGTGATCTGGAGACAAATAGTGTCCTGTGTGACTGAAAAAGATCCCTGGAATCTGTGCCTGTGTGTCTCAGAACACCGTCATATTTACATGTATTTTATTTCATTGGATTTTGTTTTTCATGCTATACTGTAGCCTTTGTCTTTCTTGGAGTCTTAGGTAAGTATAACTCGTGGAGTCATGTGAGACTGTTCAACATCTTACCTGGAGTAACTGCTATAATTGCAGTCACCTATTTTAAGGAAAAACAGTGTGCTTGAAAAGGAAACATATTTTGTAAAATTAATATCAAGTTCAGTGTATTTTATAATTTATTCTCAATTTAAGAAAACCGTTTAGGAGACTTTGCTGCTACATTCTAGAGAGGGATTAATAAAAATATGTCTCACATTTGGCTTATGCTGTTTCAAAGGGAAACACATCTTGCACACCTTGTGGCTATAAAGGAAAGAGAGGCTTATTTTATTTGACTATAGGATCAAGCCACATTATCCATTCATGCAATAAAACCAGGACTGCAAAAATTATTTAATTTCCATCTCTCTGATATCAGGGACTATCTCTCAAACTATTTAGAATTCAGAAGGGGCATAAAACCTGTGAAGAAAGGAAGACTCATCTTCCTCAATCCCCAAATATTTCGTTGGTTTACAAGAAACAAAACCCTGTATAAAGATGACGGCTTCTACTATGTTTCATCCAATCTGAGATACCTTTGGTTTTATGGCACACCACAATTTTACACACCAAGTTCTCCATTTAAATATGTTAAGCCACATATATAAATAAGTATGCCACACTTAAATTTTAGCAGTGGTAATATGTTGGAAAAATGTCTATCTTAGAATTGATGAGATAAAGTTTTACCCAAGAGCGGCACAATATCTTCCAGACCCATTTACAAATACTGGCAAACACTACGGAGATAAAGATAAACAGTATTGTATTGAGTTTTTTACTAAAACAATGAACCACTGCAGTTCTGTGGGGAGCCGAAAGCCTGAGGGTCATGACCAATTCAGCATTCCACTGCAGGCTATATGATCAAACAGCAAACTGTTTATCGTGAATGCAGAATGTGGGCAAACCTGCCACCAGAAAGTATGCTGAGGGCAATCACTCCCTGCCACCATGCTCCTTGAGGTTATCTACTGGGACATCTGAAACTGGGACATCTGGAGACTACTGTTCAAAGAATGCAGTCATGCAGGCCTGCACTAAATCAAGCAGCTGACTGACAACTACCCCCTCCTCCTTATTTTCTTTACTCAATAAATATGAAGTGCTATAGAAGCTCAGGGCCCTTGTTCACTAGAAGCAAGGAGCCCCCTGACCCCTCCTTCCAAACATATTCTTTTGTGTTTGTCTTTCTTCCTGCATTCATCCTTCTTTGTTCAGTCCAGTAGGGTCCGTGGCACAGTTCAATTATAAGTTACGCAGCATTATACAGAGATTCAATGCAGATATTCTATGGGAAGGCTTTATGCAGATTTAATCATACATACTACAAATTCACAATTGTGACGTTAACACATGCAGTTCCCAAATATGAGCAATCATTTTTACAATAAAAATAGGTACAAAACACTTAAATATTTGGTATTGTTCTGGTATTTTTTGCTTTGTTTTCTGACAAGCATATTTATTTACATATTTAATACAATACTTTCTATAATGCTGATTATACAACAAGAGCAGAAAAAAAATACAGATGAAAGCATGATTTCCCAGATTCATTAACATACAAAATTACAAATTTCTTTTTTCTTTTCCTTATTTATTTATTTTTTTTAGATAGGCTGTCACCCAGGCTGGTGAAATCTTGGCTCACTGAAACCTCCACCTCTTGGCTCAAGTAATTCTCCACCTCAGCCTCCTGAATAGCACCATCTCCAGCTAATTTTTGTATTTTTTTGTAGAGATGGAACCCCATGTTGAAAACACTGGTCTCGAACTCCTAAGCTCAAACGATCCTTCCAATTTGGCCTCCCAAAGTGCTGAGATTACAGGTGTGAGCCACTGCACCTCACCTAAAGTACAGAATTTATTCCTTAGTGTCAATTATCTGAAACCGATGTAACTGCATTTTATGCCAACAATATCCCCATAATCAATAATACATAGATGTTCCTTCCTGTGTGTTCCCTCTGGCTTATATTCAATTGACATTTATTGAAAAAGGCATTACCTCCTGACTGGCATCATGCCCAGCACTATTCTCTGATAAGAAATGATGTGTAAGCTTGAAATTAAAGTTTGTTCACATTTGCTGCAGCCTTGAGGTTTCACTCTTATATTAACCTTGTGGTATAATGAGCTAGTCTTTCTCACTGCCAACTTCCAGATATTCACTTCATTTATGATTTCTCTCCTTTGTGTGTTTTCTGATGTAGAATGAGGCTGAATTTGCAGGAGAAGGTTTTCCAACACTCAGTACATTCGTAAGATTTCTCACCTATATGCGTTCTTTGATGTATAATAAGATGTGACTTCTGGGCAAAAGATTTCTGACATTTGCTGCATTCGTGGGGTTTCTCTCCTGTATGTGTTTTCTGATGTAAAACCAGGCTAAACTTGATGGGGAAAGTTTTCCCACATTCACTACATCCATAGAGTTTCTCTCCTGTATGGATTCTCTGATGAGTAGCGAGACTAAACTTACGAGAGAAAGTCTTCCCACACTCAAGGCATTCATAAGGCTTCTCTCCCGAGTGAATTCTCTGATGGATCAGGAGATAGGACTTCCGGCTGAAGGCTTTGTGACATTCTCCACATTCATAAGGTTTCTCTCCAGTGTGAGACCGCTGATGAATATTCAGGTGTGACTTTTGGCTGAAAGTCTTCTGACACTGACTGCATTCATAGGGTTTTTCCCCTGTATGAGTTCTTTGATGTAGGATGAGACTAAACTTTTTTTTTTTTTTTCTTGAGACGGAGTCTCGCTCTGTCGCCCAGGCTGGAGTGCAGTGGCGCAATCTCGGCTCACTGCAAGCTCCACCTCCCGGGTTCACGCCATTCTCCTGCCTCAGCCTCTCCGAGTAGCTGGGACTACAGGCCCGCCACCATGCCCGGCTAATTTTTTGTATTTTTAGTAGAGACGGGGTTTCACCATGGTCTCGATCTCCTGACCTCGTGATCCACCTGCCTCGGCCTCCCAAAGTGCTGGGATTACAAGCGTGAGCCACCACGCCCGGCCGGATGAGACTAAGCTTGATGGAGAACATTTTCCCACATTCGTTGCAACCATAGGGTCTCTCTCCCGTATGAGTTCTCCAGTGAGTAATGAGGAATGACTTTACACTAAAGCCTTTTCCACATTCACTGCAGTGATACGGTTTCTCTCCTGTGTGAGTTCTCTGATGTCTACTGAGCTCAGATCTCTGGATGAAGGCTTTCCCACATTCATTACACCCATACGGTTTTTCCCCCGGTATGGATTTTTTTGATGTAAAATGAGGTTAAACTTAAGGGGGAATGTTTTCCCGCACTCATCAGAACCATATGGTTTCTCTCCTGTGTGAGCTCTCTGATGGATCATGAGCAGTGACTTATTGCTGAAGCTTTTCTGACATTTGCTGCATTCATAGGGTTTCTCTCCAGTATGAGTTCTTTGATGGAAAGTGAGTTTTGACTTATCACTAAAACCTTTTTGACATGTACGACACTCAAAGCATTTCTCTCCTGTGTGAGTTCTTTGACGTTTATTAAGGCATGACTTATCAGTAAACGTTTTCCCACATTTATTGCACTCATAAGGTTTCTCTCCTGTATGGGTTCTCTCATGTAAAATGAGACAGGACTTCCAGGTGAAGGCTGTCTGACATCTACTGCATCCATAGGGCTTCTCTCCTGTTTGTGTTCTTTGATGCTTAAAGAGGTCCAACTTCTGGGAAAAGGCTTTCCCACAGTCACTGCAGTCATACTGTTTCTCCCATTTTTGAGTTTCCCAGTGTTTTATGAGCTGTGACTTATGACTGAAAGCCTTTACGCGTTCATTATATTCATTGTATTTCTCTTCGGCATGAATTTTCTCATGCTTACGATAAAGAAAAACTTTTGTCATGTCCATTACATTCACCTTCATTTCTTGCATAGCTTCTGTTTTGAATAAAGTACTCTAGGATTCAGTTGTTTCCCAAGTAAAAAAGGGCTATGAAGGTTTGAGCTCAAATGAGATGTTATGTTGCCAAATGTATGATATTTGTGGTGTCTCTCCATAGTTTCAAGGCTGCTTTGGTTTTCTCAGTGCCATTCTGTGTGATCATTGACTTGCCAGGCATCTTCTAGAAAGGAGACCAATTAATCCACTGTGATCATGTAATAAAAGGAGTAGAAGCTCACACTGAGATGTTTGTGTAAAGTCAAATATAAATCTGGCCTATGCGCACATGGAGGCACAGCACCTTTCCTTTTTTTTTTTTTTTTTTTGAGACGGAGTCTCGCTCTGTCGCCCAGGCTGGAGTGCAGTGGCGCAATCTCGGCTCACTGCAAGCTTCAACTCCTGGGTTCACGCCATTCTCCTGCCTCAGCCTCTCCGAGTAGCTGGGACTACAGGCGCCCGCCACCACGCCCGGCTAATTTTTTGTATTTTTTAGTAGAGACGGGGTTTCACCGTGGTCTTGATCTCCTGACCTCGTGATCCGCCCGCCTCGGCCTCCCAAAGTGCTGGGATTACAAGTGTGAGACACCGTGCCCGGCCAGCACCTTTCCTTAAACTTATTTATGACACAAGAGTCTGTTGCTCACGTTTCCTGCTGACCCTCTCCCCCTCATTACACTATAGTCCTGCCACATCTCCCTCTCCGAGATGGTAGAGATAGTGATCAATAAATACTGAAGGAACTCAGAGACCAATGCCGGTGCGGGTCCTCCGTATCCTAAGCACCGGTCCCCTGGGCCCACTTTTCTTCCCTGATAGTTTGTCTCTGTGTCTTATTTCTTTTTTTTTTTTTGAGATGGAGTCTGGCTCTGTCTCCCAGGCTGGAGTGCAGTGGCACAGTCTCGGCTCACTGCAAGCACCGCCTCCCGGGTTCACGCCATTCTCCTGCCTCAGTCTCTCCTAGTAGCTGGGACTACAGGCGCCCGCCACCACGCCCGGCTAATTTTTTGTATTTTTAGTAGAGACGAGGTTTCACCGTGGTCTCGATCTCCTGACCTCGTGATCCGCCCGCCTCGGCCTCCCAAAGTGCTGGGATTACAAGCGTGCGCCACCGCGCCCGGCCTCTGTGTCTCATTTCTTTTCTCAGTCTCGAGAGACAACGCGAGAGAGTATGGCGGCGCTCTTGTAACTGATACACATGGGGGCCGCCATCTTGAAAGTCTCCCTACACCATCTTTCCCCGCCCACGATAACTTTATTGGTCCGTGTTGAGTCCATCGCTTGCGGCGCCAACGACGAGGCGCATGCGCCTTCCCGACTCTATCCAACGCAGGTCCAGTCCTCCCCGGCAAGACCCACCAAGCCCAGCATGGCCTCCTACGTTTTTGTCACTTGTAAGTAGGAAGCAGCTCCACGTTACAGCAGGCGCGGCCATCTTGGAGAAGGTGTACATATCCGTACAGAAAAGAGGGACGTCCCTTAGGGAAGCAGGTGAAACGACCTCCAGGAATGCTTCTGGGGAACAGTATAGGGTTTGGAGATCACTGTGGGCACAGGGTAATCAGAGGCAGCTGAATGAAAAGATCTCCCCCACCCAGGGTTAGTGGTGGGTATTGGGTGACAGCTCCAGGGTGAAAGGTGAAGGCAAAGGGACAGTAGGGGGTGGAGCTAATAGTGGGGGCGGGGCCTTGCTGTTGATCAAGTTGGATCCCAGAAAAGGTTGGTAGGAATTTTTGTGCAAGCTGCATCTCAAATCAGTAATAATTCTACTAAGTTATTAGAATTGGAATTGCTGATCCAAAGAAAATGAAAAATTTTAATTGAGTAAATAATTCCAGATTGTTGTCCAAAAAATGTTCTATTAGTGTATATACTATACTAGCAGCTATCCATTGTTCCAAAGAACTCCACTGAAAACTACTAGCTAATATTTTATTAAGTGTATACACTTTTTTTGAATAGGTACCTATGTCAAGCATAATATTTGCATTATCTTACATAATACTATAAAAGCTGTAGATGGATGCCGGGCGCGGTGGCTCACGCTTGTAATCCCAGCACTTTCAGAGGCCGAGGCGGGCGGATCACGAGGTCAGGAGATCGAGACCACAGTGAAACCCCTTCTCTACTAAAAAATACAAAAAAATTCGCCGGGCGTGGTGGCGGGCGCCTGTAGTCCCAGCGACTCGGAGAGGCTGAGGCAGGAGAATGGCATGAACCCAGGAGGCGGAGCTTGCAGTGAGCCGAGATTGCGCCACTGCACTCCAGCCTGGGTGACGGAGTGAGACTCCGTCTCAAAAAAAAAAAGAGGGAGGCCTCCTTGCAGTTGAGATAAGAGAAAGGCATCTGTCTCCTGCTTGTCCCTGGGAATGGAATTTCTCGTTGTAAAACCCGAACGTACGTTCTATTTACTGAGATGGGAGAAAACTGCCTTATGGCTGAGACATGCTGGCGACAATACTGCTCTTTACTACACTGAGATGCTTGTGTAAAATCAAACATAAATCTGGCCTACGTGCACATCAAGGCACAGCACCTTTCCTTAAACTTATTTATGACACAAAGACCTTTGTTCACATATTTTCCTGCTGACTTTCTCCCCACCATTACCCTATAGTGTTGCCACATTCCCCTCACCGAGATGGTAAAGATAGTGATCAATAAATACTGAGGAAACTCAGAGACCAGTGCTGGCGCAGGTCCTTCGTATGCTGAGTGCTGGTCCCCTGGGCCCACTGTTCTTTCTGTATACTTTGTCTCTGTGTCTTATTTCTTTTCTCAGTCTCGCAACCCACCTGACGAGAAATACCCACACGTGTGGAGGGGCTGGCCCCCTTCATAAGGTTGTTGAGATTTATCTATGTTGGTGCCATACATCTATGATTTGTTCTTTTATTGTTGTTGAGTAGTATTCCAGGGTATGATTACAATGCAATTTGCTTATACATCCATCTACTGATGGATACTTGGACTGTTTCCTGTTCACAGTATTATGCATAAAGGTGCTAAGAACATTCTTGTGAGTCTTTGTGAGGACATATAGTTTCATTACTGTTGAATAAATATCTAGGAGTGAAATTCCTGAATCATAAGATTCTTGCTTTTATTTTGCAATTCTCCTAAGGAGTCATATAGTTCTGTAAAGCTTTTTACTCTTCACAGATTCGATATTTTAAGTAACATGGTATGTTTCTGAAATGGAGTTTGCATTTTGGGGCATTTTCTATAGATTTATCATGAAGGACACGTGAAAACTCTGTTAGAAATATAAACACTCCACTGCACGCAGGAATTTCCTTCTCATTCTTCCAATGGAATTGTCTTAATTTAGGTTGGATCAGAATTAGAATTTACGTTACTATGACTATGTAAATAATATTTATAGGTCAGTCAGGTAGTATCCTATGATTACTTTTCTTTTCTTGCACAACTTTTTTCTTTTTCTTTCTCAAGAAGAGGTTGCCAAGGCTGTGTGGTGCAGTGGCTATTGATAGGTGCAATCATAGCTCACTGAAGCCTGGAACTCCTGGGCTCAAGCGATCTTCCTGCCTCGGTCTCCCCAGTAGCTGGGACTACACGTGCGCACCATCGCGCCCGGGCTTGCACAACTTTTCATTCTCCCAGAGTCGTCTTATTTATTCCTTCCAGGATTTTAGGCACTTGGTTCTTCGAAAGTCCCGACCTTAAGATTGACTCCACCTCCAGCAGAGGGAAGGCCCTTCTTCTCTCTTAAGGAAAATTCCCGCCTCCCGCATTGGATTCCCTTTTCCGGTTGGCTCGCGGCTGCTCTGTTTACCTGCACTGGGCGGTGACCGTGTCCCTCAAATGTAAATGAGGTTCCAGCTGGTCGCTGTTTTTTCACTTTCCGTTGACGGGGTGAACAATAGCCTCGTACCTCAATTGCTTCTCCACACCCTTTTTGTCCTCAAAAATCTTCCTCTTGCCCTCCACATGTTGCTAGAAGCGTTTTCGCGGTATATGACTCAGGGTGCGATTGCTCTTTTTCCTCCGCGGAGAAAGCGTTTTCACTTGTACTGACACCTAACTTTTAAGATGGCCGCGCCCATTGTGTCATTCCCGTCATTCTATGTGCAAAGCGGATGACTTTTCTCCCCAGCCCGCAAGGGGCACGCAGCCCATCCCATGTTTGTCTTGGCTAACTTGAGCCTCTGAAAATAAATGAAACTTGGGCGCAGGATTTAAGTGCCAAAATATGGGTTTCTTCACCGTCCCGAGCCATCCCTGGATACTTGGGCAGAAAAGGTCCACTTTACCTTCCGTACGTGCAGGATTCAAAGATGGCCGCCTCCAGTATCCGTGACGAGAGGACGCGAACCTACTACCTCCCAGTCGTCAGTGCTCCGTACACCTGCAACTTCAGACCTTCGTCGGCCGCCGTAGGCAGGCTTAGAGGGTGGGGGAGGGCCCAGAAGTGGAAGAATTCAGGAAAGTGCAGGCTCTGGGAAGTCTCAGTGGGTTCCCCGCAAAATCAGGTTTGTGTGTGGCTCTGTCAGGATGAGGGGAGGAGGGTGTCTGTGGGCGTCCGTTTAGTGCGGAGCCGTGGAGTTTGTGGGGGAAGCTGGAGCGAGTGGGAGTCGGGGTATTGGGGTTGGTGCGTCTCCGGAGTCAGCCCTGAGGGATCCTAGTGGTCGGTGGTCAGTCTGTCCAGAGCAACGCTTGGAAGTCCGTGATCAGGGTTTGGTGCCTTTGCGGGTCACTCTGTAGGGCTCGGTGATTGAGGACTGGAGTGAGGAGTGGTTTTTGTCAATGAAAACGGTTTCTGCCTCGGATTCGAGATTTTTTTATTTTATTTTATTTTATTTTATTTTTTTGAGACGGAGTCTCGCTCTGTCACCCAGGCTGGAGTGCAGTGGCGCGATCTCCGCTCACTGCAAGCTCCGCCTCCCGGGTTCACGCCATTCTCCTGCCTCAGCCTCTCCGAGTAGCTGGGACTACAGGCGCCCGCCACCACGCCCGGCTAATTTTTTGTATTTTTAGTAGAGACGGGGTTTCACCGTGGTCTCGATCTCCTGACCTCGTGATCCACCCGCCTCGGCCTCCCAAAGTGCTGGGATTACAAGCGTGAGCCACCGCGCCCGGCCGAGATTTTTTTATTTTTGAGACAGGGTCTCGCTCTGTCACACAGGCTTGAGTGCAGTGGCGCGATCGTGGCTCACTGCAGCCTCCATCTCCCGGGGCTCAGGTGATCTTCCCACCTCAGCTTTCCCGAGTAGCTGGGACTACAGGTGAGCGCCACCACGCTGTCTATCTGTCTGTCTGTCTGTCTGTCTGTCTGTCTGTCTATCTATCTATCTATCTATCTATCTATCTATCTATCTATCTATCTATCCATTGCAGCGACGGGGGTCTCACTATGTTGCCCAGGCTGGTCTCCAACTCCTGGCCTCAAACGATCCTCTCACCTTGGCCTCCCAAAGTGCTGGGATTACGGGCGTGAGCCTTAGCTCCAGGCTGTAATCAGGATTTAATATGCAACTCAGTGAGGAGGAGCCCGGGTTCATGTGAACCTGGGTGTGTGGTCCAGGTTTTTGGATTAATCTAAGGGGGTGTAACCAGTGTTAGGGAGGTCTAGATGTTACAGTCGTGGAGACGCTTGTGAAGGCTGAAGCCTTGGCAGCCGGGGCATCCTGATTGGTGTGTGTGTTGAGGTCCAACGGTACATTCCCTCTCAGTCCCTTTTAAGTTTCTCTGCAAGGACTGGTTTACAAATCTCATTTGACTTCTCACATCTCTCCTTCCTCTCAATCCTGGTAAATAGGGGAGCTTTGGGAAAGATAAATCAAATCTAAAATGGTAAGGTGGCCTGGCGCGGTGGCTCACGCCTATATTCCCAGCATTTGGGAGGCCAAAGTGGGCGGATTGCTTGAGCCTAGAAGTTGGAGACCAGCCTGAACAACATAGCCTGTCTCTCCAAAAAATACAAATATTAACTGGGTGTGGTGACACATGCCTGTAGTCCCAGCTACTCGGGAGGCTGAGGTGGGACGATCACCTGACCCTGGGAGGTCTAGGCTGCAGTGAACTATGATTGAGCCACTGCACTCCAGCCTGGGCAACAGAGTGAGATCCTGTCTCAAAAAAAAAAAAAAAAGAAAAGAAAAGAAAGAAAAGAAGAAAAGAAAAAGGAAAAAACAAAACAAAGAAAATGATAAGGTTTCTATTAAAGATTTTCATCCTTCTTCCTCAAGTTTACTGTGTGAATGTATGTATACACACACGTAAATATTTTCTTTCAGGTTCTGACACAAGTAAAACAACATCTCTCTTATCCCAAAATGTGTTCCCCAGTAATGACTTTTGATAAGATTTTTGTATATTTCAATTTCAGTTTTCTGTGCTTGATTTTCACAACGCAGATAAGCTGCTGAAACATTGGTATAATTTGCCTTATTTAATTTTACATTGTAAACGTTCTTATAGTAAACATATCATCCATGTTTTTGTTTAAAAAATTTTTTTTAAGATTTCTGTAATAGTATACCATCAAGAGGCAAAACTGCACCATTGTGACTTGAATCACTAAGTGTATGGATATATTTAGATAGAATTTTAAGACTTAAAAAGTTCACTTATCACTTTTAAGAATGGGTTACAATTCTATGTTTACCCAAACATGTTTCTCCCTGACCCTCATCAGCACCTTGGTTTTTAATTTTTTTGCAATTGTAAATGGTGTGTTTTTAATTTTGACCTTTCTGTTCTCTTCTAATTTACTCTTACATAGAAGAGCAATTAGTTTAGAAAATATTTACATTGTTTTTGCTCACCTTACTAAACAAGCTTCCCTGTTCTCCAGGTTACAAAAATTTTCAAGCATATAACATGATTTAAAGAACTTTACAATTGAATACCTGTATGCCTACCACCTGGATTTTATCATAATTTTATTGTGTTTCTTTTATTACGTATCTATCTATGTATCATCCTTCTACTCATCATTAATCCATCTTTTTTTCTTTTTGTAGAGATGGCATCTCACTATGTTGCCCAGGCTGATCTTGAACTCCTAACCTCAAGTGATCCTCTCTCCTTGGCCTCCTAAAGTGCTGGTATTCCAGGTGTGAGCCACCTCACCCAGCCACATTTCTCCATCTTGTAAAATATTGCTTTGTTTTTTGGTGCATTTCAAAGTAAGTTGCAGACATTCATACATTTGCCCCTAAATATTTCAGTAGGTTTATCATAATTAAGTTCTACTTACAGCTTTTCCTAATTACAGGTCTATTAGTCACATACTGTATAATTCAGTGACTTTTACTATGTGCGGCCATCACCAAAGTCAATTTTAGAACATTTTCATCACTTAAAAAGAAACCCCATACCCTTTTGTTACTACTCCCTATGCCCTACCACTAAGTAATCTCTAATCTACTTTCTGTCTCTATAGATTTGCTTATTTTGACCTTTCTGTTTTCTTCTAATTTACTCTTATTTCATGTAAATGCTACAATATAATATGTGGTCTTTTGTGACTGGTTTCTTTCACATAGTATAATTTTTTTTTTTTTTTTTTTTTGAGACAGAGGCTTACGCTGTCACCCAGGCTGGAATGCAGTGGCGTGATCTCAGCTCACTGCAACCACCACCTCCCAAGTTCAAGTGATTCTCCTGCCTCAGCCTCCCAAGTAGCTGGGATTACAGGCGCCTGCCACCACACATGGCTAATTTTTGTGTTTTTAGTAGAGACGGGGTTTTGACACGTTGGCCAGGCTGGTCTCAAACTCCTGACCTCAGCTGATCCACCCCCCTCAGCCTCCCAAAGTGCTGGGATTACAGGCGTGAGCCATTGCGCCTAGCCTACATAGTATAATGTTTTCAAGGTTTGTCTGTGTCGTAGCATGTATCTGTACTTCATTCTTTTTTATGCCAGAATAGTATTTCATGGTATGGATGTGGCATCTTGTATTTATCCTTTCATCAGTTGATGGACTTTTGGGTTATTTCCCCTTGTTGGCTATTATAAATAATGTGCTATAAACATTTGTGTGTAAGCTTTCATTGTTTTTATTTCTCTTATATATAAGCCTAGAAATGGAGTTGCTGGGTCATATGGTATGTTTAGCCATTTGAGGAACTACCAGACTTTTCCAAAGTGGCTGCACCATTTAACATTTCCACCAGCCATATTGGAGGGTTTCCATTGCCACCATATACCTACCAACACTTGTTATTTTTGGTTTTTTATTACAGGCATTCTAGTGAGTGTTAGGTGGTTTTCATGGTTTTGATTTGCATTTCTCTGGAGACTTATGTTGAGCCACTTTTCATGTACTTATGATATACATAACTGAGGTATGTGTATTTTTACTAAATATAGAATTGTTAGTATTTTTAATAGCTAGATAGCTCCATTTGTGGATGTGTGTACTTCTAATCAGCCAGTTAATCCTGTTAATAGACCTAAATCCTTTACATCAACTTTGCATGCATGTGTCGCTATTTCCTTTACAAAAATTTCCGAGGTGGATTTTTGGGTTCTAGTAATATCTCAATCGAAAGTAATCAATGCAAAGTGTTATTTCCAAAATTGTTTAGTCACTTAATACTGATAAAAAAGTATGTCTATTTTGGAATGCTTGCAACTTTTAGATAAAAATCATCAATCTGACTAAAAACTTATTGTTTATATATGTTCAATTGAATCTATAAAACTGTCACTCTTGCTTAGTCATATAATTTATTTCCTCTTCTCTAATATTGATTATTTATACTTGATTCTTTATCAAACTAATTGGGTAGCCTTTCCAGAATAGTTAAAATAGTGATAATCATCCTGTTCATCTTTGATATTGCTCTTGACTTTAGAGAATGTACTTTTATAGTTTCATAGAACTTTTTTTCTTCATTCCTAGAACTTTTGTAGGATGTATTTAGTTTTTTTAAATGAGGTAAAATTCACAAGACATAAAATTAATCATTTTAAAGTCAACAGTGCAATCGCTCTTAGTACATTCACAGTGTTGTACAACCACCACTTGCAGTCACTTCACATTCTCGCCTCCAGTAGATTCTGGCAACCCACCCATGTGCTTTCTGTCTCTTTTTGTAGAGTTGCCCGATTCTGTCGCTGTTTGGGGCACCAGTTGTAACTGATCATGATCCCTGGTGGACTGAACAAAGGGGGGCAAACGAGGGAATAAAAGACAAAAACAAAAGAGTGTATTTGGAAGAAAGGATCGGGGGCACCTTGCCTCTAGTGGATAAGAGCTCTGAGCTTTACACAGCCCTCCATATTTATTAGGCAAAAGAGATAGAGAGAAGCGGGGGTGGGGGGGGTGGGGGGGGGGGGGGGGGGTGATTGTCGTCGGCCTTTTGGTTCACAGCAGGCTTGTGAGATTGCATTCCTTGAACAATAGCCTCTAGATGTCCCCATAGATAGCCTCAGGGAGCCCAGCGCCAGGGAATGGTGGCCCTCAGCAAACCTTCAGGTACAGAAGCGAATTTGCCCACATTCTGTACTCATGATAAACAGTTTGCTGTTTGATCATGTAGCCTCCAGTGGAATGCTGAGTTGGTCACGATCCCTTTGGCCTTTTCGCTCCCAACATCTTTTTTTTTTTTTTTTTTTGGGACAGAGTTTCACTTTTGTTGCCCTGGCTAGAGTGCAATGGCTTGATCTCAGCTCACCGCAGCCTCTGCCTCCTGGGTTCAAGCAATTCTCCTGCCTCTGCAAGGATTACAGGCATGTTCCACCATGCCTGGCTAATTTTGTATTTTTAGTAGAGACCGGGTTTCTCCATGTTGGTCAGGCTAGTCTCAAACTCCTGATCTCAGGTGATCCGCCCGCCTCGGCCTCCCAAAGTCCTGGGATTACAGGCATGAGCTACCGCACCTGGCCAGTGTGCTGTCTGTATGCATTTACCTAATGTGGGTATTTTATATAAATGAAATCATATAACGTGACATTTAGTGTCTGACATTTTCTTTTTTTTCTTTTTTTTGAGACAGGGTCTCACTCTGTTGCCCAGGCTAGAGTGCAGTGGCACATTCTTGGCTCACTGCAAACTCTGCCTCCTGAACTCAAGCAATTCTCATACCTCAGCCACCCTAATAGCTGGGATTATAGGCACGCACCACCATGCCTGGCTAATTTTTGAACTTTTTGTAGAGATGGGGTTTCCTCATGTTGCCCTGGCTGGTCAAGAGTTTATCTTGAGCTCAAAGCAATTCTCCTGCCTTGGCCTCCCAAAGTGCTAGGATTACAGGTGTGAGCCACCACGATAGGTGTCTGACATTTTCACTTAGCATAATGTTTTCGTGGTTGTGGATTGTGTGCTGGGCTACTCCTTTAATAATTAGCCAGGGCATCTATAAACCTGCCTTACCGTTCACTTCCTGCTTGCACTGAACCTGTAGACATCAGCCAGAAGGAACTTTTAGAGTCTTCTTAGGTCTTTTCTCAGCCAACATCCTCCCCTGTGCATGCATGTGGCTTTATAAATTCCTCAGTCTATCCAAGTGCTTTTGAATGGTATAATTTCCTCAAGACACTTTCCTCCTACCCTTTTCTCACAACCTTTCCCGTGTGACTCAAGTGTAATCTTTTGCCCCAGGCAGCTGAAGGTTGTTGTTCTGCTTCACAAAGTTTTTGAGAAATGCCCATTACTTTTCCTCCCTGAGTGAATTCCAAAACAGGAAGGGGCCTGTTGCGTAGGTCCTTCAGGTAGTTAGAATAGACAACAAACAATTTTTTTATTTTTATTTTTGAGACAGGGTCTCACTCTGTCACCTAGGCTGGAGTACAGTGACGAGATCATGGCTCACCACAGACTCAAACTCCTGGGCTCAAGTGATCCTCCCACCTCAGCCTCCCAAAGTGCTGGGATTACAGGCATGAGCCACTCTATCCAGCTAAACAAAATTATTTGTGAATAAAGTCTATTCTGTTTCCTCCAGGGCCTGAATCCAGGTTCCCACGTTGGGAATGTTGGCCGCAATCTTTAAGACCGTCAGTGAGCTGGGGAGGGGGTGGAGCAAAGACAAGTATTTTTAAGTCACCATTTTGTTGTTGTTGTTCTTGTTTGTTTTGTTTCTTTGAGATGGAGTCTAGCTCTGTCACCCAGACTGGAGCTCAGTGGTGTGATCTCAGCTCACTGCAACCTCCACCTGCCAGGTTCAAATGATTCTCCTGCCTCAGCCTCTTGAGTAGCTGGGACTACAGACATGTGCCACCACACCTGGCTGCTTTTTGTATTTTTAGTAGAGATGGGGTTTCACCATGTTGGCCAGGCTGGTCTTGAACTTCTGGCCTCAAGTGATCCTCTGGCCTCAGCCTCCCAAAGTGCTGGGATTATAGGCAAGCATGAGCCACCATGCCCAGCCAGTCACCTTTTTTTTGACTCAACATTTGCTCTGTTGTTGTAAACCTTTGACTATTTTTCAGAGTTCTGACCAAGTTTTTGTTTTGTTTTTGATTGTTTTTACTTGATTTTTTGATAGTTTTTTTACTTGAGTTTTTGATTTTTCGATAGAGGGACGGACCCTTGGACCTACCTACTCTGCCATTTTTACTCAATGAGATTTTCCTCCACAGTATACTTGCTTTTGTTTTTTTGTTGTTGTTGGTACTTTTAAAAAAGAAATAAACTGATGCAAGTGCACCTTCAGTGATATCCTCTAATCCACCCCCTTTCCTCTTCTCCATCCCTAGGGATAACTATTTTCTGGAACTAATTTCACATAATGCATGTTTTATTAAATGTGTACATATCCAAAAATAATATCTAGTCTTGTTTTATGTTTTTTAATTTTTTAAATATACTTTTCTTTGTTGTTTCTTTCATATGATGATGATTTGTGAACACGTCCTGTTTGGTAATGATGCTTTAGAATTTATGGAAATTTTCTTTACGGCTTCCTATACATACATGAGTTTTCAGGAAATATACTCCTCCAGGGAAAGGACTTAGCCACTGGAGCAAACAGGCATGATTACATTCTCCACAAAGCTCATAAGGGTCAAAAATGAAGTAGAAGCTCTTCAGCTATTCCTGGGAAAGAGGCTGTGGAAGCTCATGGGAAAGGAGGCCTTGCCATTTGAAATACACACCCTGGATGGCACTGAAATGTTGCATCCACTGCCTCCTGCCCAGGAATGTTAGATCATTTGGGTTCTGCCCCTTTCCACTGGTGGCGTTCTAAGAAGAAAAGTGTGAAACATCTCTTGCCACAATTATGTGCTTCTGAGATTGCAGAGTGAAGGGGAGCATTTGCAGCTGTGGGTTAGAGGATGAGTCAGTGCAGGCCCTGTGGGTTTGGAGCATGCAGGAGGGCCACCGAGAGCTTGTCACAATGATTCCATCCAGGTAGAAGGAAAGCTCAGGGTGACCCCATCCAGTTGATGCTCTCACCATGTGAGCCTCTTACTTAAGTTTTAGAATTGGGCCTAAAGAAAGCCTCTGGGTCTGCCAGTCTCTGACCTGCTGCTTTCAGGCCAGGGGTATAGCGTGCAGCTTTTCCATTTGTCTTTGTGCCTGTGTCACTGTTGGCAGTGCTGATTTCAGAAGGTCAGATTATATGTCTATGACAGTGGCCATCTTCTATGATGAATGAAACTCCCTCAAGGTAGTAGCAAAGAGAGCTAAGATGTATGATGATGGTATGTGGTCCAAAGGAATTCAGCAGAGGCTAAGGTCATGTTTTGGAGACAGGCTGTGTGGGTTCAGATTCTACTTCTGCTCTTGGACAATATAGTCAAATCTGTAAGCCTTAGGTCAACGTTGGAATGGGAAATAATGATTGATACTTTATAAGGATGTAACACAGAAGGTAGTAATGAGAATTCAAATAAGACAATGCCTCTGCTTGGCTTAGTACATTTGTCTTCAAACTGAGGCATGCCTACATGTGAGGTGTATGATGACTTTTGACCAGGCATGTGGACACACGTGGTTTTAAAGAAATAAATATCCAATTCCTCACCTTCTCTGTCCTTTTTCTAAAACCTGATCTAAGAAGTCTCTTGGTGTTGCAGCATCATGTTGGTGCTGGTTCTGCTTTCCCATCTCCCCTCTCACAGTCACCCCACTTCCATTTCACAGAAGAAAGAGTTTGTAAATGTATTGGCCATACATGTAGAATCTTATGTTTTGTTGCTCCAGGATTTGTTGTTGCCCCAGGGTGGGTTAAAACTTCTGGGGCCCCAAATAAAGGGACAGTTAGAGATGGCCTTGCATTAAGGTGAGAACACAGCAGCAGTGACAGCACCTGGGCCTGCAGGGAATGTACACTCAAATCAATTTACTCTTCAGCCCGCAGGTCCTGACTCCAGGAGCAAGACACTTCAAGTGAGATGAGGAGGAGGTTCGAGGACCTGGATACCATCCTTTGCAGGGATGTAATTCACCAGAGACCAAGATTTCTAGCCAGAAATTGAGGGCAGCTCAAGGAGAGACTACAGACACAGCATCCTACTTACTGGCTGTTTCCCAGTAACAGAAGAAAATGATCAAGTCTCAGGTGACTTTTTGTTTGTTTTAGTCTTTCATTCATCACATGATTGATTTCTGGAAGACTTTAAAAGTCAGTTGAATTAAGTCAAAAAGTGTAAGTTGGTAAACTGGGATTTGTGCATCAGTAAATTTAGATTCCAATTTCAACATCTAGGCAAAGTAAGATCAGGACTATATTGTTTACATGTGGTATCATAGAAAGATATTTGGTCTTTGTCTGGCATAGAGCTCCTAAAACCCTTGGAATTTCCTGAATGATACGGGTCTTTTTTTTTTTTTTTTTTTTTGAGACAGGGTCTCACTTTGTCACCCAGGCTGGAGTGCAGTGGTGCAATCTTGGCTCACTGCAGCCTCGGCCTCCTGGGCTCAAGCAATCATCCCATCTCAGCCTCCTAACTAGCTCGGAGTGTGTGCCACCAGGCCCAGCTTTTTGTATTTTTTTGTAGAGATGGGGTTTCACCATGTTGCACAGGCTGGTCTCTTAACTCCCGAGCTGAAGCAATCTGTCTCCCTTGGCCTCCCAAAGTTCTGGGACTACAGTTGTGAGCCACTATGCCTGGTCCTCTTTTTTTCTAGTGAAACTACTCTCAGTGGACCCCTAGGTAGCTTCAGTACGGAGGCTGGTTGCCAGAAATAACAAGCCTTGATTAGAACCTTGGAACTTTCAGTCCTACCCCTAATCTCCAGGGAGCAGATAGAGGCTGGAGATTGAGTTCAGTCACCAGTAGCCAATGATTTATTCAGCCATGCCTGTGTAACATAAAAACCCCTAAACAGCAGAGTTCGGAGAGCTGGGTTGGTAAACACATTGAGGTGCTGGGAGGTTGGTGCGTGCAGAGAAAGCATGGAAATTTATGCCCATACACCACCATACCGTGCCCTGTGCAGATTTTCCATTGGGTTATTCCTGGGTTGTAAATAAACTAGTAATAGTAAAGTGCTTTCCTGAGCTCTGTGAGTTGTTCTAGTAGATTATTGAACCTCAAACTGGGTTGCAGAAATCCCCACATTTGTAGCCAAGAGACAAAAGTCTTTGTAACCTGGGAACCTCACACTAGTGACTGGTGTCTGAAGTAAGGTTGATCTTGTGGGACTGAAACCTTAACCTATGGGTCTTCCAGGAGTTGGTGTCAGAATTGAATCTAATTGTTGGACACCTATTGGGTGTTAGAGAATTGGAGAATTGGTGGATGTGAGCAAAAACCCACACATTTGGTGTCAGAAGTGTGAGTAAAAACAGCACAGTGGAATTCACACAAAATGACTAATGTTGGAACCTAATGTGTGACCGGAGCATCCTGTGGGTTATAGTAGCTGTCACCTTCTGTCTGATGTCTCTGACTGTCATCACATCCAGAGAGTCCTTGGTCACAGGATATGCACTGACTCTCAGGAGAAAGCAGACCAGTTCCCGAGAGGTGTCACTATGAAATGCACTTAAGTTCCAGGACAGTTTTTGGATGGTTCTTCCTAGAGGTGGTGTGACAGATGATGTTTTTCTTTTCTTTTTTTTTTTTTTGAGATAGAGTCTCACTCTGTCATCCAGATTGGAGTGCAGTAGTGGTGCAATCTTGGCTTACCACAACCTCTGCCTCCCAGGCTGAAGTGATTCTCCTGCCTCAGCCTCCCGAGTAGCTGAGATTACAGGCATGCACTACTACTGCCCGGCTAATTTTTGTATTTTTAGTAGAGACAGGGTTTCACTATGTTGGCCAGGCTGGTCTTGAACTCCTGACCTCAAATGATCCTCCCACCTCGGCCTTCCAAAGTACTGAGATTACAGGCATGAGCCACTGCCCCTGGCCCCAGATATAAATGCCATAAGCACAGCCTTCTCATACATGCCAAAGCACAGGTCCTCAGAGACCTTTTTGGGAAGAGGCCAAAGGAACTCAGAGGACACAGTTCAGGGGGCCAAGGCAAGGTTACCCAAGGACCCAGCCTTATGGCTGTTAGGGTCAATCCAGGAATAAAACCTGAAAGGCTGAGGAAAATGGAAAGATTGCACGACTTTCTTTTTTTATTCTTTTTCTAAAATTTTTTTTCGTTTTTCTTCTTTCTTTTCTTTTGAGTTTCACGTTGTCACCCAGGTTGGAGTGCAGTGGTGTGAACATGGCTCACTACAGCCTCGATCTCCTAGGCTCAAGCAATCCTCCCGCTTCAGCCCCTCAAGTAGCTAGGCATGTGCCACCACATCCAGCTGATGGTTGTATTTTTTGTAGAGATGGGGTTTTGCCATGTTGCCCAGGCTGGGATTGCATGACTTTCTAAGGTTCTCTGTATGAACAGGTGGCTGACTTACTGTTTGAGACAGGATTGGCAGTAGGGAGTTGAAAGTACTGTTGTCTGGTAAGGGAATGGGTTGTTGGGATCCAGAGGGTTTGCTTTACAACATCCCCCTGTCTAAGATAGTACACACTCTTTTTCCATGTTCAAAGTCAGTTCTTACTCCCTCATTCTTTAATACCTTAAAAAAATTTAAGTATATAAATGTACATGGATATATATATATATATATATATATATATATATATATTATGCTGTATAGGTTTATAGTCTGGGAGCAATAGGCTATACCGTAGAGCCTGGGCATGTAGTAGGCTGTACCATCTAGGTTTAAGTAAGTGCACTCTGTGATGGTTGAACAACAGAATTGCCTAATGACACATTTCTCAGAATGTATCCTTGTTATTAAATGACACATGAGTAAATAAATATACATGTATACATGTTTGCATATATTTGTATGTATGTATATATGTATATATATTTAGAGACGTATCTGTCTTAGCCCTTAGATCTTTGGATAGTACCTTTCCATTATTGTATTTTCTCTTTCGCAAACTAAACTGGTACCTGCTAGACCTTACCTATCCTCTGTATTTATTAATCTTGTCTTTTATGTATTGCATCATTCTGTCCTTTTGTTGCATTTTTGGTAGTTTTTTCAGATCTACTTACCAGTTCATTGACTATCTCTTCAGTTACGCTGCTTACACGCCTGATAGCGTAAATATAAATACTTCAAAACCCACGTGTGTGTGTGTATGGTTTTTGAATAATATTTTGTATTTTTTTATTATTTATTTATTTTATTTTTATTTATGTATTTATTTTTAGATGGAGTCTTGCTCTGTCACTCAGGCTGGAGTACAGTGGCATGATCTCGGCTCACTGCAACCTTTGCCTCCTGGGTTCAAGCGATTCTCCTGCCTCAGTCTCCCGAGTAGCTGGGATTACAGGCATGCACCACCATGCCTGGCTAATTTTTGTATTTTTAGTAAAGATGGGGTTTCACCATGTTGGGCAAGCTGGTCTCGAACTCCTGACCTCAGGTGATCTGCCTGCCTAGGCCTCCCAAAGTGCTGGGATTACAGGCGTGAGCCACCACGCCTGGCCTATTTATTTATTTTGTAAGCCAGTCACATTTAGCAGTAGGGGGTAATAATACTTAATTGTCTCTTGTTCTTTGGACATGTTTTGGAAAGAGTCTTTTATTCCTCCTAACATATAAAATATACTTATTTATTATGTAATGTCTTGTAGTGTTTGGGGTTTCTTCCTGGTTGATTCTGGTAGTGCACATGAAGATTCATTGAAGATTCCTGATGAATAAAGAAGTATGCTTTATTCATCCTGATATTGCTAAAATATACTTAGTGCCTGGCAAATAGGTGCTCAAAAAATAAAAAGAAGATTAGCAAGAGGATTAAATGATTGGTTCTTATAAAAACTTCTGATTTGTTAAATGATAGATAATTACACAATTACAGAATATTTTGCTAGAGATAGATTTTGAATATAGATAGATTTTGGAGATGGATTTTGCCTCTATGACAATGTATTTTTTTAAAAATCACAGCACCTAGATATATAGATGCAGACTGTTTGGTGAAAATGAGCAGAACAATGTTCTTCACATTTCTTCCATATAAATGAGAGAAATACTTCATATTAAGCAGGACTCTGTTATTACAGGAATCACTGACCCTGGAGGATGTGGCTGTGGAGTTCACCTGGGAGGAGTGGCAGCTCCTTGGCCCTGCTCAGAAGGACCTGTACCGAGACGTGATGTTGGAGAACTATAGCAACCTCGTGTCAGTGGGTGAGGACAGCTGCCCTGTGTCACTCAGAGAGTACCCAGCCAAAGGCCTTTGCTTTCTCAGCTTTCAAAAGCTCTGGAGGGCCTGTGGTGCTGTGAAGTGGTAGATTCTGTACCCTCCCTGGCCCCAGATAAAAGAGTGTAATGTGCCCCCTTCAGAGGGAAAATCCCTTTGCTTTGCAGACACATAAATTACATAGTTCCTAAAACAGAACATGGTCCCATGTTGATAGACCACAACTCAATTCAATGAGCCTAAGTTGTGTATCATTTCCTATGAACAGGGTATCAAGCCAGCCAGCCAGATGCACTCTTCAAGTTGGAACAAGGAGAACCATGGACAGTAGAAAATGACAGCCACATCTGTCCAGGTGAGTTCAGGGTGAGAGCCAGCAAGGAGAGTGGCTGAGCAAGTCACATGATAGTTGTTCAGCGGTGTCTGAGCTGTCAGGGCATCTGAGTCTGTGTGGACAGAGCCTCCATGTATCCCTCTCCCCACACAAAAGCTCTTTCTCCTTCAGGTATTTAGAGGAACATCTACCTCTTTATCGCATCTTGGATTTCATCACTGTTTATTTTTTATTTATTTTATTTTATTTTATTTTATTTTATTTTATTTTATTTTATTTTTTTGAGATGGAGTCTCACTCTGTCACTCAGGCTAGAGCCCAGTGGTGCAATCTTGGCTCACTGCATCCTCTGCCTCCCAGTTCAAGCAATTCTCCTGCCTCAGTCTCCCCAGTAGCTGGGATCACAGGCACCCGCCACTACGCCCAGCTAATTTTTTTGTATTTTCAGTGGAGACAGGGTTTCACCAAGTTGACCAGGATGGTCTCAAACTCCTGACGTCTGGTGATCCACCCGCTTTGGCCTCCCAAAGTGCTGGGATTACAGGTATGAGCCACCACGCCCGGTCTCATCACTCTTTATTTAATCTAGGTTTGATTTGTTTTTCTCAAGGTTTCTTCTTTTTAGGATTCTCAAATCTCATCATGTCTTGTTCCCCCATCAGAGCATCACTACCTGTTCCTTCTACTTCTCTTGCTATGAAATTCCTCCTTCCATGTCTGTCTCCAAAGAGCAGTCTTGGATATCAGCACTCTCTCCTGACCACTGTACCTTTCTGCCCCTTTAGATAATGTTGATTTTTTTTTTTTTCCAAAGATCTTCCCACCCTATCTTGGACTCTGTGCCCCCTTAGTAACCTGGTCTGTTGCTTTGCATATATTTGCTTCCTTAGCTTCTCTTTTTTCTCCCACTCTGAGGTCCTCCAGAGGTTCTGTTTCCCATTTATTTTGCTCTGTTCTCATATCCTTTAAAAGTTTCCTTCATTCTAATGACTTAAGTTCTTGTTCTCTATGGAGATTCTCAGATTGACATCTCCTTTAATATTTCCTAACTTACATGTTTGTACCATATTTTTTACCCACTTGCATGTCAACTCCTTGAGTCAATCCTGGCCACCATAGGGTTACCTTGAAACTTCCCTGCCTCCTCAGCTCCCGTATTTAAAGTCTTTGCTCTTTCAATTGATTTTTGAAGTAGTCTCATTCTCTTTCCAACCCAAACCAGATTACTACACCTCATGCCTGCTTTGCTTCAATTTCCTTTTGGAATCATTAATTCTGCCTATTATTTAGTTTCTCTTAAATTATATTGCTGGACTTATTCCCTTAAAGCTTTTCTGTTCTTACCATAGTCTGATGGCACTGAGTCCCAGTGAATCATAGCAGTCATATAAGATGGAAATTTCTCATCTGTCAGGTGATATTCTAGTTGGATCACCATGATATGGTATCATCTTGCCTACACAGAGTTTGCTTTCCTTTTCCTTTTCATAAATTCAAAGCCAACTATATTTAAAGCACTACATTTGAAGTAGTCTCTGCAGTGTGTCCCTTACTTTCCTTGTTTCGTTGCCTTAAATATTTTTTGATAGCCTATTACATATGGGCCCTGACAGCTGTGAACATCAATAACAACAACAAAATTCTTCTTGGAGACTACATGCTAAAAGGAAGAGGCACGAAATTAATCAAAATGGATAAATGTTTTATGGTGAAAAATGCTGGGAAGATCAATAACAAAGTATATGCCAGGCGCGGTGGCTCACGCTTGTAATCCCAGCACTTTGGGAGGCCGAGGCGGGCGGATCACGAGGTCAGGAGATCGAGACCACGGTGAAACCCCGTCTCTACTAAAAATACAAAAAATTAGCCGGGCGTGGTGGCGGGTGCCTGTAGTCCCAGCTACTCGGAGAGGCTGAGGCAGGAGAATGGTGTGAACCCGGGAGGCGGAGCTTGCAGTGAGCCGAGATTGCGCCACTGCACTCCAGCCTGGGCGACAGAGCCAGACTCCGTCTCAAAAAAAAAAAAAACAAAACAAAACAAAACAAAGTATAATGAGGGATGCCGGGTGTGGGAATGGCTGTTTGGTCAGATGCCTTTGAGCAGCTGTATGACAGATGTGAGTACGTCCCTCTGGTGAATTACCTTCCAAGTAGACAAAATAGCAGGTCCAAAGGCCCAAGGCAGGTGTGTGTTTGAGGAACTTCAAGGAAGCCTGTGTGAATACAGAGGAGTGAACAAGAGGGGCAGTAGTCAGAGATAACACGGAAGTAAGGACAGTGTGGTGGGATGTGGAGTTTGGGGTAGACAGGTAGGTCATGTATGACCTTTCAAGGACATTTAAATGACTTGATTTTTTTTTTTTTTTGACACAGAGTCTCTCTCTGTCTCCAGGCTGGAGTGCAGTGGTGCGATCTTGGCTCACTGCAACCTCCGCCTCCCTGGTTCAAGCAATTCTCCTGCCTCAGCCTCCCGAGTCGCTGGGACTACAGGTGCATGCCACCATGCCCAGCTAATTTTTGTATTTTTAGTAGAGACGGGGTTTCACCATGTTGGCCAGGATGGTCTTGATCTCCTGACCTCATGATTTGCGTGCCTCGGCCTCCCAAAGTGCTGGGATTACAGGTGTGAGCCACTGCATCCGGCCATGACTTGATTTTTTAAAAAATTATGAGATGAGGAAACATGAGGGAGTTTTGAGTAGAAGAGTGACATGATGTCATTTATATTTAAAAGGATCACTTTGACTACCTTGTAGAAAGTATACAGGAGAAGGCAGAGGTTGAAGCCTGAAGTCCACTTGAGAGGCTATTGCTATAGTACCAGACAGAGTGATTCTCTTCCACCTAGGTAGAAGGGGTGAGTGTTAGTGAGTTTCAGAATCCAGGAGTCCCCCGTTATCCACAGTTTCTCTTTCGACAGTTTCAGCTACCTGTGGTCAGCTATGGTCTGAAAATGTTAAATGGGAAATTCTAGAAATAAACAATTCTTAATTACATTGCTCACCATTCCAAGGAGCATGAAATCTTGCATGATCTTGCTCCATCCTGGGACGGGAATCATTTTTTGTCCAGCATATGCATGCTGTGTACCCTACCCACCTGTGTCGCTTAGTAGCCATCTTGGTTATCAGATCAACTGTCAAGGTATCACAGTGCTTGTGTTCAAGTAACCTTTGTTTTACTTAATAATGCCTCCAAAGCTCAAGAGTGTGATGCTGGCCTATTGTTATAATTCTTCTATTTTATTATTTGTTATTGTTAATCTCTTGCTGTGCCTAGTTTATAAACTTTATTATAGGTATGTATGCACTGTCTAGGAAAAAACATAATGGATATAGGGTTTAGTATGATTCAGAGTTTCAGGCATCCATGGTGTGGGGGGTGTCTTGGAACATATCGCCCATAGATGAGGGATTACTGTATATTTATAAAGGAGGACATATGGAATTTACTATTGAAGTAGACAAAGGGTGTGAGACAAACATACAAATGAAAGATGATAGTAAGTTTTCTCGCATGTGTCCGAGCAGGAATTAACTTGCCATTTCCTGAGAAATTTACCTTGTTTATACACTGACTGCTTTTATTTTTTGTTTTCTTTGTTTAAATTATAATGGTTTATTCTTGTCCAAGTGACAATAGGCATATCTACTTGGAGTTTTTTAAACCATGGATATAGTGTGGTCAGTAGAGCCAGCCTGTACAAAGCTGTTTGTGAAATAGTTCTATTCCATGCTCATGGAAAGATTTATTGTTCTCTTCTTTCCTAGAAATCAAGAAAGTTGACAATCATCTACAGATACACTCACAAAACCAAAGATGTCTGAAGAGAGTGGAACAATGCCATAAACATAATGCATTTGGAAACATCATTCATCAGAGGAAAAGTGATTTTCCTTTAAAGCAAAATTATGATACATTTGACTTACATGGGAAAATACTGAAATCAAATTTAAGTTTAGTCAACCAGAACAAAAGGTATGAAATCAAGAATTCTGTGGGGGTTAATGGAGATGGGAAATCCTTCCTTCATGCCAAGCATGAACAATTTCATAATGAAATGAACTTCCCCGAAGGTGGAAATTCCATGAATACAAATTCACAATTCATTAAGCATCAGCGAACTCAAAAGATAGATAAACCCCATGTATGCACTGAGTGTGGGAAGGCTTTTCTCAAGAAGTCTCGCCTCATCTATCATCAGAGAGTTCACACTGGGGAGAAACCTCATGGATGCAGTATATATGGGAAAGCCTTCTCCAGAAAGTCCGGGCTCACTGAACACCAGAGAAACCACACAGGAGAGAAACCCTATGAATGCACTGAATGTGACAAAGCATTCCGCTGGAAATCACAGCTCAATGCACACCAGAAAATTCATACGGGAGAGAAGTCATATATATGCAGTGATTGTGGAAAAGGTTTCATCAAGAAGTCTCGGCTCATTAATCATCAGAGAGTTCATACAGGAGAGAAACCACATGGATGCAGCCTGTGTGGGAAGGCCTTCTCCAAAAAGTCCAGGCTCACTGAACACCAGAGAACTCATACAGGAGAGAAACCCTATGAATGCACTGAATGTGACAAAGCATTCCGCTGGAAATCACAGCTCAATGCACATCAGAAAGCTCACACAGGAGAGAAGTCATATATATGCCGTGATTGCGGAAAAGGCTTCATTCAGAAGGGAAATCTCATTGTACATCAGCGAATTCATACTGGAGAAAAACCCTATATATGCAATGAATGTGGAAAAGGCTTCATCCAAAAGGGCAATCTCCTTATTCATCGACGTACTCACACTGGAGAGAAACCCTATGTATGCAATGAGTGTGGGAAAGGCTTCAGCCAGAAGACATGTTTAATATCCCATCAGAGATTTCACACAGGAAAGACACCCTTTGTATGTACTGAGTGTGGAAAATCCTGCTCACACAAGTCGGGTCTTATTAACCACCAGAGAATTCACACAGGAGAGAAACCCTATACATGCAGTGACTGTGGGAAAGCTTTCAGAGATAAATCATGTCTCAACAGACATCGGAGAACTCACACAGGGGAGAGACCCTATGGATGCTCTGATTGTGGGAAAGCTTTCTCCCACTTGTCATGCCTTGTTTATCATAAGGGAATGCTGCATGCAAGAGAGAAACGTGTAGGTTCAGTCAAATTGGAAAATCCTTTCTCAGAGAGTCATAGCTTATCACATACACGTGATCTCATACAGGATGAAGACTCTGTTAACATGGTGACTGTGCAGATGCCTTCTGTGGCAGCTCAGACCTCATTAACTAACAGTGCGTTCCAAGCAGATAGCAAAGTAGCCATTGTGAGCCAGCCTGTTGCCAGAAGTTCAGTCTCAGCAGATAGTAGAATTTTCACAGAATAAAAACCATATGAATGCAGTGAATGTGGTAGTGCTTTCAGTGATCAGTTACATCATATGTCACAAAAAACACACAGGAACAAACTGTGATATATTCAAGGTGGAAAGCCCTTGAATAAAACCTTATGGCTGATAAGCATATACTCAGAGAAAAATAGTATGAAGTAGAGACTGGGAAATTCTTTTATGGGAAGATAGATCCTCTCATCAGTGGCCTCAGATCACATCTTCAGTGAGCTTATAGTTGGTAGAAATACAATGATCATGGAAAAGTCCTTGTTCAGAAATAGTACCCCAGTAGGTATCAGGGGGTTTACACAGGAGAGAAACTGTTGGAAGACCTTTGAAGGCTGTGAATGTGGCAGGGTTGCTAGTGGTACATTCTGCCTTATCCTCAGAGGGAATCATACAGAAATAAAACTATGAAAATGTAACTAGAACATCTTCATCAAAATATGAAAGAACACACGAAGCAAATAAGCCCTATGAAAAGGAATATTTTAGAGATTTCAGTCACAAATCTAACATCATTATATGGCAGGTAATATACAGGATGTGTATTTTAGGACAATATACCCTGAATCACTAGTTGATATGTCAATGACTAATTAAAAAGGGTTGTCAGTGTTACACATCATTGGTTAAATTTATAGCACAATGTACCTCTTCCCCCTTTTTTGATAAGAGTCTTCTATTCCCAACTAAGATCATTATATGATTAGCTCTTGTGTTTCTTTGATTCCAAATTTCTTCAGTTGTTATTTCAGACTACTGAAGCTCTTCAAAAGGAAAAATGTATTTAATTGAATAATGTAACACAACAAGTTTGGATGTGTTTATAAATATCACCCCAGAGGAATAAGTTCAAAACTTGTGAATAACCAGTTGGCCGTGCTCTTAATTTAGAAGGTAGTCCTCATCCTAACCCTGTGGTTTGTCTTATTGTTGGCATAAACACCATTCAGAATAGTTTGAATGATCTATTTTCTTTACCTGAAACTGTTTCCTTTATCTAGGAACCATGGATGACAGCAGTGGGAAACAAAGCAAAATTTCAAGCCAGCATTTTTAAAAAGCTGGATTATATGCATGTAGCTATTTTACCCTCCGGCAGCTGTAGTTAGAAAATGCATATGCCTATATCAGTTGAAAGAGACATACAATATAAAGATCAAATTGTCCTGATAATTTCTTGTTCATGGGACATTTTTGGAGTGGGAAGGGGAAAGGACTCAATTTTCCTTACATAAAACAGGATATGAATACTTTTCTAAAAAGTGTTCATGTCTTTACCTAAATTATAAATTCCTTGATAGTTTGTAGGCAATTGTATATACCCTAGCAGATACCAAAATAGAAATTAATTATAGGTAGATTTGGAAGATGAATGAAGGTGCATGAATAACCCAGTGGACAATTAATCAAAATTACTTTTGCCATTGAAGGAAAGGAGCTACCGGAAAGAAATTCTAAGGATTAGTATTATTCTAAAAAAAACTTTAAAAAAATCCTGAATAGAGACCCATTTCTGTCATAAGAGGGGTAGAACAGAGAAGGAATAGGATTCACAGAATAAGCCCAATAAAAGAATAAAGGAACTTCATTCTCTAAAAATAAAGGACAGCATGTAAGATGGGTGAAGGTGAGATCCTTTTGGATATCTTGGATAAGAACACTTAAATTTGTCTACAGATCTGTCATCTTGGAGAGTTGCTACTGTTTTAAAGATCCTGGCTCCTCTGTGGTATGCTGAATTGGAACATATGATTTATCTTCATCATTCCTTCTCACCTGGGGTTAAGACCCTTGTCCTCTCCTGTACTCAGTTCCTTCCCTTGATCTAATAAAGATATATCCATGTTAGAAACAGTCCTGCTTACAAGGAAAAATAAAGTGGAAATTTGCCATAAAGTGGCTGCCTCACAAGTGAAACCCAAACTCCGGGTTATTGAGTGATTACAAATAGTTTTTGAGCGTCTGCACTGTTGCAGACACTTGTGCACACAGGATACACTGATGAACAAAACATAAAGTTGTGGCCTGTAACAGGGTGGATTCGGTACAGATGCTCTGCAGTTAAGAGTATAGGAAATGAACTGTTCTTCAACCTGGACTTCAGATTCTCTCTACTTCTTGCCTCGTGAATCTGCACATCCTATCATAGCAGTCGCAGCATCTTACTCCCTGAACACATAAATCAGGGTGCACTACTGGGCTTCCCAGGCCTGTCCTTGGGACCAGGTGTTGAACTCACCTTTCAGAAGTTGGCATCCCAGCTAAATAAATGTAACTGGATGCTCAATTCCAGGTTGCCTCTTTCAAAAGGCACATTGCCCCTCGCCTTCATAAAAATTGTAGCTGACATTTATTAAGCGTGCCGTTTGCCAAATGGTAACTGCATTATTTAGTAATTTTAAAAAATTAAACAGTTGTTTGTTTTTGTTTTTGTTTTGTTTGAGACAGGGTCGTGCTCTGTTGCCCAGGCTGGAATGCAGTGGCCTGATCATGGCTTACTGAAGTCTTGATCTCCTGGGCTAAAGCCATCCTCCCACCTCAGCCTCCAGAGTGGCTGGGACTACGGGTGTGCACCACCACACTCTGCTAATTTTTTTTTTGTAAAGGCAGAGTTTCACTATATTTCCCAGGCTGGTCTTCAACTCCTGGGCATAAGTGATCCTCCCTACTTAGCTTCCCAAATTGCTGAGATTACATATTTGAGCCATGGCACCCGGCCTCTTTAGTTATTTAACACTCTTATATGCTTCATTTCCATCTTCAAGTGTTTTAGGGAAATATTTGATTAAATTTGAGGCCTCATTTTTCCTTATTACAGGTGAGCACACACTGTATGCAGTTGCACGTGGGCATTGATCCTCATAGAGATCGCCCCAGTATTTGGCCTCAAGACAATTCTCGGCTAGACTAGCCTTGCCTATTTTCTGCATCCACTGAAGGAGATTCAGAACGTCCACAAATTTGGTCCACTCTGTGACCGCTGTCCCCCTATTCCCCTTCAGCCAATTCGCCTTTGGCACAGCTTGTTGGTCCTGAAGAGGCCCTCAGAAATACTCCACGATTCCGCCCTAAACTCCCAACAGATTGTATTTTCTACTGAATGGAAACCGACACCTCCTAAGATGAACTGCAGCCATGATGCTTCTTCCTAACGGCTCAGTATGGGGTAGAGCGCGCGGCCATCTTATCTTTTTGCTCAGGCTGTTAAAAGTTTTTATAATTTTCTGATAATTTATCCAGTTTGCGCAGCGACTGAGGTGCCCTGAAATTAATTCACTGTCTTCCAACGCTGTGGTAACAGCCCTTCCTTCCGGGTTCTCTGGCGGGAGTCGCCGAGATGGGCGTGGCCATGATACGTCACAGTGCAAGGCCGAGGGAGGAACTGTCGTCTGGGAATGCCTGGTTTCCCGGCCAGACGCCGAGGGCCTTCAAAGTCCCTAGCAACGGCTGCGGAGGCAGATGTAAGTCGTTTTGGACGCAGGCTTAGTGTTTGGTCCCAGCGTTCGGTGGAGTCCGGAGAGACTCAGGATAAGATGGGTCGGGGTCTGGATGTGGCTCCAAGTGAAAGGCCTGTGGGGGTCAATGAAGGGGAGCCCCCTGTTCTGAGACCATGTGGGACCCTGCGTCCTGGGGTTCTCTCTGGGTTTACTCAATGGAGAAGCCTGGCTTTGGTGATAGGGCGCCTGGCGGTCAGTAATTAAGAGACCGGAAGATATTAACGACCTACTGTCAAGGTTTATGGTCTTTGAGGGAAGGCCGTGGGAATCAGTGGTTGCGAAACGGGGTAGGAAAGTGTGTATCAATGAATGAACTTGGTGTCCAGTCCGCGTTTGCAATTTAATGTGATAGAGAAGCTTGGGGCTGGAGAAGGTTTTGGTGAAAGCGGTTTCAGTTTGAGGTTTCAGATTTAATTTGGAGTCAGTGTTTGAGGAGGCCTGTACATGTCTGTGGTTTAGGGGCCTGAGGAGTCTGGAGCTTTGGAGGCCCAAGGGCCCTGGAGAAGTGGGTGGGTCGAGGCTTGATAATTGACTGCTGGTTACAGTTGTGATTAAAGCTACATTTACCTAGTGGATCTACATGCAGTTCGGTTCTTCAAGTCCAAGTCTGTCTTAAAAATAACAATGAAAAACATTTCCCTTCCTATATTCATATCGTTGTCTACAAATTTCTGGACAAGGTAATTATGAGTTTGCTACTAAAGTCGAACTTTTTTCCCAACTTCACCATGTCGTTTTCATAAATATTTTCTTTCAGATTTATTCCAACACAAGAAAAAAATCTCTGCTACCCACACTTCTGATTCTTATTTAGGAGCATTTTTTTTTTCACTTCATCCTACAGTTTTCACAATTGCAATACTTTGGGTAAATATTTGATTTCATCACTTCAATTCTCATCACAAACATACATACATGTATGTATGTATGTATATATAGTATATATATCTCTATATTTCTATCTCTATATACATCTATGTATCTATGTATGTATGTATGTATCTATCTATCTATACAGAGTCAGTCTATCTATCTATTATCTATCTATCTATCTATCTATCTATCTATCTATCTATCTATCTATTATCTATCTATCTATCTATCTATCTATCTATCTATCTATCTATCTATCATCTATCTGTCTACCTCTACAGACAGAGTCAGTCTTGCCCTGTCTCCCAGGCTGGAGTACAGTGGTGCCATCAGCTCACTCTAACCTTGAACTCCTGGGTTTAAGGGATCCTCCTGCCTCAGCCTCCCAAGTAGCTGGACTACATATAAAATTTTTCAATGGCAGTATCACATCAGAAGGTTGTACCAGTGGCTTAGTAAATGGAGTCACATTAAATGTTTGCCTTAATTAGGAATGGAATTGACATGTATAAAATATTCAATTCTATTTCTATATTTTCTCCATATATATAACATTCTGATACCCTAATTACTCAAGTTCTTCCGTTCCCACCCCAAGATTTGTGGTTCACTTTTTTATGTCCTAGACCTTATGGTTACATTTATTCTTAAGTAGCTTATACTGTTTTTTCATAATTCCTCTAGAAGAGGAAGTCATTTTTTAAAAATTGAGACAGAGTCTCACACTGCTGCCCAGGCTAGAGTGCAGTAGTATGATCTTGGCTCACTGCAACCTCCGCCTCCCAGGCTCAAGGGATTCTCCCACTTCAGTAGCTGAGACTACAGGCACTCGCCACCATGCCCAGCTAATTTTTGTATTTTTTGTAGAAATGCGGTTTCACCATGTTGCCCAGGCTGGTCTTGAACTCCTGAGCCCAAGCGATCCACCCGATGCGTTACCTGCCTCAGACTCCAAAGTGCTAGGATTACAGGCGTGAGCCACTGCTCCTAGCCAAGCATTTCTTAAATCCAAATATTTGCTGGAGTATGCGTACCTAATGCATGTATTAAGGCCTATCCCTCTGAGAGTCTGGGTTGATAGATTTGGAGTACAATCCCTGCAGAGAGTTGTAGGGGATGCTGTTGTGACATACTTGGTAACTCACAGCCCTAATATATGCTAAAATGGATGGAATTTTGTGAGAAACAAGAAAATATCTTCTAGTAGTTATGGTTTTTTTGTAACAAATATATGAAATATCTGTATGTAATACAGGCTTTGAACACAAGGTATTGTTGGAATTCTAGGTTGTGGGAAGTTACATGTCAAGATGTTACTGAAATGCCAAGGGTTCGGTCTAGGTCCCGTTGCTTGCCACACAGACAATCACTGAGACAATGAGTATTGCGAGAGAAGAAAGGCGTTTTTGGCTAACGGCAGGTGGGAGAGGAAAATAAATATCAAATTTGTCTCCCCACAACCGACTAAAATTGGTGGCTTATATAACAGGTGAGGAATATAATACAGGAATTAGGGAAGGGTAAGGAAGAGGAGTTGGCCAATAGGAATCAGGTGGTCGGTTAGGCAATCATGATGGATGAGGGGTCCGCCATCGCATTGTCTAGATGCAGTGATCTGGTAAGTTTCAGTTCCTTGATACTATCTGGGAGGCCCGATGGTTGGTTTCATGAGAAATGAACTCAGATAAAATGAATATAAGTTTCAAGCTTTCAGACTAGGAGGGTCAATTTCTATATTTATTCAAAAAGACTGTTAACATCATTTCTGTGGGGAAATCAGGCCAGTTTAAAAAATGATCGGCAAAGATAGGGAATATGATAGAAATGTAAAGGAAATAGAGGTTAAAGCGATATATAGAGCATAGGGAATGATGGCATGATATGTAAAAGGCATATCTAAATTTTGAATAAAGATAATGAAGGGCAGAGAATGAAGAGATTAAATGGAAAATTTGTCAAGCCATGGGGGAGAATACCAGAAGATTTGGTCCGAAGCCAGCCATATGAAAGCCAATGTTAGAAGGTGTCTGTAGGGGAAGTAGTAGAATTGAAATGTGGATAAGTGGGGTAATCATAGCAACATTAACTTTTATTGCCAGGCCGACTGGATTTTGTGTTAGTAATTGAGGTAGCATGGTAGAGGGTAAGTTTCTTTTGTATTTTTCTCGCCTATGGGTAGTCTTATCTTTCACCCAGTGACAGCAATGATGCAATAATAAGGAACAGCCAGAGTTTCATATATATATATATACAATTTATATATATATATCTTTTGGGATGGAGTCTTGCTCTTTCGCCCAGTCTAGAGTGCAATGGTGTGATCTCGGCTCTGCCTCTGCCTCCTGGGTTCAAGTGATTCTCCCACCTCAGCCTCCCTAGTAGCTGGGATTACAGGCGCCTACCACCATGCCCAGCTAATTTTTTGTATTTTTAGTAGAGATGGGGCTTCACCATGTTGGCCAGGTTGATCTCGAACTCCAGACCTCAGGTGATCCACCCGCCTCAGCCTCTCAAAGTGCTAGGATTACAGGTGTGAACCACCGCCTTACGTTCTGGCTGGGGAAAACAAAATAAAAACACAAGCAAGCTAAAAAATGAGGTAGCTGCAAATTATAAGAGAAAACACACACTGCCTATATCCAATCAGGGAAATAAGCAGACACACTTGTTTTAAACAAATGTCTTGGGAGAGCCAAGTCAGAATGTCAGATTTTGACTTCAGCGTATCTGTAACACTCTTAGATGGTCATCCTGTTTTTAAAATGCATCCCTTTTCTTCATTCCGTATCAGCAAACTAATTTTCCCAAAGCACCAATCTCACATTTAGAGGGAAACTTATTCTCAATGTCCAACCTTTAGCCTCACTGTGGGCACATTCTCCTGTGCTTCTAAAGAAAGAAGGAAAGATGAGAAACAATGATCATTTGGAAAGTTTGTAACAGGCCAGTGAACCATGTAGACCTCTCCAGAAGCAGATGTGCTTCTGAACAGGATAAGATGTGTTACTGAATGGGTGCTGCTGCTGGTGCCCACATGTGTTGTCTGTCACCTTCTTCAGTCACATTTGGCATGTAGTACCTACACAGATGTCACATCTGAATTTTTCCCATTTAATTGTCCCTAATATACTGATCCCTTGTCATGTAACTAATAGCATCTTCTATAATTCTACAATTATGTCTTGGTTGGCATCACACAGGGGCCTAAGGGACCACCTTCTTCCTTTTAAGCCAAGACTCATGCCACTTTTACATATTTCTTAGAAAGGAGGATATGTAATGGAGGAAGACAAGGCTCACCAATGAGTTCAAAACAAGGGGATGAAGAAAGTGAGGAATTAAGGTTTGCTCCTAAGTATTTTGCTTGAGTCAAGAGACTCTCTTTTTTTTTTTTGAAAGATATATTTAACATTTTACATTATGTATATAATAGTCAAAAAGTCTTTTATCTCAGTCAATGAGTATTTTCTTTCAGTGAAAGGGTCTTATATGTTGGGGTCATCTGGCCTGGGATCTAGGAAACATGGAAGGAAATTAATCTGTAATAAAAGGTTAGTAATTAAGAGGTCAAGTTCTGTGACTCAGTCTCCAAAGTCAACTTTCCTCAAGTCCTAATAACTTTTAGACACCCCCAATAGACAGACTATCTATTTTCTTTTAGGCTCAACATTCTTTACATAAGACATGTGAATCCACATGTCTATGCCTTCTACATTTTAGTGCAAGGATTACTAAGAAGTATCTAATAGAGCGCTTTCCAGTTTGGTTAAAGGGAGTCCTTTAACCAAATATCATTTTAGATATCATTTCCAATAGAAAAAAAATATCCTGGCTGAAGTTCATGGATTTTAAGTTCTTTGTTTTCTGGGAGTTCACTATAAAAAGAGTCTTTTTACAAACTGTGATTTTGAGTTAGTTGTTTTATAAAGATGTCAGAAAAATGTAATATGTCTTCTTTTAGCATTATGGATTTATACTTTCCTGGGGATAATTTCATGCATCTACCTGTTATTATCTCAATTGGGGAAAACTGATGTCTACCAAAAGGGGTGGATTTTAGGTTAAGCAAAACCAGTGGAAGGGCCCATGGCCAAGATATGTTAAAAGCCTGGGTTAATTTTGCCAATTGAATTTTAATTATTTTGTTTTTGCATTCTACTAATGCAGATGACTGAGGGGGATATGCAGAATGGAAGTGTTAAAGAACTGGCCATATTTTACATAGTGACTGAATTACATGTGCAGTGAAATGAGTACCTGTGCCCCTATGAAGTTCTAGAAAGACTCCTCAAGTCTAAATAATTTTTCAAGGAGAATTTTACTTACTGTTAGGGCTGTTGCTCTTCTGCACTTAAATGCTTCTATCCAACTAAACTATACAGACTTTCACTACTAGAACATATTTGTATCCTTGTGATGAGGTAGTCGAATTAAATCTGCCACACCTCAAAGGGGGCCTCAGGTAAAGAAAAATGTTCTTAGGAAATACGTAAAGGTTTCCCTGGATTATATTTTGGGCAAATATGGCAGCGACTAAATGCTTTATGGGCTATAGTTGAAGAAACTTTTCAAAATACTATTTTTCTCAAGTAACCACTTTATCAGGGCTCCGGTGAATTAAACCAGCCCATAGGGTTGAAAATGATGACTGTAATTCAGTAGGAAGTATAGGCAAGTTGTTTAGTCCATACCATATTTCACCTTTTTGTTTTCTATTTTCTAATTCTGTTTTTAGAGCTCTGGATTGGGTTAATTTATGTCAAATTTGGGGGCTTCTTTCAAAGTTAATATGAATTGTTTTTATTGCCTAGATGTATTTAGGCAGTCCTCATTGTAACCTTATGAGCTAGCTGACTTCCTTCACTTTCTGGAGTATCTGATTTGGAATTTTTTGGAGTATCTGATTTGGATTTTAATGATAGGTAGTGAGTTTTGTAATAATGTTTTTAATAATAAAGAGATAAGGTATCCATTTTTTTATGGACCGTCCAGAAGAGGTTCAGGACCCTCCTTATTTATTTTCACAGTATTACAAAGTCACGAATGACTTCAAAGGTATATCTGTTACCTGTATGTAAATTAGCAGTTATTCATTTTGCGAATTGACAAGCTCTAATTAATGCTATCAATTTAGCTTGTTGAGCAGAGATTGCTTCTAGAAGATAAGCACTTTCTATTTTTTCTCCTTGGGATATTATAAAATAACCTGCTTGTAATTTGAGATTAATCTTTAAGTAAGATCTGTCTGTAAATCAAACCACACCAGTGTTACTAAGATGAGTTTCTTGCAGGTTTGTCCTAGGAGAGAAAAGCTGACCAGTTAAGGTTATGCAATCATGAGGCACTTCATCCAAATTTAGGGGGAGAAGAGTAGTAGAATTTAGGTTATTACATGTAGACATTGTCATATGAGGTGCAGAAAGAAGTAGGACTTCTAAAGGGACTAGCCAGCTAACTAAATAATTCTGAGCATGAAGTGAATTTAGAAGTGCTTTCAGGCTGGCATGCTGGCTCATGCCTGTAACTCTAGCACTTTGGGAGGCCAAGGTGGGTAGATTCCTTGAACTCAGGAGTTCGAGACCAGCCCGGGCAACATGGTGAAACCCCATCTCTACCTAAAATACAAAAATTAGCCAGGGATGGTGGCAGGCGCCTATAGTCCCTGCTACTTAGAGGTTGAGGTGGGAGGATGGCTTGAGCCCTGGAGGCAGAGGTTGCAGTGAGCCAAAATCACACCACTGCAGTCTAGCCTGAGCAACAGAGCCAGACCGTGTCTCAAAAAAAAGAAAAAAAAAAAGATTATGCAATCACAAGGCATTTCATTCAAATTTAGGGGCAGTTTCATATGAGGTGCAGAAAGAAGTAGGACTTCCAAAGGGATCAGCCTGCTAACTAAATATTTCTGAGTATGAAGTGAATTTAGAAGTGCTTCCAGGCTGGGTGTGGTGGCTCATGCCTGTAATCCCAGCACACTGGGAGGCTAAGGCAAAAGGCTCTCTTGAGCTCAGGAATTTGAGACCAGCCTGGGAAACATAAGGAGACACCCCTGCCTCCACAAAAAATTTAAAAAAATTAGCCAGGCATGTTGGCGTGCACCTGAAGTCCCAGCTAGCTAGGAGGCAGAGGTGGGAAGATTGCTTGAGCCCAGGAGGTTTACTAGTAGGGTGATTGCTGTATTAACCCTATGCAGGCTGGTAGTCTTCTAGCCACTGAATCCAATGGCTGACTGTTGTATTATACAGGTCTATTTTGAGCCCCCATGTTTTTGGGTCAGAATGCCTAGGACATTTTCTTGATTTTCCTGTACAAACAATGTAAACAAAATTTATAATTTGGATTTCCTAGTACTGGGGCATCTATGAGATCCTTTAAATTGTTCCTAACATTAATTGATTTTTCTCTGTCCTATCCAGAGGTCTGCTTGTCTCATTTTAAAAGGGTATATAGAAAGGTAAGCTTTTAATGAAAAATTCAGAATCTAATTTCTGCAATAATTTTCCAGTTCCAGAAATCCTCTTAGGTGTTTTCTTAGTTTTTAGAGTAAGCAAGGAAAATATTTGTTTTATTTTCTCTTTGGATCAATAAAAAGGCCTTTCTTGGACAATAGATAACTCTAAATATTTTACTCATTGTTGACAGAACTCAAGAATTTTTACTGGAGACCCCATGTCTTTTTGAAAGCAATTTTTGTAACAAGTGAATCCCATCTTTTTGTAGCAGATTTCTCACCTTCTGAACAAAGAAGGAAATCATCCACATACTGTATTAAAGTGTAGTTTTCAAAAAATGCAGCATACAAGACATTTGGTTTCAATATTTCTGAGAAATAAGTTGGACTCTGAGTATATTCATGAGGCACAATCATCCATGTCCATTGTTTGTCTTTCCATGTGAAGCCAGTAGTGTGGGGGAAAGAAAGAGAGATGACTGTTACTGTGTCTATGTAGAAAGAAGAAGACATAAGAAACTCCATTTTGTTCTGTACTAAGAAAAATTCTTCTGCCTTGAGATGCTGTTAATCTTTAACCCTAGCACCAACCCTGTGCTTGCAGAGACATGTACTGTGTTGACTCAAGGTTTAATGGATTTAGGGCTGTGCAGGATATGCTTTGGTAAAAATGTGTTTGCAGGCAGTATGCTTGGTGAAAGTCATCACCATTCTCCAGTCTCGAGTACCCAGGGTCATAATGCATTGCAGAAGGCCGCAGGGAACTCTGCCCAAGAAAGCCTGGGTATTGTCCAAAGTTTCTCCCCACTGAGACAGCCTGAGATATGGACTTGTGGGAAGGGAAGGACCTGACCATCTCCCATCCCAACACCTGTAAAGGGTCTGTGCTGAGGAGGATTAGTGAAAGAGGAAGGCCTCTTTGCAGTTGAGATAAGAAGGTATCTCGCTCCTGCTCCTCCCTGGGAATGGAATGTCTCGGTGTAAAACCCGATAGTATGTTCTATTTACTGAGATAGGAGAAAACCATCTTATGGCTGGAGGTGAGACATGCTGGCAGCAATACTGCTCTTTACTGCACTGAGATGTTTGTGTAAAGTCAAACATAAATCTGGCCTACGTGCACATCAAGGCACAGCACCTTTCCTTAAACTTATTTATGACACAGAGATGTTTGCTCACATGCTTTCCTGCTGACCCTCTCCCCACTATTACCCTATAGTCCTGCCACATCCCCCTCTCTGAGATGGTAGAGACAGTGATCAGTAAATACTGAGGGAACTCAGAGACCAGTGCCGGTGGAGGTCCTCCATATGCTGAGCGCCAGTCCCCTGGGCCCACTGTTCTTTCTCTATACTTTGTCTCTGTGTCTTATTTCTTTTCTGTCTCTTGTCCCACCTGACGAGAAACACCTACAGGTGTGGAGGGGCTGGCCCCCTTCAGCTGTACACAAGCAAACACCAGATTCTCCATTCTCAGCTTCCATTACTCTATGCTATACATTTGATTCTTATTCTGTCCCTTCTGAGGTATCTTGTGGTCTTATACGCTACCAGGAATTTGCAAATACTTTCTCTTCTTATGAAGTGTTTGGCACACAGGAAAAAATGAAGGAATATTAGTTACTATACTTGTCCTTTCATGAATCATTTGAAATGTCACTTCTTCAGACAGCAGTCTGGGATGCCTCTCAGGTTTGTCTTATTTATAATAATGCAATCATTAAATATAAAATTGCAACTCTTAAGTGGGGCTAAGGAAGGGAACTATAGAAGGCATTCAATAGGGAAATGGAGGAAGCATCTCTCTTCTGGGGATAATTGAAGATCATTTTTCATGATCATCATCATCTGCTCACTTAACTGCTCTTCAGAATGGACTGTGAGTTCCACAAAGGCAGAACTCTGTAATTTTTTTTTAGCCCCAGTGCTCAGAACAAAAACTGGAACACAGCACTTCAATAATAAGACTATTGAATAACCATATTTGGCTTACAGGTTACAGTCATTCCTTCTTCACTTACCCTCAAGGTGCTGTGCTGCTACTCAGTGATAATTAAACATACAAAAGATGCGGCCGGGTGTGGTGGCTCACGCCTGTAGTCCCAGCACTTTGGGAGGCCGAGGCAGTGGATCACAAGGTCAGGAGATCCAGACCATCCGGCCAACACTGTGAAACCCCATTTCTATGAAAACTACAAAAAAATTAGTTGGGTGTGGTGGCACGTGCCTGTCGTCCCAGCTACTCGGGAGGCTGAGGGAGGAGAATCGCTTGAACCTGGGAGGCAGAAGTTGCAGTGAGCTGAGATCGCACCACTGCACTCCAGCCTGGCAACAGAGCAAGACTCCGTCTCAAACAAACAAAACATAGAAAAGACGCAAAAGAGTGTATGCAGTATGCCACCTTTTGAAAAAAGGACAAATAATAATATATACTTGTATTATAAAAAGAAACACTGGATGGATTCACAGTAAACATGTTTACCTGTAAAAGCTAGAAGGTCAGGGGAAAACTAGGATTGAGAACAGGATAAGATATTCACAAATGTACTTTTTTATATAGCTTTAAGTTTTGAATCGCATGACTATGTGACCTAGTCAAACTATTTCAGAGTAAAAATAAACAGCCAGTCTCTATCGCCCTAGCAGTGGAGGCTGATCACAGGATAATCTAAGGATGAGGTCATAAAATAAAACAAACCCTCCAAGCAAAAAAAAAAAAAAAGTTTTAGATGCCAGAAAACATTTGAATCTAGAGCCTGCCACTTGGCAGCTAAGTAGCTTGAAAGCTGTCGGAGCAACATTCCCTAATTCAACCAGATACTATCTCAGCATCTGCGAGGTGCCTGATCTAGTGCCTGATGTTGGAGGTGAAATGAGGAAAAAACAGACCTGCTCTCTTGAAGGGCGCCAGCCCCTCCACACCTGTGGGTATTTCTCGTCAGGTGGGATGAGAGACTGAGAAAAGAAATAAGATACAGAGACAAAGTATAGAGAAAGAACAGTGGGCCCAGGGGACCAGCATTCAGCATACGGAGGATCCGCACCAGCACTGGTCTCTGAGTTCCCTCAGTATTTATTGATCACTATCTCTACCATCTCAGTGAGGGGGATGTGGCAGGACAATAGGGTAATAGTGGGGAGAGGGTCAGCAGGAAAACATGTGAGCAAAGGACTCTGTGTCATAAATAAGTTTAAGGAAAGGTGCTGTGCCTTGTGCACATAGGCCAGATTTATGTTTGACTTTACAGACATCTCAGTGCAGTAAAGAGCAGTACTGCCGCCAGCATGTCTCACCTCCAGCCATAAGGCGGTTTTCTCCTATCTCAGTAAACAGAATGTACGATCGGTTTTTACACCGACACATTCCATTCCGAGGGACGAGGAGACAGATGCCTTCCTCTTATCTCAACTGCAAAGAGGCCTTCCTCTTTCACTAATCCTCCTCAGCACAGACCCTTTACGGGGGTTGGGCTGGGGTTCGGTCAGGTCTTTCCCTTACCATGAGGCCATATCTCAGGCTGTCTCAGTGGGGAGAAACCTTGGACAATACCCAGGCTTTCTTGGGCAGAAGTCCCTGCGGCTTTCCACAGTGCATTTTTTCCCTGAGTACCAGAGACTGGAGAATGGCGATGACTTTTCCCAAGCATACTGCCTGCAAACACCTTTTTAACAAAGCACATCTTGCACAGCCCTAAATCCATTAAACCTTGAGTCAACACAGCACGTTTCTGTGAGCACAGTGTTGGGGCTAGGGTTACAGATTAACAGCATCTCAAGGCAGAAGAATTTCTTAGTACAGAACAAAATGGAGTTCCTTATGTCAACTTCTTTCTTCATAGACACAGTAACAGTCTGATCTTTCTTTTCCCCACTGTCTCTGCCTTCCGGGAGTTTAGAATTCAGATGGGGAATGCACATTGAAATCTACAAAATGTTAAACTGCAGTTCCCCTAAGTGCTAGGAAGAAGAGGAACATGATCCTATGGAAGGTCAGACTGGTGAGGGAAAGCTGCCCTGAATTAGTGATGTTTGAAGATCATGAAGGAGGAAAAATGCAGAAAATGGGGTGAAAGAAAAGTTCAGGCAGAAGAAAGAGCATGCACAGAGGCCTGAAGGTGATGAAAGGATGTCAGCAGCATATGAGGGGCCAAAAGAGGGCCAGTGTGTCAGAACAGGGAAAGCAAGGTGGAGTATGGGAGAGGGAAGAAAGAACCAGAACATGCAGACTTGATAGCCATTTTAAGGATGTTTGCCATTGTCCAAACCCCAAGCAGAACAGTCATTGCACGTTTCAAAGTTTAAAGCAAGAGAGTTTCATAATCACAGCTCTATTAAGCTTAAAAAGTATGCTATATGAGGAATCCTTGGCTCAGTGCATGGGAACCCTTTTTGTCATCAAGTCAGTTTTGATTAAGTTCAGGCACACCTATACTCTTGATTCCTCCTCTTCCCCTCGCTGGGACTAATACCATTACTTGTATTAATTGTGTTTCTTTCTAGGCACTGTTTTAAGTACTTTACATTTACTTCTCACAGCAAACCTGAGGCAGATATTTCTGTTGAATTCTGACCTAGCCACAACAAGGCAAATCTCCATTTATTTTCCTATGAGCAGCACTTACTGTAACTTGGACAGTGAATCCATATGGGATGAAGGTTAAAAAACTGGATTAAGAAGGCCAAGAGACCTACTCCCAGAAAAATGAGAAGAATGATGAAGATAAATCATGTCTCAAAAAAAAAAAAGAAGGGCCGGGTGCGGTGGCTCACGCTTGTAATCCCAGCACTTTGGGAGGCCGAGGCAGGCGGATCACGAGGTCAGGAGATCGAGACCACGGTGAAACCCCGTCTCTACTAAAAATACAAAAAATTAGCCAGGCGTGGTGGTGGGCGCCTGTAGTCCCAGCTACTTGGAGAGGCTGAGGCAGGAGAATGGTGTGAACCCGGGAGACGGAGCTTGCAGTGAGCCGGGATTGCGCCACTGCACTCCAGCCTGGGTGACAGAGCAAGACTCCGTCTCAAAAAAAAAAAAAGAAAGAAAAATCACGTCTCAGTTCAGCAGGTCAGAGAAGCTGGGATCTCTGAAATGGTAACTCTAGCAGGTGATAGGTCTTATGGACAAATAATAGGGTCATCTCTAAGACGTCCCAAAAGAAACCCACCTCCTCCCATCTGTTACAGTCTCATCCATTCTCAGAGACTAAGATTTTCCTCCTCCTTTGTGTTCTACTTATTCTAAGGGTCCTTTTCCTTTTCTGCTCTGCCCCTTTTATATTTGGCTAAGTCTCTCTAATCACACAAAAGTTGTGAGTGACAATTCTATTCTTTACAACTGTCATTCCCTTCAATGACAAAATACACTTCTCTTTCCAAATCATTCTCTCTCCAAATCAATACATAATTAGTTTTTGTTTTTCTATGTGTTGGGAAATATTAGATCATGCAAAGCAGCCTCTCCAGCATAACTTTCTGGGATGTTGGAAATGATGACAAAGAGTCCCCATTGTCTCAAAATTCTGTTCACTCTGCTGTCCAGTTTGGTAGCTGCTACTCACATATACAGCTCTTGAGCAGTGAGAGAACTGAATTTTTAAATTTTGTGTTGTTTCTCTAATTCTAAAATTTAAGTAGCCACAAAACTTAGGGAATTTGTAATCTCTTGGAGAGATAAGACATGGGCAAAAACAAACAAAAAACCCTCCTTTTTGTACTAAGGTGCTTAAGTACCATTAACAGCAGTCCTTCTGCTACTCCTTGAACAATAAATTATTGTGTCCCGTGGACACAGTTACTCCATGTCCATTTCACCTAATGTAGATATTTGCATCCCCTGACTAGATTATCTGAGTGTAATGATATCACTTAAAATTAACCCCACAAACTCTCCAGACCACAAACTTTCTTTTTTGACCTCAACTCCTGGAACAGGACAAGGTACAAAGGAAATAATTTTAAAATATTTGTTTAATGAAACAAATTGACTAGTTTCACAGATCCCTCTGCATAATATAAAGTTCTGAAAGTTTATGGTCCTGGTTTTCAATTAATCCTCCACTCTGGTCTAAGGAAACTGAATTGACACATATGTGTCCCACATTCCACCATTCCAGTATTAGCCCTTTCCCACCAACCGCTCCTTATGAAGCTTTTCAGTCACTGCAACACTCCCAACACCAATTATCTCATCTCTTTTAAAAATTCACAGTACTTCATTTCCTCCACTTAAAAGTATTTGGGCTTCCTTTACTCATTTAATTGACACAATCGAGCAATTGCTGTGTATGTGCTTAGGTTAACATCAGATTTTGCCTGTGTATCGCAGCATACATTTAAATAGGATGAGTTTATCAGGCTATCTCAGCCTTAAACATTTTCTCTCAGTGTATGCTTTTTGGCCACATAATGAACTACAAATTTTTGCTCAACCCTTTTCCACATAGATCTGAGTTTTCTTCCTATGGGTTTTCTGTAACATAAAATAAGACATAATTGATCACAGAAGGCACAACCACATTCACTGCATTCACAAGGTTTCTGTCCTGTGCAAATCCTCTGTTATCTCCTGAGGCTGCACATCTGACCACCGGCTGTCCCACAAGGACTACGTTCCTGTTTGCGAGGAGGCCGCTGATGTTTAATGATGTCTGAGGGGCCACAGAAGGCACTTGTGTAGTCACCCCGTTAGCAGAGTTTTTCTCCTGCATGACATCACTGGTGTGTAATGAGCTGTGCCTCTCTGCAGGAGGATTTTCCACCTTGGCTGCCTCTTGTTTCTCCCTTGTGTGTATTCTCTTATGCTTAACCAGACACGACATATATGCAAACGCTTTCCCACACTCGTTGCAGCCATAGGGTCTCTCTCCTGTATGAGTCCTTTGATGGACAATGAGCTTTTGCTTTGTGCTAAAGGCTTTCCCACATTCAGTACATTCAAAGGGTTTCTCTCCTGTGTGAATTCTTTGATGTTTAATGAGACCAGATTTCTGAGAACAGGATTTTCCACATTCACTGCACACAAAGGGTGTCTTTCCTGTGTGAAATCTCTGATGTGCTATGAGACAAGTCTTCTGAATGAAGCCTTTTCCACATTCATTGCATATATATGGTTTCTCACCTGTATGAATTCGCTGGTGTACAATGAGATTTCCTTTCTGGATGAAGCCTTTTCCACATTCACTGCATATATAGGGTTTCTCTCCGGTATGTGTTTTCTGATGTATGTTGAGCCGTGATTTCTTGAGAAAGGCTTTGCCACATTCAGGGCATTCATAAGGTTTTTCTCCTGTATGAGTTCGCTGATGTTCAGTGAGCATGAATTTTCTGGAGAAGGCTTTCTCACATAGACTACATCTGTGGGGTTTCTCTCCTGTATGCATTACCTGGTGATCAGTTAGCCAAGACTTCTTGATGAAGCCTTTCCCACATTCACTGCACACATGATGCTTCTCTAATTTGCGTGTTTTCTGATGCTTGGGACTGATGAATTGGGACTTAGTGCTGACAAGTTTTTGACTTGCAGGGAATTTAATTGCAGTATGAAGTCGTTCATGGTTAGCATGAAGAAAGGAGTCCGTATTTCCAGTAAACTCAACAGAGTTCTTTATTTCGTAGCCTTTGCTCTGGTTAATTAAAGTTAAATTGGATTTCAAACTTTTCCCATGTAAGTCAAATAGATCATGATTTTGCCCTAACAGAAACTGACTTTTGCTGCAATGAACATTTTCAAATGCATCATGTTCATGACATCGTTTCCTTCTGTCCACCAGGCTTTCACTCTGCAAGCGCTCCAGCACATGATCATCAACTTTCCATATGTCTAGAAAGAAAAGAACAAAGATTTCTATCATTTTGATTTGGGGTAAAAGTTTGTTGTGTTTTTTTTTTTTTTTTCTTTAAGATGGAGTTTTGCTCTGTTGTCCAGGTTGGAGTGCAATGCTGCAATCTCATGTCACTGCAACCTCTGCTTCCTGGGTTCAAGTGATTCTCCTGCCTCAGCCTCCCAAGTTGCTGGGATTACAGGTGCCTGCTACCATGCCCAGCTAATTTTTGTAGTTTTAGTACAGATGGGGTTTCACCATGTTGGCCAGGCTGGTCTCAAACTCCTGACCTCAGGTGAGCCATCATGCCCAGCCAAAGTATTTTTTGTTTTGTTTTTGGGAGGCGGAGTCTCACTCTGTCGCCCAGGCTGGAGTGCAGTGGCACATTCCCGACTCACGGCCAAAGTATTTTGTGTTTGTTTGTTTTTGGGGGACAGAGTCTCACTCTGTCGCCTAGGCTGGAGTGCAGTGGCACGATCCCGGCTCACTGCAACCTCCACCTCCTGAGTTCAAGTGATTCTCCTGCCTCAGCCTCCCAAGTAGCTGGGATTACAGGCATACACCACCACACCCAGCTAATTTTGTATATTTAGTAGAGACAGGGTTTCACCATGTTAGCCAGGCTGATCTCGAACTCCCGACCTCAGGTGATCTGCCTGCTTGAGTCTCCCAAAGTTCTGGGGTTACAGGTGTGAGCCACTGTGCCTGGCCCCAAAGTATTTTTTTTTTTAATGCCTTGATGTGAGGTGTCTCTTAGTAATAACCCTATGACCTGAGTGTAAATAAAACTCCATGTTTAATGTTCCTTGCACATTGGCAAAAAATAATAGTATAAACAAACTAAAAGGTGAAAGCAGTTAGCATAAAAACAAGGTTAGATCACTAATAATAAATAAAGACAGATTTGGCTGCTTTCTAAATGTGCCTTGCAAAACAAAGACCTTAAAATACAAGCAATTCACTGTGACCAGCAGACCAGAGGTTGGAGGCCCATTTCAACCAAAGAACAGATTCATTCATTCCACATACTCTTACTGAATGATCACCATGTGCCAGGTATGGTGCTAGTGTTGGGGATAGGCACAAGAATCGCTTGAACCAGGGAGGCGGAGGTTGTGGTGAGCCAAGTTCACACCATTGCACTCCAGCCTGGGCACAGAGCGAGACTCTGTCTCAAAAAAAAAAATAAATTAATAAAAATAAATAATAATAATAAATAATTTTTAAGGGAATGAGTCAGGGAAGTAATCATGTGTGGAACACACCAGGCAGGGTTTAGGAAAGAAGATGGAAATCTCTTTATGAGCAAGATGGTATTATATCACAGAGATCACTGAAACGAGAAATTTGACAGGTAACATGGTTTACTGGGACTTAGTGTCATCAGAATACGATGGGGAAAAAAACAAAAGCAAATTATTAAATACAGAAAGGAACCAAATGGAAGTAGGCGGAAGTTATGACCTGGTTGAAGCTGGACCTGAGAATGTAGGATGTTAAAAAATGACTTTTTTACTTAGAGATTCATCATGACTAGCAGAGACCTTTAAAGAAGAGAGCTCTTCAGGCAGGTAATGCCCAGATGGCCAAGATTCAGGATGTACAGGAACAAACGAGAATCCAAACTTAACAGGGGTTTTCTTGGAGGAAAGATGATTCTAGTTCCTTGCAGTTACTAGGAACTCAGGGGAGAGTTGCCATGAAGTAAATTACACAGAACTAAAATCGGTGTTAGATAACAACAGGGAGATGTCAGTTTGGGACTCTCCTCCAGGGAACGGAAGGAGTTTAACTTACTAGAATGAAGGAAACTTTGAAGAGTGAAGGGCACGGATGAGAAAATGGAAAACCGGGCCTTTGGAGAATCTAAGAATAAGGAAAAAGAGAAGCGAAGGAAGCCAAGGCACAGTGAAAGCCCAGTTTACCCTGAGGAAGCCACATCCAACACAGGGGAAGTGTTAGGAGGGGAGGTCAGCATTAGCCAAGGGCATAAAGGGGTGAGAATCTGAAAACAGTGAGGACTTCAAAGTTTCCTCTGTGGAGAGAGGCCTGGAAGGTGGAATTTCGTAACAAGAGAGGTGGAACGACATGAAGAAGGGAAATATTTGAAACCCCAGGAAGAAAATTATGCAGGCAAACAAAAAATATGTAGATAAAGTAATCAGATCTCTGAGGAGATTAAGAGTTTTTTTTTTTTTTACTCTAAATTCCTACAAAGAAAAACAGGTCTCACACTGGGAGACAGATGAGAGAGGAACTGTTTACATATCCTCAAACCCCCTTCACAGCTGTGTTGCCTTCTCTGACTGACTAGAATGTGACTTCCATAGCCTTCTGCCTTGTGGGTTCTCTCACCTGAACAGGCTCCACTGTGGATTCCACCTTCAGTTGTCCACGGTTGTTCTCCTTGTTCCAACTTGAAGAGTGCATCCGGTTTGCTGGGTTGATACCCTGTTCATGGGAAATGATAGAGGACTTAGACATATCAAATTGGGCTGGCAATGTCAAGAAGGAAGAATGTTACATTTTAAGAAACTTGAGTTTCTTAAAATATGTAAAATTTAGTTTTTTATCTGAAACTATGAAAGTTTAGTTTCATATCTGTAACATCAAGGTTTTTCTCTCACAAAAGAGCAGATTACACCGTCTTGTGTGGGAGCAAGAGAAGGATCTGAGAATCTACCACTTCAGAGTACTGCAGGCATTCCAAAGAGGTAAGCATCTCAGAAAGGAAGGCCACTAACTGGGCACCCTTTGAGTGACACAGGGCAGCTGTCCTCACCCACTGCCACCAGGTTGCTGTAGTTCTCCAACATCACATCCCGGTACAGGTCCTTCTGAGCAGCGCCCAGGAGCTGCCACTCCTCCCAGGTGAAGTCCACAGCCACATCCTCCAGTGTTACGGATTCCTGTAATAACAGTCCTGTTTAATAAACTGGTATCTTTCTGATGATATGGAAGAAATCCTAAAGTTTTCCTGCTCATTTCCACTCTACAGGCTGTGTGTATATACCAAATAGTTTTTTTTTTTAATACAGTGTGGAAGAAGTAAAGTCCTAATATAATATTCTGTAGTTGTATATTCAGTCATCCTCCATTCACCCAACTGGAAGTTTCTATAAAGTGTAGAAGTTAAATCTTGCTAACCTAAAAACATATTTATACATTTTATATATGTAAATATATATGAATATATGTACATATATTTATTTTATATACATGCAGATGAAAGACATATATACAGCCATCCTTTAGTATCTGTAGGGTATTGGTTCCAGGACCTCCTGAGGATACTGAAGTGTCTGATATAAAATGGCACAGTAGTGGTCAGGCACAGTAGCTCACACCTGTAATCTCAGCACTTTGGGAGGCCAAGGCAGGAGGGTCACTTGAGCCCAGGAGTTCAAGACCAGCCTGGGCAACATGAGACTCCATCTGTACAAAAAATTAAAAAATTAGCTAGGCACAGTGGTGAGTGCCTGTGGTCCCAGCTACTTGGGAGGCTGAGGCAGGAGGCTCATTTGAGCCCAGGAGTTAGAGACTACACTGAGTTATGACCATGCTACTGCACTTCAGCCTAAGCAACAGAGCAAGACTCTGTCTAAAATAAAATAAAATAAAATAAAATAAAATAAATAAAATAAAATAAAATAAAATAAAATAAAATATAAAATAAAATAAAATAAATAAAATAAAATAAATAAAATAAAATAAAATAAAATATAAAATAAAATAAAATAAAATAAATAAAATAAAATAAAATAAAATA